>NW_019154097.1:6984998-7539481 GCF_002288905.1 Enhydra lutris kenyoni | reverse complement strand
GCCTGCTTCCTCCTCTCTCTCTGCCTGCCTCTCTGCCTACTTGTGATTTCTCTGTCAAATAAATAAATAAGATATTTAAAAAAAAAAAAAGAATGCTTTCTTCAATGAATGTTCATTAGGTTTAGAAAAGTGGAAATACAGCCACATGGAACAGGGGAATTTAAGCGCATGCCCCAAATGTCTGAAAGACTTCAAAGATGCAGAGGGGTACTTCAAAAAGGCAGAGCAGGGGCAGACGGAATTTTGAAACACTTATTTCCTTGGAACCACACGCATTGGTGATGAGAGAAAACTCCCTTCTCTTGCATCCCACCCAGCTTCCCCTTACACACCTCTGATGACAGGGAGCTCACTACCTACCAAAGCAGCCTTGTCCATCATTAAAAAGTACTTTTGGGGGCGCCTGGGTGGCTCAGCGGGTTAAGGCCTCTGCCTTCAGCTCAGGTCGTGATCCCAGGGTCCTGGGATCGAGTCCTGCATCGGGCTCTCTGCTCAGCAGGGAGCCTGCTTCCTCCTCTCTCTCTGCCTGCCTCTCTGCCTACTTGTGATCTCTGTCAAATAAACAAATCTTAAAAAAAAAAAAAAAAAAGTACTTTTGGCTTTGGGCTGAAGTTTGCTTTCCTGAACCATTTACCTGTTGGTCCCTTCTCTGCCACGGGGGTGCCCAGGACCAGGTGCCCTCTCCTCCATGTGACAGCCCTTCAGAGTTTGAACCTGGCCATCACTTCCTGCCTTAGTCTTCTCTTCTGCAGGCTTATTTTTTAATTAGCTTAAATTAATGGTGGTTCCTGGGGAGCTCCAGCCCCAGTAAAAGTGACCTGAATTATTCAAAGATTTGAGTGTTTCAAATGCCTGTTTATCCTAATTAGCATCTTAACTACAGCAGTGCCCTCTGCCTCTAATGAGCCACATTTTAGCATGTTCCATAGTTTAATGGATTTTACTTGAATGAACTGTTTAATCAAGTGAAGACACATTTCATGAATGAATAGAAGTAAATCTATAATTATATGCTTTAGTCAGGTAAGAGGAGTGACATTTTGGCACCATCCAGGGCTATATATAGCGAGTGCATTTGAATGACAAAGTAGGTTACCTCCACTTCCATAGGGGAGCTGGGAATTCGCTTTCCTCTCAAGTTCATTTCGTAACCTAATTAGAATTTTCGAAGAGTTGTAAAGTGCATGTGGCACAGATCTGGTTCTCCCCACCTTTACCAGCATCTCTGCCTTTCTAGATGGTTCCTCAGCTGGTGCAGCAGCCTCGTGGCTGGGGAACTCCTGGCCACAGGAGCCAAGTGTCCCAGGGTCTCCCTGTGGCCTCCCCCTTGCCCTTCACGTCCTCCGTGAGAGCCTTCGTTGCCCAGAACGCGCGGTCGGACAGTGATCACTTAGAGCTGTCCCAACGCTCTGCTTTCCTCTTCTGCCTTTCTTACTGTCTCTTACACCTTCTTACCCCTTTCATTCTTTCCGTTCTTGCTTCTTCTGACATGGTCAAGACCTGCTCCTCACACTGGGGCCAGGAATGGCAGGATCTGGGGACGAAAGAGAAGACATAACCATGAGATGGGGCAGGAGAGGGCAGGGGAGGGGTGAAGAAAGCTTTCATAAAGGAAGATTGGCGCCCCAGACCTGGGGAAAGTGGGGACAGTGCTATGGGGGGGTTCAGGCAGGCTGACAACCCCACTGTGAGTCTGGCAGGCCTGTTGCTTTTACTCCTAAAACGTGTGGTTCCCATCTTTAGCTGCACGTGAGAGCCACCTGGGGAGCTCTAAAAAGGCTGATGCCCAGGAATTCAAATTGGTCTAGGACGTGGCCAGGGCATCAGTATTTTATACAACTCCCCAGGCGGTTCTGATAGGCAATCTAGAAAGTTCCAGGTGACTACAGCCCCAGCCGATACCTTGACCACAACCTCATGAAAGCCTCTGAGCCAGGACCACCCAGCTAAGTTGCTCCCACATTCCTGACCCGTGGAAACTATGTGAGATGATAAATATATCTTGTTTGAAGCCACAGAGTTTGGGGAAATTTTGTTACACAGCCGTGGAGGACAAGCGCAGATTGTTAGTTGTCCCAAAGCTACCCCTAAGTGGGTCACTTCTTGTATCTCCAGCAGGGCTTCCAGAATCTCTCACCTGGAGGGTTGCTGGGGCCACTTCCCGGGCCTTCCTGTACCCTTCCTATCTCTGCCCTTCACTGGCCCCACAGCAGCCTAAGACACGGTTCTAGTTATGTCACCCCAACCCGAAACCTTGTACTGGCTTCCCACTGTGCCTAGGCTCAAGACCATTCTTGGTGTAAGCATTGAGGCCCTTGTGGCCTACTCTTCGTTTTGTGCCCACAACCTTCCCTTCCCCATCCCTGGCCCATGCTCTGCTTTAGCCTAGTCTGGCTCTTCTAGCTTCCCTACTGCTCTCTCCCACTGTGGGACCTTTGCTTGCATGGCTCCTCGGCCTGGAGTCCTTCTCCCGCCTTACCTCCTGGCCTGGGTCCAGCTCCTCCATCACAGTGTCTCCCAGAGCATACTCCTGAACTTGAGAGTCCTCCCTTTTCTTGGTAGGTACCAGGGGGGTCATCTGATTAATGGTCCTCACCTTCACTGATAGAGACCCACATGGTATGCGGAATAGAAGAGATGTCAATATCATGAATGAATGAATGAAAAAATGAGTGAAAAAATGAGTGGGAGAATGAGAAAATCAATGAGAGACTGGCAAGAACAAACAGGTCTGCAATCTAGAATAACCAGAGCACTAGGTAACTGTCCAGAAAGAGACTCAAACCCCTTGGCAGTGACGGGGCATCAGAAGGAATTCCAGCCCCAGGAATGAAGCAGGAGCCCCGCTAAGAGCCTGAGGTCTAGGAAGACCTCTGGCCAGCTGACATACCTGTTCCTCTGGTTTCCTTTCCCTCCTCCAACCTATCTGCTTCTCCCCCTTCTGGCTGTGTCCCCGACGCCTCAGTCTTTTGGACGAGTGAGGTCAGTGTGATGGCTTCATTGGAGTGACAAGTCCCCATTACCCCTTCCCCCTCAGGCCCGTGACCCAGCTGGGAGGGAGACTGTGTGCTCACCTACTGGGCCCGCTGTTCAGATGGCTGATCTGACCTGACGGGGTTTTCTGCCTGCTTGTGCTGAGCAGGACTGTCCCTGTGACCCTGGCCTTCCTCCCTGAGCTGCTGACTCTGCCTAGCTCTTAACTTCTTCGAAGATGTTGTACTTCCCTGGAGATTAAAATCTGAGCTTAAATGTTAAAATTCTTGGATTTGGATCTTGGATTCCGAAGGCTGCCTAGAACCCCTTAGGAGAGGTTGTTGTCCTCCCTTATAACCTTTATACTCCCCAGCTCCCTGTGTCCCTGGCATCCCTAAAGGGTCCTTCATCCCTGTCCTAGCCACACCTCTCTCCTCTGAGCCTCATTCTCTTTGTCATTCTCCCTCCTAAAGGCAACCAGAACTAAGCCCAGCATTCCAGGTGTGAGCCGACATGGACAGAGGACAGACCAGAGGGTGCCTGCCCCCCCTCTTTCATTCTAGATGTGATGCCTTTTAAGTGTGGCTCCCAGTCCTGCTCACCCTTTTGGCAGTGGCCTCACTCAGTTAACACATTATGGTTTTCTAATCAAGGGGGAAAATATCCAAGCCCTTGGAAACATTTGTTCACACTGTGGTCAGTGGTTCTTGGAAAACTATCCTGCTTCCTTTAGGATCCCTGAGAATTTGCATTTCTAACAAGGTCCCAGGCGATAACGATGTTACTGTCCAGCAGCCACATCTGAGAACCATTGCTTTAGGGACATGCTTTCTGGCACAACTTCATATCTCGTCCATACCAGTTCTTGGGCAGAGGGCGAGGGGAGGAGGTGGAATCAGCTGCTGTTGCTTTCAAGCCTATCCCAGATTATGTATTTCTGGCGCTCTGACCCCCTGGTTCTTCTCTGTGGCATTAAGTGAATTGGGCTCCTGGGAGGTCCTCCTGCAACCTGGGCTCAGAGCCACTGGTCCGGAAGCAGGGAGAGCTCTCCCCTCAGGTGACCTCAGCCCTGTGAGCTGTCCCCAGGGCCCCAGCCTTGAAGGACTCAACCCATCCTGACTCTTCTTCTAGCACACTGGGGACCCCACCCATGACCCTGCTCACTCCTCTGGCAGTCCTGGCTCTTCCTTCCAGGTAATGGGGTGACCTTCCCCTCTGTCCCATCCATGCAGATTAGGTCCCCCAGCGGGACCCTAGCTGTACTGTAGTGTGTGTGTGTGTGTGTGTGTGTGTGTGTGTGTGTGTGTGTTTTATTTTCTTGGAAATTAAGTTATTCTTTTCCCAGAAGAACGTGTTTCTGCTTTTATAACAGAGGTGATGAAAACCTAGGATTCACTGTGCACAAATGCACAGTGCAGAAACGCAGTTTATAGCAAGACAAGGGTCCCATTAAATAAGAGAACCTGCAATTCCAGAAGGAAAAATAGGCATTTACAAATTCTTGTCGTACATCTTCAGGCAGTGGACTGAACGGTCTCCGATCCCACACGTGACATTATGGGTCCCTTTCCTCAGGAGTTACATCAATTCCATTGTTTCTTTTCCATACTTTGGTTTCTTAAAAATACCATTTATTACTGAATTCCTCCACTGGCTTCCTCTAAAGAGGTCCATCAGAATAAATACTTGAGCTGAGCTCAGACTTCTTGGTGCTAAAATTATGGTGGCTGATCGTACCGCCATCTGTTCTGACCTGTTCTGGCTCATCAGGCTTCCAGAACTGTCCACAGCTGGCAGGATCCAGAAGAGCCAGGCTGGGAGCATGGGGAGAGCACAGAACTGGGAGGGACACTTGAGTTTCCTCATTTGTGAAATTAGGGGCAGAATGAGATGACCTCTAGGGTGTTTTAGTTTTTTTGTTTTGAGTTCTGACTGCCTAAAAGGATAGTTTATTTGCCCTAATCATATACAGCGTTCATCTTCATTCTTATTCACAGAGAGATACTCCAAGCCACTGACAGCCTGGGTGGCTTGCCTTAACCCTGGACATGATCGTTCCAGCTTTTAAACCACATAAAGAACTTGAGAGTTTACAAAGCCATTGCACATCCTCAGTGTTTTTACTGGGCACCGAAACAACCCTGTAAATTATACACTGTATTGTGCCCACTTCAGAGGTGCAAAGACTGAGGCCCAAGAGAGCTTTAACAGTTCCCGTGAGTGCGTGCAGCGAGCAAGCCGAGGGCCACTGTGCGTGTTGGGTAGAGCGTGCGTCAGCTGCACTGGCTCTTGCAGGCGTAACTTGGCACATTTTCTGCGTCTGATGATTGTTGTTGCCCCATTATTGTTACCCCTCGACATGCGAAACGAACAGTGAGGCTCCACCTGCATCCAGGAAGGATTTGTGGCAGTAGAAACGGAGTGTAATGCCAAAGTCACCTTTTTTGGTCCAATAACTAGTTCCCAGTCTTCTGTCAAAATAGAGGTAAAAACTAAGGATGGGCAAGGTTCACCCTGACTGTGGCAGCTTCGTTCTTGGTGCAAAACATTTATCACAGAGTATTTCAAGCGTTCAGGAAACACAGAATAGCAAACACCCATGGACTCGTTACCCAGAATTAACAGATGTTCACATTTTGTCCTATTTATATCATATCTGTCTTAAAGAAATAAAACACAGCAGTTCCCACTGAAGCCCCTTAGTTCCCCTTCCACCATGGTGGCTTCCCAGGGACTGTCCTGTAATGTTTAGGGCCAAATTATTCCACTTTGATATATACATTAGAAGACTCTACCAATTGTTGAAAGAAGAAGTGCATTTTTTTTTTTTTTGCTGTGATAATATATACGTAACATGAAATTTCCATTTTGACCTTTTTTTTTTAAAGATTTTATTTATTTATTTGACAGAAAGAGACACAGCGAGAGAGAGAACACAAGCATGGGGTAGTGGGAGAGGAAGAAGCAGGCTGCCCGCTGAGCAGGGAGCCTGACGCGGGGCTCGATCCCAGGACCCCGGGATCATGACCTAAGCCGGAGGCAGACGCTTAACTGACGGAGCCACCCAGGCCACCATTTTTACCATTTTTTAAAGATTGATTTATTTATTTTTAGAGAGAGGGGGTAGAGGCAGAGGGAGAGGGAGAAAAAATCCCAAGCAGACTCTACACTAAGCGCGCCCTACTCAGGGCTCAGTCCCATGACCCTGAGTTCGTGACTTAAGCCAAAACCAAGAGTCAGACGCTTAACTGACAGCACCACCCAGACACCCCCATCCATTTTAACCATTTTTAAGTGTCCAGTTCCGGGACATTAAGTACATTCATCCTGTTGTGCAAGCAGCACCGCCATTGTCCCCAGACCTTTGTCATCCTCCCAGACAGTCACCATAAATCTCAAACACTAACTCCCCATCCCTCCTCCCCAACCCCACGCAGCCACCGGTCTACTTTCTGTCTGTATGAATTCAACTCCTCTAGGTACCTCCTATAAGTGGGATCCTACAGTATTTGTCCCTTTGTGTCTGGCTCCTTTCACTTAACATAATGTTTTCATCTGGTCCACGTGGTAGCATGGGTCAGACCCTCATTCCGTGGTAAGGCTGAATAACTTTCTATGGCATGTAGACACCACACGGGTTTATCCTTTCATCCACTGATAGACTTTTGGGTCACTTCCGTCTTTTGGCTTTTGTGAATAATGCTGCTATGAATGTGAACATACAAATAAGTCTTGAAGACCCTGTTTTCAGTTCTTTTGTGAATATACACAGAAGCAGGATGCTGGCTCACAGAGTGTTCTACGTTTCACGTTGTGGGGGCTGCCATTACTGTTCTCCACAGGGGCTGCACCATTTTGTGCCCTGAGGGTTCCATTCCTCTACGTCTCCATCAATGCTTGCTGTCTCCTGTTTTTTGATAATAGCCATCCTAATGCGTGTGAACAAGAAGGGCTTGTAAGGATCATCTTCTAAGGAAGAAGAAACCGAAACCCTGAGATAAGGAGAGTCACACAGTGAGGCCAAGGTCACAAGCAAGTCAGTGACAGAGCAGAACCTAGAACCTGGGGCCCCAATCCCCCCCACCTAAGTTGTGTTTACTGAAACACACCGTCCAGTTTCCATTGCTTTCTGTCAGCAGGTGCTCAGCCATGGCCACAGGTTGGATACAAACTTCATATTTCTTTGGTTTGGTCCTTACTCTGCTGTGTGTGTGTGTGTGTGTGTGTGTAAATAATTCAAAATCATATCAACATTTTAAGATATGAAAAGATCTTGTATTTTTAAAAACCTAGACTTTGGAGTTCTTGCCCCCAAATCAGAAGGTCTCCTGACCCCAGACTGGCATTCTGGCATGGCATGAATGGCACAGCGGCCACCTTAGATGGGATGTGGGGTCACCCTTCTGCCACTGTCGCCACCACTCTCTGACATCCTTCCACACAGACTGCTTCACACACTGGCTGGACCTGGCGAACCCCGGAGTCTGAAGACCTCTGACCTCTAAACACACAGACGTTAGCCGTCTCTGTGTCGGTGGACAAGGAAGTTACGTGTAACAGCCCGGGCTGGTTCCAGACCCCTCACTCCTTCCTCTGTTCTGCACCGTCTATCTGAGTGTCTTACTCTGTCATCACCCTGGAAGTGAAATATTGCAAACAAGTAATGCAAAATGTAAATAGAGGTATATGTGAACAGTCTGACTTGGAAACCGCGTGATAAGGCATGAAAGGCCAGAGATTCGGTTGCCTGTCTTGACTCTCCTGGGAAACCCCTGCGCGGTCCCAGTCCGCTGTCCTTACGCCCATGTGTTGTCTGCCCGGTGGGATGGGCACATCTCCCAGGTCTCCCAGGGCCGTCTAGTTTATAATAAAGGGGGAAAATCGCTCCTTTTGCATTGTTGGTGGAGAAAACCAGCCCGGTTGAGCTGCTTCCCCAGGCCGACCCCTCTGAACAACCCTTTCCGTCCTTCCTGTGGCCGCCAGCACACCCACCCACTGCTTTCTCTTTGTAACAGGTGAGGAACGACCTGACTGGGGTCCTGTATGGTGAGGACATCGAGATTTCGGACACCGAGAGCTTCTCCAATGACCCCTGCACCAGTGTCAAAAAGCTTAAGGTAGGTGCGGCTGGCCACAGCCTGGAGGATAGACGGACGCTGTGCCCTGGGCTTCCCCACATCCCTGACTCTGAAATAGCCTCGAGTTCCTGCTGTTTCATCTCGTCCTGGCATTTTGCACGTGGGGAGAGGCTCCCAGGCACCGGCTTCCCTTGGCTTCGCCCTGGCTTGGCCAGCCGTGGCCCAAGGCCTGGGTGCTAAGAGCAGGGCCCCATGGAGCCTCCTCTGAGCAGGACCTAAGAGGCAAGCAGGGCGTGAGTCATTACCTCCTTTGTTGTGAAGGGGCTGAGAGAGAGGGACTGTCTTGCCCAAACTACAAGGAAGTAGAGTTGTTGGGACTGGAAGCCTGGGCTCCTGACCGCTCTCGTGACACTCCAGGAACGGAAAGGGCCATCTAGGAGTTTGCCCCACTGCGAGTGGTCTCGGTCCGCCATTTCTCTGCTCGTCCCACAGACTCTGTCAGCCTCCCGGTTTGTGCCAGATCCCTCCTGGGCTCACAGAGGCCATCAGGTTGCTCACAGCTGGTGAGGAAGCTGGTTACCTCTCTGGGGATCAGGAACAGAGGAGCCTGGGAACAAAGGGAGGAAGTGACTCATCCCACCTGGGGAGAGGGTTCACACAGAGCTCCAGGGGAGCATCTGCACCTGGCCAGGGACCTGGGCCTGCAGGAAGGAGGGCTGAAGATAAGAAGGCAGAGTACCCGTGCTCACCACGTACCAGGGACCAGCAGGAATTCCAGGGAGGAGTGTCGCGGCTGAAAAAAGAATTTGGAGCCAGCTTCCACAAGCCTTGAATGCCAAGCTAAGGAGTTTGGTCTTTTATCCAGGGGGCAGGGGGAGGTGCTAGGGGTTTATAAGCAGGTGCAAACATAGTTAGAGCGGTCCCCTTTCCGTCTCTGTCTCTTCCATTCCCTCATGCCCACATTTAGGGTTGTTGGGTATGCCAAATGCTGATATGCCCCCTTCCATCTTGGGCAGGTTCCAGGTTACACCAGTCAGAGCAGGTGGCCATTTAGAATCCTTGTCTTCCATAGCCCTCAGCTCAAAGACAGGAAGACTGAGGCGCAGCGCCAGGAACAAGGGAAGCAGAGCACCAGCGGTTTGTCCCTTGGTCTCAGGAGCAGACACCATGCTTGTACGTGACATTTTAGTCCCAAGAGCCTGTGCAGAGAAGGAAGCCATAGCTGGGGAGGTAGCTGGCCAGGTAGCTGGGGCCGGATGTGCCCACAGTGTTTCCCCACAGGCTGTGTGTCCTGAGCGTCCAGTCGGGCCATGGGGTCTGGAGGACCTGGAGCCGTGGAGGGCCTGCTCTGCAGGGATCAGCTGGGCAGGGGCAGGGGGTGGTGGTGGAGAGAGGAGCTCGATGCTGTGCCAACATCCTCCTGCCACACAGGGCAGCGTCTCCCCAGGGTGGGCACTTGAAATATCTTCTTCCTGTGCCTCAGAGGCCCCACGGAGTTCTGTGAGCTTTCAGGCTTAAAGAGCCTTTGTGTGTGAAGCAGAAGCACTGGCTGAAAGTCTGCAGGAAATTAGAGTGGGACCTGGGTGCTCTACTCTTCAACCAACTAGCTCCAACAAGAGGTAGGAGTGACCTGACTGATGATGGAGATAGCAGCCAAAGTGGCCGGTACCCTGACCCAGAGCCAGACCCTGATGCAGAGCCTTGACCTTTGCTGGCTCATTCAGTTCTCCCCAGAGCCCTCAGACTGCCTGTGATTTTGCATCCCTGTGTCACAGATGGGGAATGTGAGACTCAAAGAGGTTAAGCATCGCCCTGAGTCACTCAGTTGGGACACGGTGGGCTGGATTCAAGCCTGGATCTGGGTGACAGGGCAGCTCAGGTCCCTCCACCGCCCCGCACAGCTGCAGGTGCCCAGAAAGGATTCCAACATCACATAAGCTGGAGGGAGCAGAGCCCAGTGTGTTGGCAAAGGAGTCCTTGTGGGGAAGCAATTTTCCCCCAGAGGCCTGCACAGCTCCTTCTCCAGCCTTCTTTTCCTCCTTGCTCAGTTGTTTGCTTTTTTCCAGAGGCCTTCCCTGAGTGCTTCATGTAAAAGTTAAATAGTTGGGGTGCCCGAGTGGCTCATTAAGCATCTAACTTCAGCTCAGGTCATGATCTCAGGGTCCTGGGATTGAACCCCACATAGGGTTCCCTGCTCAGTGGGGAGCCAGCTTCTCCCTCTTCTTCTGCTGCTCCCCCTCCGTGTACGCTCTCTCTCTCTCTCTCTCTGTCAAATAAATAAATAAAATATTTTTTAAAAAGAAAGAAAGAAAGAAAGTTAAATCCTTGTCCACTTTCTGCTGATTTTGTCCATTTCACTGATGGATGTCTGTATTCGTTTCCGAGGGCTGCTGTAACATAGTGTACCACACACTATGTGACTAAAGGCAACAGATATGTATTCTTTCACGTTCTGGAGGCTGGAAGTCCAAGGTCAAGGTGTCGGCAAGTCCATGGTCTCTGGAGGTCTCTGGGGTTCTCCCATGCCCTTCTCTTTGCTTCTGCCATTGCCAACAATTTGCGTAACTCCTGTTCCTACTTTGTAGGACGATTCTCCCCTTTCTCCTCACATTGTCTTCTTGTTAGGACACTGGCCGTGTTGGATTACAAGGCTACCCTACTCCAGTATGAGCTCATCTTCACTAATTACATCTGTAGCGACCTTGTTTTCAAATAAGGTCACATTCTAAGGTCCTGGAGATTCAAGCTATCTCTGGAGGACACCATTCAGCCCTTCACAGCATCTGACCTACTATCCGTTTTGTCTGGTTGTTTCGTCATCCGTCTCCTCCCACTGGAACATAAGCTCCAGGAGGCAGCAGCTTCGGTCTGCTGTGCTCACTGGGTCATTCCCTGTCACCCGGAATCAAATTAATGTGAGTGTGTGTGAAGGAAATACCAAGTCTGGACAGACAAAGCCAATGGAGAACACAAGGACTGAATACTCAGGAATAAAATAAAGTAACTTCTGGAAAGCTCAGAGGAAAAAAACAAATCTCTGATTTACTGTGGGATAGGACAGAGAAGGAGGTACGGAGGACATAGAAGAAAATTAAAAACCGAGGTGCCAAATTAAAATCTGCTTTGGAGGTATTAGAGAGCAAAGTTAATGCCAAGAAAAATAAAAATCAATAGCGTGAAGGACAAACTTGAGATATTTCCCAGAATTCAGAGGAGATGGTGAAAGCGGTGAGTCTGATGAGGGAGGAGGTAACAGTTAGGGACACTGGAGAAGGGAGCTCCGGAGGGAAAATGAGAACAGATGAAACGGAACCAAAATCAAAACACAGTAGGCACCACAGTAGCAACACCTACACCTCTCATCCAGATCTTGGTTTCTAATACCGTTCTCCACAAAAAGGATCCAGGACTCCTTGGAGAGATGGCCGATTTTCGGACTTTTTAATAAATTTTTTTAAAAAATCTTAAATATCCATGTGTCTATGCTGTTACGGATAAATACATGGCAAAGAACAGACAAATCTCCTATACAGAAGAATTCCAAATAATTTGTATAGATATCTCAAGCTCACAGAGGTGGAGCAGAGGGAACCACTTCTTTTTTTGTTTTTGTCTTGTTTTTACAGATTTTATTTATTTGTTTGACAGAGAGAGATCACAAGCAGGCAGAGAGGCAGGCAGAGAGGGGCGGGAAGCAGGCTCCCCACTGAGCAGAGAGCCCAATGTGGGGCTCAATCCCAGGACCCCGAGATCATGACCTGAGCCGAAGGCAGAGGCTTAACCCAGTGAGCCACACAGGCGCTCCCAGAAGGAACCACTTCTTAAGTGACTTCCTTCCAAAGATTATACTACGGAAAGGGGGGAGAAAAATAGCTTGATGCTGGAGAAATCAGGCACACACAACCTCAGCCAGGAGACCAAGGTCAAGGTCAACAGTTATAAGTCACATTGATAGGATGCACCCTTGATATGAGAAGAGGCGAAGGCCAGTTTCCTTCTGTGGTCTTCCTTCCCAAAACCCACGCCCCAGGCCTAAGCACAAGGAAAATGTCAGGCAAATTCTAGTTGAAGGCCATTTTCCAGATACTCCTCAAAACTTTCTAGGTCTTCAA
The DNA here is from genome assembly GCF_002288905.1 of Enhydra lutris kenyoni. NCBI lineage: Eukaryota > Metazoa > Chordata > Mammalia > Carnivora > Mustelidae > Enhydra > Enhydra lutris. The sequence continues at coordinate 7,527,318 of NW_019154097.1, read as the reverse complement.
AAATAAGGAACATCTGAGCCAAAAGGAGCCTACGGAGATATGACGATGAAATATAATATGGTACTCTGGTTGTGATCCAGGAATAGAGCAAGGACATTAGAGAAAAAAAAAAAAAAAAAAAAAAAAGGAAATCTGAATGAAGTATGGCCTTTAGCTAATAATAATCAATATTGATTCATTAATTGTATCAAATGTACCACAATAACCTAAAATATTAATAATAGGGAAAGCTGGGTGAGGAACATAGGGGAACTTTCTATCTCTGTCATTTTTCTGTAAATCTAAAACCAATCTCAAATAAGAAGTTTATTTTTAAAAAAAGGAGACACACTTAAGTGGGCTCAAGAGAGTGCTGCTGGTTTGGACTGACAGAATGGCTAACATTCAACCGTGTTTGAACTACAGCGTCAACAGTTTCGTAAAGGAAATGGGCATCCTGTGAGTGCATGGTCTAGCTGGCCTCTCCACATTCTAGCAGAATTGGTGAAAGGAGAGTCATACCAAGATGCATTTTGGCAAAAGCTTTGAAGTACAAACATAAAGGGAAAAATCTCTAAGTTTCTAGGCCAGAAAAAAGCAAATTTCCCACAAAGGTGCAAAAATCAGGCTACCTCCACTCGTCCGCAGCACTCAGTCCCAGAGACAATGGAGCAGCTGGAAAGCATCCTTACATGCATGCGGCTCAAGGTGTACTAGCCAGGTGCCCTTCACGGAGTTCATCCTTGAAGTCCGAGGTCAGCTCAGCCAGCCAAGAACAATGGCAAGCTTGAGAACAGGTCGTGGCGGTGACGGCTGAGTAGGGGCTGCAGGGACCCATGGACAGAGAGTTCGGTCTAAATCATTGTTACAGGGGCGCCTGGGTGGCTCAGTGGGTTAAAGCCTCTTCCTTCGGCTCAGGTCATGATCCCGGGGTCCTGGGATCGAGCCCTACATCGGGCTCTCTGCTCAGCAGGGAGCATGCTTCCCTTCCTCTCTCTCTGCCTGCCTCTCTGCCTACTTGTGATCTCTGTCTCTCAAATAAAATAAATAAAATCTTTAAAAAAAATAAGTCATTGTTCAAAACTGTACACAGTTGCAGAAGTCCATTTTGAAAGCCAATGTCCATATACATAGTGTGCAAACATAGATACTTTAATAATAATAACTGAGATGGAAAAATCCAAATTCCATTAGAAAAATCCAAATTCCAGTCACAGAGCCCAAAGAAATGGGTGAATAAAACATGGGTGGTAGCCTCTGTTCTTAAGTAAAAGGGACTCAGCAGAGCCCACCTTGCTCATGAGTTTCCTAAATAAACCTACAAGCTAAAAAAGGCTTTGAATAACTTGATGGTAAATATACTATCATGCAAACAGAACCCGAAGCTTTGGGCAGAGAAGGTAGAAGCGGGGAAAAATCTAGTCCACATATTGAAAACCAGAAAGCCTAACATACAATTGCAGACCAAAAAGAGCCATTCTAACCATAAATTCAAGTGGGTCAGCCTCCCTATTCAAAGGCAAAGACTTTGAGAATTAGGTTTTTGCCCAACTGACTACAGCTGTTGACAACAGAGGAAGTGACCCAGAAAGGTCATAGGTAAGAGGTCGGGCACAGGTAGATCTAGCAAACCCAACCAAGCAAGAACCCCCAATGTTCATATGAGACCAAAGGGACTTCAGGGTACCCGCTGTGATGAAGGAGAGTCATTCTCTGTCGACAGGGGGACCATTCACCATGAGAATAACACACTCATGGACCATTATTGCTGTAAATTACCTCTCATTGAAATATATAAAGAAAAGCCTGTTAAAATACAAAGGAGAATTGACAGAAACACAATAGCACTGGGAGCCATAACACTCCCGGTCTTGGACAGATCACCCAGGCGGAACTAAGCAAGAGCACAGAGGAACCAAATCATGAAATTCATCAGGCTGATTTAGCAGATATGTACCAAAGTTCGCCCAAAGGAAGTCAAGAAATAAAACCATCTCTGCGTGCTGAAGACCCGAGGCTTTTAAGCTCTTCCCAGGCCCATTCCAAACACGGGGGCTTGAAAGTGAACTGTTGCTAGGCTGGGCGGGGGAAGCGGGGGCCGGGTTGGAGGGTGGGGTGGGGCGGTGGAGGCTGCCCCTGGCTATTTCCAGGGCGCCTACTCTGAAGCCCTGGGCCCTGTGGGGGAGAGTGCCAGGCTTCAGATGCTCTGTTCATTTTATTTGCTTTGTCTGTCTTCCCTGGAGCAGCCCCCCAACCCACCATTCAGGATTTAGATTCCAGGAAAATAACCCTAATTTATAAACCAGCCGATGAGCAACCTTAATTCCGTCTGTAGCGTTCATTCCCCCGGGCCGTGTCACGGAGCATATTCCCGGAGATTAGGAAAGAGGACATTTGGGGGTGGGGCGACATTAGTCTGCCTCTCATAAGAAGACCACAAAAATAGGTCTTCAGGTGGACGGCTGACCCCTTTGCTCCAGGAGCCTGCTTGACTGCAGAAACTACAGTTCACGCAGGCACCCCAGGGGGATGCCAAGCTACAGAACAAACACAGTACATCTTCCCAGCGGGACCATTTTGCTCAGAAACATGGGAAGAAAAGCATTATTTTTATCTTAAGATAAACATAGATAACGTTATTGGAATGCTAAATATACGTGATTTTCAAGATAAAATAATAAGCTTTACAGAAGTTGCATGCTTTCCCAGTGGGCTGCTCTAGGCTATTCCTTCTTTACTTCCTTCTTTAAGAATGTACGTCTTCTTGGGATGCCTGGGTGGCTCAGTCAGTTAAGTGTCTGCCTTTGGCTCAGGTCATGATCCCAGGGTCCTGGGTTCCAGCCCTATGTCGGGCTCCATGCTCGGCAGGGAGCCTGCTTCTCCTCTGCCTGCCGCTCCCCCTGCTTGTGCTCTCTCTCTCTCTCTCTCTCTGACAAATAAATCTTAAAAAATATAAAAATAAGTTAAAAAAAGAATATATGTCTCCTTACGGTATCAACTTGTCTAATCACTATGTTGTGCATCTCAAACTAACGTAATGTTTTATGTCAACCACACTCCAATAAACAGACAGGCAGACACAGATAAAAATGAAGAGTAAATGGGAGGGTTAATCAGGATGAAAAGATTATTGTAACAACAGCAACAAAAGAATATATGTCTCCTGCTTCTCTGCCTTTAGGTATATCTCTGGTAAGGAAAAGAAAATGTCTAAGAAAAACCAACCCTAACTAAATAAAAGTACTCATTCTGGGTGTGGAACAGGGTGTCAGGGCCAGAAGGGACTTGGGGAAACCTCTAGGCTAACCATGCTGGATTTACCCCAGGCCTTACAGCCAGAGTCAGGGGGCAGGAATGGGCCTGGGCTAAAGACCCCTTCCCCAGTCCCCACTGGCCCAGGTCAGTTCCCCTCACTCCCCCACCCCCACCCCAATGCCACCAGCCTCTGAAAGCTTGGGCTGCCCTAGGGCTCCTAGCTCCTCTTCCCTTCCTACAGCATCACACACAGTTCTCTCTGATTTTCCAGCAGCCCAGTGGGTCTGCAATGCTGGGCACCTGGGACACAGGAAGCGATGGCATGTGGACCAAGACAGATGCACTGAAGGCTGGCGAGGCTGGGTTATACAGAGGTCAGGGTCCGGGTGACCTTCCCTTCCAGCAGGACCCCACGCTCCTGCTGCAGGGAAGGTGGGATGGGATGGCCTCTGCTCGCCTGCTCTTTCTAATGTCTGCCAGCTCTCCCGATGTCTCAGGGTCACATCTGCTGCTGCAATGCTTCCACATTCAAGGCTACCTGACTTTTCTCCAGGAACTGTTGCTGCAAACTGGATGTTTTCTCAGTCGGGGAGGCAATAGAGAGGGGTGAGGGCTCTGGGGCCAGCACTGCCACTTCCTACTTGTGCAACCTGGTGTCTTAGGTTCAACTCCCTAGAAACAGAGCCTGAGAGTCTGGTGAAAGTGATTTATTGAGAGCACGCTCAGGAGAAGTGAGAGAGGGGGGCAGGGTAAAGCAAGAGGGGAGCTGGGCCAGAATGCTGTCTTGGCCGGAGGCGAGGCGGGTCTAGCACGGCCCACTGCCAGGTTGCCTGGAGCAAAGTCTGCACTGCAGAGCTGGCCCCAACTTTCAGGGAGTCGGTCACTGGATGTGGCAGGGCGTGGGGCACAGTGTAGCCTTTTGGACCAGGAAGTCCCTTAGCTGGGGGCAGTTCTCTAGAGAGGGGAGCGCGCTGGAAGCCACCCACCGTCACCACCCAGGAATGGAGGCAGCCGTCCTGAGTGACGGAACCAGTAGGGCCAATGGTGTCTGCTGCACTTGCAGAAACTTCTTCATTCTTTGGGGCTCAGCTCGCTCTTAAAACTCGCTTGTGAAAACCGGGATGGACATAATAATTACACCTCTCGCCTTGGGCGGGGCTGATGGACTCCTCAGTACTACAGCTGGAAAGCGCTCAGGAATTGTCCCTGTTTTTTATTTGCTAGGATCCCCTGCTCAGTGGGAGTTATACACAAAAACCTCAATTGGGTTATGCTTCTGAAGTGTCACTTTTGTGTGTGCATCATCATAGCTCACTTTAAGTGTCCCAGAGACAAAGAGACTCTAGACAAGAGATGAGAAAACCAGGAAGGAGGAAAGGAACGCCATCCAGGGTTGTACCTCCCAACCCATCGCTGTTTCCTCCCATGTTTGCCCCTTCTCTGTAGGTGAGGCCTCTTGGGTGAACATGGGCCCCTGTGTGGTCTACAACTGAGCTCTAGCCATGTGAGTACAAGGTGTCCTTTGTCCCACCTTTCGCTCCAGGTATCCCCCTGCAGAATTAAGAGACTGTGGAAGGGCACAGGATTTTCAGACCCTGCCCTCTGCCACATTCCGGGTTCTCTGTACCATCACAACTCTGTTCTCGCTCTCAGCCTCTGGGACGTTCCTCCCCCAGTACTCCTCACACTGCCCCAGAGTCCTTTCCACCGCAGAGGAGAATGCGCTCCAACCCCTGGCAGGGACAGGGGAGGTGTGGCCAGAAGCTAGAACCACTGCCAAGACAAAATTTCTCTTCCCACTTTACAGATTTTCAGGAAAAGATACAAGTTATGTAACACTGAACAGCGTGATTCTGGAACTTTTGTGAGAGCTCGCAAGTGTTAAAAACTTTTAAGATTCTGGAAATCCGGGGGCAACGGGGGGCTCAGTCAGCTGAACATCTGACTTTTGGTTTCAGCTCAGGTCATGATCTCAGGGCTGTAGATTGAGCCCCGAGTCCAGCTCTGTGCTCAGCACAAAGTCTGCTTGAGATTCTCTCTCCCCCTGCTCGCTCTCTTTCTCTCTTGCAAATAAATTAACAAATCTTTTTTTTTATACTTTTTTTATTATGTTATGTTAGTCACCATACAGTACATCATTAGATTTGATGTAGTGTTCTATGATGCATGGTTTGCATATAACACCCAGTGCTCCATGCAATCCGTGCCCTCCTTAATACCCACCACTGGGCTCACCCATTCCCTCACCCTCCCTCCTTCTAAAACCCTCAGTTGGTTTCCTGGAGTCCATAGTCTTTCATGGTTCTTCTCTCCCTCTGAATCCTCCCCCTTCATTTTTCCGTTCCTTCTCCTAATGTCCTCCATGCTATTCCTTATGTTCCATATATAAGTGAAACCATGTGATAATTGTCTTTCTTTGCTTGACTTATTTCACTCAGCATAATTCCCTCCAGTTCCCTCCATGTTGATGCAAATGGTGGGTATTCATCCTTTCTGATGGCTGAGTCATATTCCATTGTATATATGGACCACATCTTCTTTATCCATTCATCTGTTGAAGAGCATCTCAGCTCCTTCCAGTCTGGCAATTGTGGACATTGCCGCTCTGAACATTGGGGTGCAGGTGCCCCTTCTTCTCACTGCATTTGTATCTTTGGGGTAAATACCCAAGAGTGCAATTGCTGGGTCATAGAGGAGCTCTGTGTTTAGCTTTTTGAGGAATCTTCACACTGTTTTCCAAAGTGGCTGCACCAACTTGCATTCCCACCAACAGTGTAAGAGGGTTCCCCTTTCTCTGCACCCTCTCCAACACTTGTTTCCTGTCTTGTTAATTTTGGTCATTCTAACTGGTATAAGGTGGTATCTCAATGTGATTTTGATTTGAATATCCCTGATGGCTAATAATGTTGAACATTTTTTCATGTGTCTGTTAGCCATTTGTATGTCTTCTTTGGAGAAGTGTCTGTTCGTGTCTTCTGCCCATTTTTTTGGCTTGATTAGTTGTTTTTTGGGTGTTGAGTTTGAGAAAGTCTCTATAAATCTTGGATACTAGACCTTTATCTGTAGTGTCATTTGCAGATATCTTCTCCCATTCCATGGATTGCCTCTTTGTTTTGTTGACTGTTTCCTTTGCTGTGCAGAAGCTGTTGATCTTGATGAAGTCCCAAAAGTTCATCTTCACTTTTGTTTCTCTTGCCTTTGGAGACATGTCTTGAAAGAAGTTGCTGTGGATAATGTCGAAGAGGTTACTGCCTATAAATAAATAAATATAAAAAAATTTTTTTTGCCCCTCCCCACTGCATGCTCTCTCTCTTGCTCATAAATAAAGAAGTAATTTCTATTTAAAAAGAAAAAAAAAAAAACAACTCCCCAAATCCAAAACCTTTCCCTCACCCCTGAATCTTCCAATAAATTGCTACTCTGGAAAGAAGAGCGAGGTATACCCATGCTTTTCATACTCACAGGAAAACTCATGTTCCAGGAGGACACATCCCATTTTGAGAAGCCCTTCCACCTCTTTCTACTGCTCTCAAGGCTCCTGCTAAGGATCCCAGGCCAGTTCCATCTCCCTTTGTCCACTCCCCATGCCAGGATTCCAGGCTCCAGCTGCACTGGGGGCTGGCTTTTCCCGCCCAGACACTGCAACATCTTGGTGCCTCTTACTGGCTAGAACCAGAGTAGGTGTGAGTCGCTCATTGCCACAGGCATAACCTGGCTCTGGCCAGGATCTTTTTCCAGGGTCTTCTGATGGTCAGAGGGCCACCAAGCTGAAAGCACTTGTTCCGAGCTGCTGGGCAGTCTTGGGGGAAGGCTTTGCCTCTTTAGGATAGGGTTTACTAGATCAGTGATCTCTTGGGTTCCATCCAATTCTAATAGTCTGGGAATGCAGCACCAAGTGGTCCATGCAACTTGGTTGTCATGGCAACAAAGACCACAAGTGTTCAAGCCGGTTACTTATCTGTCTGCAGGTGGTCAGGTGGTCAGCCACGAAGACGTGGGCTCCTCAGTGCATTTAAGAACCGGACATGGTGAAGCAAATGAGTGCCGAGGCCCTGGGCTGGCAGGATTATCAGTGCTGTGGTGATCTTAGCTACCGGTTACTGAATAAGGAATGCAGGCCAGTCACTACCTCACAGAGCATTTGCTCCCTTAATCGTGCATTCAGTGCCTATGGTTGATAGATATGCCATGCCCTGTCCCCCTGACCTGGGGACCCAGAGAGGAATCAAGTCCAGTGGAGAAGACAGGCAAGCAGGTGGACTCGGGCCGTGATAGAGGGAGGCACAGAGCACTCTGGGCCCACAGAGGAGCAAAGGAGCACCTAAGGGGACACAGATGGCTTCTCAGAGTAGGGGTTCCTGAGTTAAAGCATGAAGGGTGAGTGGCAGCTCTCCAGGCAGAGGAGTGGGGTGAGAGGGAAGGACATTTGAGATGGGCGAGCTTGCAGAAAGCTAGAGGGGAGCAGGTGGGTGAATGAGCCAGGGAGGGAGTGCATGAATGGCAGACCCGTCTTGGAGAACGGCAGGTAGCTCATTCTCAGGCCCTGCAAGACTGGAAAGGATTGAGCAGGAGTCTGCTGGTACAGCATCTCAAATGTTCTCCTCGGAGCTCAGTTGACCTGGAAAGCTCAGGGAGCCATGGAAAGACTGTACACAATCCCATTTGAGTCTTGGAATGATTCTTTATCCGCTCCATGGAGGCCAGGATGGATGGAGCAGGACTAAAGGTGGAGGTCCAGCCGGGTGGCAGCTGTAGTTCATCGAGGAGGGAATGATGGTGGCTGCACCCATGGCGGGGAGGCTGCAGGGCTGGGGGTGATTTGACACTGGAGGACAGACAGAGCCAGCGGGTGGGTCCTGGTTAGGGCTTGGAGGAAGGTGAGTGAACCTGGGTGGGTGGGAGGTTGGTGACACCACTCTCAGAGATGGACAACACAGGATGGGGGAAAGGGCTCATTGGCAAAGATGAGGAGTTCAGCTTGGGATGTGCTGAGCTTGGGGTATGTGGGAGAATCTGAGTGGAGGGGTTCAGGAGGCAGCTGGAGAAAAGTTGGGGGTGGGGAGAGTCGGGCCTCCGTAGCACACCGAGGGCAGGTGTAGCTAGGGTCTTGAATGAGGCTGCCCAGGACAGTGAGGACACAGAGCTAAGGGCAGAACTATGTAGAATACCAGCATTTAGGGGTGGGCAGAAAGGTGATGAGCTGACTCAGAGTCTGAGCAGGAGGGACCAGGAGGTAGGAAAGAGCCAGGAGGAAGCATCATGGAAGCCAATGGTTGGGTTTCATGAGCATGAATGCTACAGCCCTCTGGCAAGGTTGGTTGGATTTCCCTTTTTCAATGATGAGAACATTGACGCTTCCGGAGTTTAAGACTCAGGGTCACACAGCTGGTCAGTGATAGAGCTGGGATTTGAACTGGGGTCTCCCTAACTCTAAAACCCAGTAAGCTTTTTCTGCTATACCATGTTTAGCAACATGGAGCGTGGCACAAAATAGATGCTTAGTAAGTGTCTGGTGGCTGGCCGGCTGGCTGGATACTCTTAGCAGCAAAGAAGGCTAAAAGATTTCAACAAACAAGCAGAAAAAGCCCTGGAGTGTGCCTGAGAGCATTGTCCACAGAACGGAAGCAGCTTAGAACTTTTTATAGCCTTGCAGACATGGCGATGACAAAGGCTCGCCTTCCTTCAACTGCTCTGTTAACGATCTTTTAAAGTCCTTTCAGAGCAAGGTTCCCCCCCCCTTCTTTCCATTCTTGCTTGCAAACGAAGGATGATTTTAGATTCCAAGCCTTTTTTATTTTGCTAAAGTACATGATGAGTAAAATGGCCTCCCAGTCAGCACTTTCCAATTTTGAAACATGCTAAAAACTGATCTTTAAAGGCATGTTTCTCTTCTTTATGCATCAAAGGGCCTTGAGGCCCGCTGGAGAGGACAGGGACGGACGGCAGGAAGGTGGTACCACCCTGAGGAGGGCAGGAAGGGACTGGGGTGGGGAGCAACCCGGTGGGCCATGTTCTCTATGCCCCATGTTCTCTATGGGGCAGGCCCCCACCTGGATCCCTGTCCCCTGGAGAGCCACCAAGGACCCCTTAACTGACCCAGGAGGGAGCCTTGGGCAAATACCCAGTAAGTGTTTGTTGAATGAATAAGTGAGTCACAAGAGCTGTTGTGCAAGGCACGTGTGGAGATAATGAGTGCAGTCCTATTTATAGAGTTTTCAAATATAAGTTTTTCTCAGAGTTAAAAATGGGTAGGGAGGAGGTTATAAAACCCGAATACTAGCTATAGCACTCACTGGGCATCCAACTGTGTGCCAGGAACCGTGCTAAGTAGTTTATGCAGATCCTCTCTCATTTAGTCCTCATGGAAGGTAAGTTCTGCCATTTTCCACATTGGACAAGTGAGGAAATGGAGGCCAAGATGGATAAAGGAGCAGCCTGAGGCACCCTGAGGCTTGCGGGTGGAGCTGAGATTTAAACAGAGCTCAGAACTCAGAGACTCTGAGACTTCTTAATTGGGAAGCTTTGTGGAAGGTATAGAAAAGTCTAGAATCCTGGCAGGGAGGGTTGGGGCACTTCAGTCTTATTGCTGCCACCAACTCCCCGGGGACCTTGGAAGCTCCTTCCTTTCCTCTGGCCTCAGTTTCCCTGTGTGTCAAGTGAGGAAGAAGACAAGATGCTCAGTGCCCTGTAGGGCTGGCCTGCCCTTGTTGGAGGAGTTAGGGATGCCGCCAGCTTTCTGAAGCCTCCAGCCTGTGCAGACTTGTCCCAGAGCATGTCCCTGAGACTGGGGAGGGCAGGAGGAGCTGAGGGAAAGCTGGCCCCAGAGAGGGCCGGAGCATCCAGGCAGGACTGGGGGGAGAGGGCAGAGCTCTTGGCTGGGGAGCTGGGGGTACACGACTGTTCTCTGCCATGGCCTCAAGCCCTCGAGTGTGACTGTCATCCACTCTCCTTCACGTACGTGTCCTTCTGTCCACAGGGCAATGACGTGAGGATCATCCTTGGCCAGTTTGACCAGAATATGGCAGCAAAAGTGTTCTGTTGTGTAAGTAAAACTTCGGTCCTGTCACTGTGTCTCACGAAGCTGTTTCTCAGACTCATTCTCACTGCCTGGTCTGAGCGGAATATAGGACCAGCGGAGTGTAGGACCAACCCAGAGTCTGGGTTGCAGGAAGCAGAAGTGTTATGGTCACTGCTCTTTCCTCTTTGCAGGGAGCTAAACCCCCAAGGCTCAGGACAGTGCAGTCATGGGAAGAGCTAAGGACCTCAGCTGACCAAACCTCCCCTCCAGCGTACTGCCTGAGCCCCGCTGGCTAATGCTCTGCCCGCCTACTCAGCCATGATTGTTGGAGGCCTGCAGTGTGCAGGGCAGAGAAGGAGGGGCAAGGCCTAGGTGCCTCAGCCCCGCTCCCGGCCCTGGAGCAGGGCTCAGTCTCAACTTTAGAACAGTCTCTCAACCTTTCCTATCTATCTCTGAGTTCTTTACAATTATCTGGTGATAGGTGACAAAGTACCTTTTCACACCTCACCTCATTTCATCTTTTCAGTAAACTGAGTGAAGCAACTGTCCATATCCCATTTCACAGATAAGGAAATAGAGGCCCAGCTCGTGGCTGAGCCAAGGCTCCAGCCCCTTCGCCTGATTCCCAACCCCATCATCTTCCAAATGATGTTCTACCGAAGTACTTGTAAGAGTCTTTCCATTCTGACGCCCTGGCTCCCTCTCCCCAACCCCAGGTCAGGAGAAGATCAACAGAATGAGAGCCCAGTCACAGGAGTCATTGTCTCCCCAGTAAGCTCCTTCCCTTCGAGTGAGCTTATTCTAGGTATAGTCTCTAGTGATGGGCCATGGGCCTCTGTTCTCTTTGATCTCTTGTCAGTGACTTGGATGAGATTATAAAAAGCAGACTTGTAGGAATTTTGGAAGTTGTGAAATATATTGGAAACAGATCCAAGGTTGCAAAGAACCCTAAGAAGCTGATTCAATCTAAGAAAATTCAATCTCATAGCCCTACTAGAAGGTTACATTAGAACAAATCAAGCTGCCTGTGTCCAAGGTGGTAGAGGCATGAGCTGAGGAGGACTATGCCTTTAGAACAGAAGAGACTTTGGGGATGTGGTTGACTTCAAGGTTGCCGTGGGTCACCAAGGTAAGCGTCACTCCCAGGAGCCAAGGGGACCTCCGGCTGCATGTCTGCACCCAGGGAAGGTGGTCCCTCTGCTGTCCACTGGAGAGACACTGCCTGGGGTACGCTTCTCATCCCCTGCTACCCATTTCTGGAGAGATGCAGAAACTCAAATCACACCAGGAGTGAGGACAGAACGGTTACCGGAAGCCACAGTCACACGGGGCTGTTTTATCCTGAAGGCTCAAGAACAAAACGAGAACTGCCTGATCATCTCTTGATTTACTGGGGACCCTGGACAGAGCTGGGAGCTCAGGAGCCAGTCTGCTGCTTAGTTGCTGAATTTGGGCTTGTTGTTGACACTTCTGGAGCCTCGGTTTTCTTATCTGTAAAATGGCGATGATACCAGCACTGGTCTCCTAGGATTGTTCTGGAGATTGAAATGAGCAGAAACACTGCACAGTGCCCGATGGATAGTGAGTCCTCAGTAAATGTCCATGGTCTTTTTTCGTTTATGAAAAGTCTCAGGTCAGGGAACATAGAATGGACCACTGCCATTGAATCCCATAAACTGAGTTTTATCCCTCCCTCCTCTCCACCCTTCACCGTGTATCCCCAAGGCTTTTGCAAGCAGCTGGCACATGGTGGGTCATAACTCCAGGAGAAATACATTAATAAACAGGATCCATGAAGGCACCACGCTGGTCGCTGGCCATCTCCCTTTTCCAGACCTCATGTTCTGCCCTGAGCCGAACCCAAGTGGAGGCGTGGCTGTGATTTCACTCCGTGCCATGCACTGGGATTATTTTCCAGGTGGCGGTTCCAGCCATGGTTTCTGCTTCAGAACAGACGGTGTGGCTGTCTTCTTCTCGACCCAAAGCTCCAGGCTGCCTGCCTTCCACATGGCCTGGGACACCATCCATCTTCTCAGCCTGCTTTCCTCTTGTTGGACGGTGGGCATTTTGCAACGGGCTTCCTCTTAGAGTCCGCAGGTAGCTTTGGTTGTTGAGAAGTTCCTTGCAGGTATTTTTGAGGGGGCGATGGTTTATTCCAAGTGTCAGACCCCCAGAAGCAATCTGCCCTCCGGGGCTCAGCGTCTTACCTGGTTAGGAAGGAATTCTTCTGGCAGGTCTGGAAGATCCTGAGGAGGGGCTGCTCCATGTCTTCCTGTGGGATCAGGACTAGTGTGTGACAGAGGGAGGGGCTGCTCAGAGCAGAGACCCCTGTGAAGGAGCCTTCCTGCCCGTGTCCGGGTCAGAGGTCAGAGCGCAGATGCGTTGGGGTCAGAGGTTAGAGTGCAGTTCCGGTGGAAGCAGCCATATCTTCGCCATCCAGACGCCACGAGGTCAACTTTGCAAGCATGTTGCTGTGTTCTTGAGACTGGAACAGCCACCCCATGGAAGAGCAGACTCCAGCAAATGCAAGGCCTATTTATAGCCCTGTAGCAAAATGTTCATTTGGGCTGCAGCACAGGATGAGCGTGTCTCCGTTGCTTTGTCTTCTCCTCCCACCTCGGGTGTCTATTCTAAATTCTCAAGCACTCTGGCCTGGGTTCCGGGTTTAGCTCCACCAGCTGTGTGACCTCAGGCAGGGCACCTTACACCTCTGGTCTCCAGCTGCCTCACCTCTAAAATGGAAGCAGCAGTCCTTGCCCCATCAGCCTCACGGGGTTGGCAAGAGGCTTAAGTAAGGCCACGGAAGGAGACCATCATCCCAACGGTGAACTGCCTTCCTGATGTGAGGGTTTACTACCATCATTGGTGTGACCATATTAGGAAAAGCAAAATGTCCTTCTTGCATGGGAAGGAGAGGAGGCGAAAGGAAACGTAATAAAAAGAGGAAACTGGATTTTTAAAAAAAAAAAATTCACATCATGGTTATCTGCAGCAGCAAATAAGAACCAAAGTGGTCGCTGAGACTGAAGAAGGTGAGCTCAGGACTGCCCGTCGCCACGTGGCTGGCTGGGCCCACGGGTGGCCAGAGGTCCTGAGGTCACATTCCCACCAGAGGCAGAGAAAATGAAAACCGAGGAGACCAAGGGAACTGGAAATGTGTTCAGTCACTGCGCAGCCACTTCTCAGGTGCTGTGGGCACACCAGGCACTGTGTTGAGCACCAGGGATCCACAGAAGAGTGGACCCCACACTACAAAACTCCCCCTCCGGGAAAGGAGACAGAGAGAATTCCAGAACCCCTCCCAGCTCACATGTGTAACAACCTCAGCCCGTCTGAACATGGGAAGAGCAGAATGGAGGACCAGAGCCTCCCCCCCCCGGGCTTTAGACCGTAGATGGTATATTTAAAACCACTTCGCCTACCTTGCAGGGAAGCCTCCCACCTAGAACCTCACTTGAAGCCTCTTTACTTTTGCTCTGCACATATGTTTAACCACCCAAGCACCCTGCTTTCTGAGCCATAGCAGTTCAAAAGAGGCAAATTTAGAGAAGACAGGGACGCGATGGCAGCAAAAAGTGACACCCAGACCCAGCAGCATTACTGTGCACGGCCCATAACAGTGACTGGTATTCAGAATAAACCCGTGATCTATTTACAGAGAGGAGAAGGGAGGAAGAGGAGCTGCTAAAATGTGCCTGGATGTAGTGTTGGCCAGGCGTGGCTCACGTGTCATCTCCTTGAATTCTTACACCCACCCAGGGAGACAAGCTTTGCTTTCCACAGGCTTTAGATGGGAAAAGCAAGACCCAGGGAGTTGTGTGCCAGAGTTACCCAGAGAGTCTGTTCCTACTTAACTGTAACCTCCTTTTTTTGTTTGTTCCAGAAGGTCAGTAGGAAAATGTTTATCTTGATCAAAACTGAATAGCATTCTAAACAAAATCTGTTGTCACTCGAACGGACTATGCTTCTCTTTTCTGGAAAATTCCAGAATTCAAGGAACGGCTCCTAATGGGACAAAGGCAGGTCAAAGAGCTGTCACAGCAGATCCCTGGGAGGCTTCTGACTTTCTGCTCTGGGCTGTCTCTAAATTATCACAAGGTCCTCGTGCTCAGAGAGTGGTACAGTTCTGCCTGTGTGTCCGATTGGAAGGCCTCCTGTCCTCACTCTAGCTATTGACTCCTCCTTAACATACATTCCTAATAATGCAGGTCTCTTCTTGCCTCTACCTTTTAAGATTGAAAAAGCGCCCCAAAAGTTTTATTTATTTTGCTAAGAAAAGAGGGGACCTCCAAAAATGGACTTTGAATCTTATCCCCTTGACTTAGCTGTTTGTGTTTGGTAACCCCTCCATCTCTGAGCCTCAATTTCTTTATTTATAAGATAGAAATAATACGCATCTCATTAGGTTGTTGTGAGAGTAAAATAAGATAATGTGTGTAACTGGCCAAGCACATGATAGAGGCTCAAGATATGTGAGTTCCTCCCTTTTAATAAAGTATGAGAGTTGTAAAGTGTCGAAGGTTCTGCCAGTGACTTGGGATCACTGGGATAAGCCTTTTGTTCAAAAAGCTAGCCCCCAGGCAGATGTCTTCAAAAGAAAGTGTCTTTGGTCTAAACCCCATTTATTAGAGGGAAGATCAGGAGATTGCTTGCCTTTGTTTAACTGGGATTTTACCCTGTAATTGAGGTATGAGGGATGTCTTTTCTACAATAATTGTGATGGGGCACATTATAATGTAGCTACTGGAAAAATGACTATGATCTGAGGCTGCATTATGAGAAGTATATTATCTAGAACTGGGGAGGTGAAAGTCCGATATCATCAGAGGATTCTAGAGAAAAAGCAATGTGATCACTGCCTTGAAGTAGTTGAAGGGCTCTTACATTAAATAATTTCAGTTTAGTCTCCAGCGGCTTCACTGAACCAATGAGCAGAGGGTGTGGAGGTGGTATCTGACCTTAAGTTAAGAAATAAACATTTTACTCACATTTAATAATAAACAAACATTTAATTCTCATTTATCCCAATGAGATGCTCCACACTGCAGGATGGGCTTTCTTCGATATTGAGAGAATTCTAAAAGAGTTGCCTCCCCAGATGTAGGAATGGTGGGGGGAGCTCTCCCCTCCAGTCTCAGACTTGACAGTAACTTTTCTCTAATGCACAGACACCATTAGGGTCTCTGGCCTACCCTACTTAGGGCAGAGCCTGGCTTAGCATCCCAGGGCCTAGGTGGAGGGTAGCCAAAAGCTTCCTGAAGTCCAGAGCAATCCTGCAGGCACCCTGCCACACCCTCCTGCCCTTTGTGCTGTCTTTCTTACAGGCCAAGGAGCACAAAGGGGTGTGGTGTGAATTGTTTCCCAGTGTGTTTGTGGCTTTCCAGGAATGAACTGCAAGACGCTTTAAGGTTCATGTTTTAAAATGTGCACCGTTCATCACAGTACACAGAGAGCATCTGTTGCAATGATCATGGGATTTTTATCTTTAATTCCACTAATGTGATGTATTACGTTTATCCATTTGTGTTTGTTGAACCATCCTTGCATCCCAGGGATAAATGCCAGTTGGTCATAGTGTATAACCTTTCCAATGTGTTCTTGAATTCAGTTTGCCAATATGTTTTTGAGAATTTTTGCCACTATATTCATCAGAGATGTCCGTCTATAGTTTTCCTTTCTTGTAGTATCCTTATCTGGCTTGGTCAGGCCCTGGTGTTTCAATTTGTATTGAGTGTTTATTATTTTATTCTATATGTTTCCAATAAACTACCTTGGGGCATAATGAGGAGAGATAACAAAGCAAATAATAGGAAAATTAACAAACCCTCTGTTAAGAGGAGGCATGAGCCTCCTCCTCGTGTCTCATAGGGCACAAAGCCTTGAACAAATGTTTAACTCTTGGTACATTCATGGTCAACCCATTTGTTGCAGGCATATGAGGAGAACATGTATGGTAGCAAATACCAGTGGATCATTCCGGGCTGGTACGAGCCTTCCTGGTGGGAGCAGGTGCACACAGAAGCCAACTCATCCCGTTGTCTCCGGAAGAATCTCCTTGCTGCTATGGAAGGCTACATCGGCGTAGACTTTGAGCCCCTGAGCTCCAAGCAGATCAAGACCATCTCAGGAAAGGTCAGTATCATGGTCTGCCCACTTCAGCCCCCAGGCCCATCTCTTTTGATCATCCTGTCTGATGATGATGGCACAAAGTGCCGATATCTTGTTCTGGCCTTTGCTGTGTGACTTTGAGCAAATCACTGGACCTCTCTCAGCCTGTTCAGTGGGGATATCCAGACCTCCACTGCATGCCCCTCTAAGGAACTTGAGAATCAGATGAGGTGAGGGTGCTTTGTAAGCACTAAACACAATGTCCAGGTAGGTGACGGAATCATGATTTTGACAGCACCAACTACACACCGGGGTTTCAGACTTTGCCAGGCTTTCACTCCATGCACCTCTGACCTGGAATGTCCTTTCTCTGGCTCTCTGATGCTCCCATCAGCCTAGAGGAGAGGACAGACTCCACTCTGTCTTTTGGGAAACATGTGCTATAGACCAGCCAGACTGGCTTGAACCCCAGTTTTGCCACTTACAGCTGTGCAACCTTGACCTTGAATTGTCCAAGGCATGGATTCTTCACCTGTATAATAGAGGTAGAAATACCCTCCTCTCGTGGCAGATTGTGCAGTGTGGCTGGCATGATGCCCGGCCCCCTGGTGCTGTCATTGCTGAGAGCAGGACCTTGGACAGGGGGCTGCACATGTTTCCATGGGCATTACTACCCCAGTCCCCCACCCACCCCCCGCCAACTTAACCAGGAGAGTGCAAGAGACCAGGTGTCATACATGGCCAGGTGGCATCCTGTGGCATGGGTGAAAGTATTTCAGAAGCACACTGTTACCTATCAGTGTAAGTGTTATCAAGAACCAGGGGACGGCAGCCCTGGTGTCTCTTCATTCTAACCACCAGCCAGAATCGAGGATAGCAGGGCACACAATTCTCTTCTGTCTTCTCTGAGCTCAAACGGTTCCTTTCTCCACCCAACCCCAGTTCCACTGAAGGAATTAAACTTCATGGCAAAGCTATATAAAATTTTGTGTATAATTTTTTCCCCATTAGTTAATCTCAATCAGAGCCAGCTCTGTAAGAATGATTTATTGATTTCTCCAAAAAAATGGCCAATCGTGAGGACACATTTTGTAAACAACTCTTTAGATCATGCTGGCACCTGAGGGATGTTGGGAAAACACTCCAGCTGGAAAATGTTGGAAGAAATATTTTCACACAAAAATCAATGAGCATGTAGAAAGTTTTCTGAGATGCTGAATAATGTATGGAAAGAACTCATTTTATTTCAGTAAGTGTTATTTTTAAAGGCATCAAAGTTTGTAGTTTATTAGCAAAAACTTGAGTCCAGGGACAGCCTGGACTCTAATCTCAAAATAATGCAAAATTTGAGGAAAATTACAAAAACTAAGAGAAAAACATTCCATGCAAGCAGACAGCATAGCTGAACTGAGGACTTTAGGAGACCAAAGACAGAAATGATTGCATGCAAGCTCTGTAAAGCCGAGGGGCGTACTGGTCAAAGATTCCAGAGAAAGCCCCTGAATGTTGTCCTAAGGAGCATGGATGTTACTGGGTGGGTGAGCCATGCATGGATGCGAGCCGTACACAGAAATGTGTTTTGGGAAGACCGTTTTTTTAACAGTATCTGTTAGAGGAAGTGCTCTGACTTTATAACAACATCTTCCAGGTCACCGACTTTCATTTTAATTTTTTTCATTCTAATGGTTTTTATTTGGGACTGGTGCTGAAGCTGACCTCACCCCCCATAACTCTGTGCCTGGGAATGGAACGCTTTGTAGGTATTCCTGGGCTGTTCACTTCACCCCACAGTGACCCACTCAATGGCCTCCCAGAATGGAGCTGTGCCATTAGAGCAGAGCCAGGGCCCCACGTGGGGCAGCTTCCAAAATTCCGGGACACCCAGTCCCCGTCTCTGAGGTGTTTGAAGCAAGAGACAGCATTTCTTACATTATCCTGAGGTCACAAGCTGATTGAAGTTATGCAGGAAAATCTAGGGCATCTGCCTCTTGAAATCAGAGTTTTAGGGCTCTCCTATGGGTTATCTAGACCAACCTCCCACCAGATTCTCAGACCCATCTAGAAGCAGAAGACTCTCTACTTCTCCCTGAATTTCCCCCACTGGTCCCTCAGGGCCCACACGGGTCCTGTGGATGGCAACCATATCCCCAGAGATGTCCCTTGTCCAAAACTAAACAGCCCCAGTCCCTCTATTTGTAATTCACATACCCAGTGCAGAGCCTAATGGCAAAATTTAAGGCGATGCTAAAAACCTCAGTAATCAAGATGTAAAGTATTATAATGCAGTATTTTTTAAAATTCAAAATTAACACACACACACACAAAAAAAAAAAATCCATGATGAACAAAACATCATTTTAAACAAAGGTAAGGTTCCCAGGACTGGGATTAGGGAGAGCTAAGTGATTTAAGTATTTAAAAAAATACTGCCTTAAAGGGTCTTTTGCTTGATTACTGAGGTATTTGGCTCCCTCTTCATTTCCACCCCTTGCTCGCCTCCCTCTGGTCCTGGCCCTGAACATGTTGTGTGTGTGTCAAGCTCGGTTCACACTCGGCCCATCCTCTCACCGAACATCCTCGGTTCACACTCGGCCCAGCTTGCTCTCGTGGCTGCTCTCTCCCTGGGGCGTGGGGCTTGCGGTTGAATAAAGCTATTCTTATTTGTGGTCTGACCACAGCCAAGTTCCTCCATTCATCTCCAAGAGTCTATGGTCAAAGGAAGGTTTGGAGGGGTGGGAAATGGTTCTTGAATTTGAACTTGTGTTATACATGACTGCTGGGGACGCAGGCTGCTGAGCTGAGGCTTATAGTTTGGGGTCCATCGGTGCCCATGAAGTTAAACAGACACTTGTAGAAGCAAGACAGTGAGTTCTTGCCATTCTCATTAAGGAAGCTAAGCAGCAGAAATGGAAAGGGACATACCCAAGATCCTTGTAGTGGTTTGAATAGTGGCCCCTAAAAAGATGTCCTAATCCTTGGAATGTGTGAACATGACCTTATTCGGAAAAAGTATCTTTGCAGATATAATTAATTTAGGGATCTTGAGGTCGTCCTAGACTATCCGGGGAAACCCTACATGCAATGGCGAGGTCCTTGTAAGAGAAAGGCAGAGGGAGGTTTCCCACACCGAGGTGGTCATGTGACGGCACTGGCAGAAACCAGAGTGGTTCATCCACAAGGAAAAGAACGCCCAGGATAACCGGTAGCCACCAGGAGCTGGGAGAGAAGCATGTGCTGGATCCTCCCTCAGAGCCTCCAGAGGGAACCAACCCTGCCGACACCGGGGTTTTGTACTCCTGGCCTCCAGTCCTGGGAGAGAATAAACTGATGTTGTTTCAAGCCATCCTGTTTGTGGAAATTTGCCGTGGCAGCCCCAAGACACTGATACAGTCAGCCGGCAAGTCAGGGACAGCCCCAGGACCTGAGGCCAGGACTGCTCATTCCCTACCCAGAGCCCCTTCCCCTCTGCCATGCTCTCCGCCCAAGACTTGTGACAGGCTTAGAAAGGAATGCACCCAAATCAGCCCTTTCTGTCTCAGTGGGCCACTAGTGGTAGTGGTACTGGTAGGTGGCATAACAGAAAAGCGTGGGTCTGGCGATCAAGAGATCTGGCACAAATCCTGTCATTCCCACCAATTAATCTGCCTCCAACACCTAGTCATTCTCCTCCCCCCACCTCCACTCCAGCCTTAGTTTCCCAACTGAAAATGAGAGATATGGGCCAGGTAACTCCTGGGGTCTTTTCGTAGCTAAGTTCTCTGGCTCTGTGTAAATATGGTACTGGGTTCTCACAGCGCATTGTGGGACATGGTCGTCACATTAAACCTTGAAATCCCTGGGATAAAGGTGACTCCTGGTAGAGAAGGTTGCAGAATCAGGCAGAATAGTGGCCCCTCTTGGAATGTGCTCTCTGAGGCTCCCCCTCCCATATACTTGTTGCCAGTCAGGCTGTCCCTGATTCTCTCATTGGCACCCAAGAGAGTTCTGGTAGGAGGAATAAGAAGATCACGGGCCTCCAGAGCATCCTCATCAGTCTCTTCCTATTGGAATTTCCAATGATGAGACAAATGTAGACCTTTGGGCTTCCCCGAGCACATTCAGAGCTCAGTCTTCTGGAACCTCATAAGGACAGCCTCTGGGCACTTACCGTCTGGTTCATTCTCACTGAGATTCCCCATTACCAGTTTGGTCCCCCATAGGAACTCTTTGACATGGGTGACTTCCACCATCAGCTTTCCCTTTCCAAAGTCCCGTTAGGCTTATTTCCATTGTGAGCCTTTACAACTCTGGCCAGGTTTCTCTGGTGTTGGCTCAGCTTCCCTGGACATTTTCCCCATTTTCCTGCTGAGGCACAGAGCTGGACCAAGACACCAGATGTAGATGTTCACAGAACCCTGGAATCACTGGGGACATCAGAGGTGGCCCCAATCCCCCATCAAATGCACAGGCTCATTCTTTGGAAGAGTTTTGTAATGTTTTCTGTCAAGAAGCTTCTGCAACCACCGTGACTTTTGATTCAATATGGCAGAAACAGAGGAAATACAAATCAAGTGAGTCCTCAGTGAAGAGCCAGGAAAAGCTGCACCCATCTCCTTGTCACTGCCATGTGAACTCCCTGAATGTGGGACTTCTGGGAAGCTCTGGGCTCTGGAGAGGAGGAAAGGAAGTGGCCATGGAAAAGTAGGCAGGCTCCCTGAGGAGGCCATCCTTCACAACGTCACTGCCACTCCTACCTTCCCCATGAAGCTCCTGTTCCCTTTGCTTCCCTAGGAATTCACTTCGATGGGGAACAGGTGGCATAGCAGAAGAACATGGGCTCCAGAGGAAGGGTGTGGTAGCCTGTGGAGGGTCATAAATAATAAGGGCACTGGTTAGATTTGAATTTGGACCCCACCACTTCCCAGCTAGGAGACTCTGAAAGATGGCTCATTGTCCATACCAATATCCATAGCCCCCCGGTCGACTTCAGTAACACAACTCTAGTTTTTAAGTAGGTATGTTGCTACTGAGCTGAAAGAGGACAGTTCCCAGCTTCACATGTAGCTAGATATGGCCAGGATTCTAAGTCTGGCCAAGGAATATAAATAGGAGTGTTATATTGGACTTATGGAAGTCTCCATTAAAGGAGAGCTTGCCTTTCTTTTCCCTTCTCCTTTTTGTGTTGGCTGGAATATAGATGGGATGGCTAGAGTTCTAGCAGCCATCTTGGATCAAGAAGTGACTGTGAAAAGGAAACCTCATTCTAGGGCAGTGTTGCATGCAGATAGGAGCTGGGTCCCTGATTACACTATAGAGCTGCTATGGCAGTTGTCCTCTGCCGACACATGGACAGCTTTACTGTGAGAGAAAAATAAACTATCTCTAAGTCACTGATAATTTTTTTTTCTGTTCTCTATAGCTGAACTGGGTGACATAGTGATAGTGACACAATGACATTGGGCAAGTCTTTCTGAAATCGTTTCTTATCTACAATATTGTGGTAATAATATCTTGTATAAGATTTATAAGGATTAGATAAAGTAAAGCAGAGAAAAGTATTGTGCTGAGTGCCAAAACACACAATAGATACTTGACAAATTGTGGTTCTCTTTCTTCTTTAGACCAGCAGCCTCAGAGCTAGAGAAAGGAGTAGTGAGTGAGTTTACACACACATAAACACAAATCTGCTCTGGCTTGTTATTGGGATTTTACTGAATTTGTAGGTTGATAGAGGAAAAATTGACTTAGTAATATATGAACATGAGTTTTGTGTATCCCTGCATTTACCAAGGTCATTTTTAATTTCTCTCAGAAATGTTTTGTAATTTTCTGTATGGAATTCTTGCACATACTGTGGTTTATTTCTAGGTATCTGAGGTATTTTGGTGAATATATGTGCAAATTACTATTGGGTGCATATGTAGGGGTAGAATTTCTGAGTCACAAGGTATGCATATGTTCAGCTTTAGTAGACCCTGCCAAACAGATTTCTAAAGTGGTTGTACCAATTTACACACCCACCAGCTGTGATTGAGAGCTCGAGTTGGTTCCCATGCTCACCAACATTTGGTACTGTCGGCTTTTTAATTTTAGCCAATCTAGTGGGTGTGTAGTGGTATTTCATTTGAGTTTTAATTTACATTTCTCTGATGACTAATGAAGTTAAGTATCTTTCCATATCTTTACTGGCCATTTTGATACCCCCTTTTACAAATTTCCTGTTCAAATCTTTTGCCCATTCTTCTACTTGGATTCTATGCCTGTTTCTTATTGATTTGTAGTTCTTTTTAAATTCTGCATATGAATCCTTGGGGTTGTATGTATTATTTATATCTTCTTCCATTCTTGAACTTACACATTCACTTGCTTAATGATGTATTTTGGTGAGCTGAAATTCTTAATTTTAATGTAGTCCAGGTTATTCATCTTCTCTATGATTAGTGTATCTGCATTCTATTTAACTATCTTTGCCCACCCACACTTATGAAAATATTTTCCTATCTTATCTTTTAGTATTTTTTCCCTTTCACATTTAGATAGAAAATCTACATGAAATTGATTTTATGTATGGTGTGAGGTAAGATCAAGACTCATTTTCTGCCCATATGGATAACCAATTGATTCAGGACCATTTATTTAAAAGTCCATCATCCCCCCATCCCCCCACCCCACCATGCTATAGTGCCAACTTTGTCATAAATGAATGATTATAGACAATGTGGATCTGTTCCTGAACTTTCCATTCTCTTCCATTGGTTCATTTCCAAATCCATTAGCCAGCACCACTGTCTTAGTAACCAAAACTTTATTATAAGACCTGATACTTAGTCATGTAATCTTACAACTTTGTTCTTCTTTAAGACTTTCCTGGATGTTCCTGGCCCTGATGTCATTTTTCATTTAGATCTACTCACATATTTACACTTTCCATTACTTCTCATTCCTCCGTGCATTTCTGTTCTATTTATGACCACTTTCATTCTGCCCAAAGATCTCTTCTTAGTCTTTCTTTTACTGCAGGTTGGCTAGAGACAAATTCTCTCAGTTTCTGGTTATCTGAAATTTTCTCTCGTTCACCTTTAATTTTGGGATATAGAATTCTAGCTAGTCCATTATTTGTCTTCTGGCTTCCATGGTTTCTATTAAGTCAACTGTTCTTTTG
Organism: Enhydra lutris kenyoni; assembly: GCF_002288905.1. NCBI lineage: Eukaryota > Metazoa > Chordata > Mammalia > Carnivora > Mustelidae > Enhydra > Enhydra lutris. Next base: position 7,503,817 of record NW_019154097.1, on the reverse strand, counting down.
AAGGTAATGCATCTTCTTTTCTCCAACTGCTTTTAAGATCTTGTCTTTGTTTTGGTCTTCAGCAGTTTTACTATGTTGTACTGAAATGAGGTATTCTTTGGGATTATCTTGATTGTAGTTCACAGAGTTCATATGACTTCATGAATCTGTGCATTGATACATGTTTGGAGAGATTCTAGCATAATATTCCTTTAAATATTGTTTCTGCCTATTCTCTTTCTCACATTCTTTTTTTTAAAAAGATTTTTATTTATTTATTTGACAGAAAGAGATCACAAGGAGGCAGAGAGCCAGGCAGAGAGAAGTGGAAGCAGGCTCTGATGCGGGGCTCCATCTTAGGATGCTGAGATCATGACCTGAGCTGAAGGCAGAGGCTTAACCCACTGAGCCACCCAGACGCCCCTCTTTCCTCACATTCTAAGACAACAATTACACATATGCCAGACATTTTCAACACACTCCACATATCTTATGTTCAATTCTTATTTTCTACCCTTTTTTCCTGTCTATGTTACAGTCTGAGTTATTACTGTTTACTGCTACTACCCTTTCATCTAATTCACTAACCTCCTTTCTGCTGTGTTTAATATGCTGCTTCATTCATCTATTGAGTTAATTTCAGTTGTTGTATTTTTCATTTTTAGATTCTTCATTTTATTCCCTTTTTTTTCTTTCATAGCTTCCAGTTCTCTGGTTATATTCTGTATCTTTTCATCTATTTTCTTGAACACATAAATGTTCCTCTTTTAAAGTCATGTCTAATAACTTCAAGATTTGGATCATCTGTGGGTCTGTTTCTATCATCTATTTTTCTCCTTTCCTTTATTCTTTCCTTCCTTATTCCCTTCCTTACTTTTTTCCTGCCTGCCTTCCTTCCTTCCTTCCTTCTCTCTTTTTATTATTTGGTCCTATTTCCTGGTGTATCTATAACATTTTATTAATATAATTGGAGATGAAAAAAAATGTAGAGACTACAGATGGTGTTATCTTTCTTCAGAGAGGATTTATTTCTCTTTAAGAAGGTAGCTAGACTAGGGGAAGATCACCTAATCCAATCAAGAAGTGAGATGATTTCAGGCTTGGTTTTTGTTTTTATAGACCTTGTCTATTTTGGCTTGCTCTTATTCCTAGTATTTGTTCTTCATTGTTATCAGCTGAAATCCTGGGGTGTCTACTGGCCCTGGAGTTTAACTTTTGTCTTCCCTAATACTATGAGACTCCAAACAGTTCTGCTTCATTTCTAAACCCCTCAGCCACAGCTTTTTCTTTGCTTTTCAGCCTCTTTCTTTATGCAGCTTAGCTCTCACGAAATATTTCAAGTCAAAGGCCAGTCTGAATACTGGGCTCACTTTTCGGTGTTTCATTTTCCTCCTAACACATTGGTCCTACAAGCATTGCTATCCTGATAACCCTGAACTATAGGTTTTTTTGTCTTCCCCTCCCTGTGGGACTGCTGGAAACTCTGACCCAATGCTTTGTTTTCCTGCAATTAGCTTTCCTCCCTACAAAACACCACATGCCTCCAGGGGAAGCAGCAAAGATTGGTGGACTCTTCCCAAAGCATTCTCTTCTTTCTAGCATCTTGTTCCTCAAGTCCTAGATGTCCTGGTTGCTCTATGATGCCTTTGAATAGCTATTTTTATGTTTTATTCTGCTTTTCTGAATGTCCTTCATGGGAGCTTTGGTTTGATATAAGCCATTTCATCACAGTCAGAGTGGAAGTGTGAACTGAGATGATTTTGCTTCGAAGGTAGAAAATAGCACCCTGGGGAGAAGGTAGCATGCCACTGCCTTCAGCTCTTTGAGGGGCTTTTGTACATAAGAGGGAAAAGATGTTCTTACCAAAGCTCCACAAGGAGACACTGCTTGCAGAATATAGGTCATAGGGAGGTGCTGCAGGTGCTGAATCCAAAACACGAATCTCATAGACGGCGAGCACTCCTAAGCAGAAGATCTTCCTGAAGAGAGACTGAGCTTCTCAACACTGGAGGAGTCTAAGACGGAGCTCAGCAAACATCTGGAAGTTGCTATTGAGAAGACCCAATATTCAGATCGTAGGAGGGACTCAATCAGTGATAACCGATTTGTATATTCTTGAGATCTTGGAAGCTTGATAGAAATACAGATTCTGAAATTATCCCATGGACATACCAAAACAAAATGGAAGGCTGTGGCATCTGCATTTAACAAGGGCCCCAGGTGATCTACAAACTGGGGTACAGGAACAAGGAGACTAAATAACGCCCCCCCCCCCGAAGTGTACCTCCCAAAGAAGACTCTGTAATCCCAAAATCCCACAGGGGATGCTAGAGAGAAACTCTACCAGTTTTGCCAGTCTGGGGATGGCAGCTGGAGATGTGGAAGGGGGTGGGTTCTTCACCTTCTGCTGTCTTCTGTCCATGAGGCCCCTCTCTCTCTGAAAGCAGGACTCTGCTTGGTTCTGTTGGAATGACAGACCCATAAGGTTTAGTCACATTGTGGGTTAGCAAGCTTGTGTGGGCTAGCCTGGGAGCCTAACCACTATTTATAACATAGTTTCTGTGGAAAAATATGTTCCAAGTTCCAACAACTGCCTTTCAAAAATATGCTGGAGCACAACCTGTCAGTAATTGGGACTATCTATATAAAGTTATTTTCTCAGAAACTTTTAGCATCTCATGATAAACCTGACCTCAGAGAATGAGTAATTAATCAGCCTTCAGTGTCAGCTGTACAATGGAAGAAATTCTTCTGCCCCGAATTATCGGAGGCCCGCTCGAAGAACAACTACCACTTTTCCCTAGACAATTGTGAGAGTGTTTCTTCCTGCTGTCTTTGTTTTGCCCAAGGGAGATTGGTGCTGGCATCACCTGGGAAGTGATGAATGGCCTGGGATATAATGTGGTGGCAATGACTTCAACTCGTAGCTTGCTAAGACAGTGAGAATGAGGTCACCTTTCCAGGCTTAGCTACACCTGTCCCTTTCCAAGGACTCTTCCCACAGAAATGAGGTCAACAGCCATATTTCCATTGTTCTCCCCCGACCTCCTGCCCCTCACCCACTGGATGAAGAACAGTGTTATGAGCTAGAAAGATGTGGATTTACAAGTACACGTGTAAAAAGTATACACAGAGGCTTGTGTTTGCTCCAAGGTCATACTAAAGAAATGATATGATTTTGTTCCCCCTACAGTCTCCACAAAAAATGACCCCAGTAAACGACATTAAGGAAGTTAAAAAATTATACTCATTTATCCCTTGGTGAGACTGCACTGAGAGTTTGCCTCAGGTCTGGCCCCCTGACTTTAAAAGGGTAATAGAAAGGATGACCCAGTGGCATGTTCTGGGTAGGGAAGAGGTCTGGAAACATCATGGAATATAATTATTAGGTCGAACAAACAGGACTCAAATACAGACACCAGCAGCCCTCGATGCTTTTGTATACATCAGAGAAAGCTCACAGGAGCAAAATCCAAGAGAGAAGAAGTCAAAGGGGCCTCAGAACTTGTACACTTAAAGCAAATAGAGAAAAACAAATTCAAGTAATTTGTAATACTTTTAACATAACCAATAGTGAAATTAATAACCAGAAATAGATCCAAATCATATTTAAAAATCAAAGAAAATATAGTCAAATAGTAAAAGATAGAAAAACAATAAGAATGCATTTAAACAAAACATTAAAAGATATGATTCTCACCATAGCAATATGGAAGGAAGAAGAGAAGCACCCAATAAATAAAAATTACCTATCAGTATTGGAAAGGAGCTCACACTAATCATTAGAGAGATGCAAATTAAAAAGGGGGATGAACTTTTTCCCCTTAATCTAACAAACTGACGATTCTTAACTTTGTAATTATTATAATTATCAAGGGTGCAGGGAAATGGGTACTTTCATACCCAGGAGGATTTTAATTTCTCATATTTGGGGAGAATGTCTTGGCCCAAATATGGATGGATCATGTTTAAGTTTGTTCTACTCTTTGCCTCAGCAATTATACTTCTGGGAATTTATTCTGAAAAAATAAGTACGAGTATGTGTTCAGAAAATTTAGATCTAAGGATGCTTTTTGTAGTCCTATAATTGGGACAAATTCAAAACAGCCTAAAGGTCCAATGATTGGAGACTGGTTATGGGAGTAGAGCAGAGCATGCTTGCGCTGGCAGACCATTGGCCTCTGTCGGCACAGATGTCAGTGCTACCTTGGCTCCTTGGGGCATCCGAGGTTAGCAGCTGCTCCAGCTGCATGAAGGTCCGGTAAGCCACCTTTACTGTTATGTTAGTAACAGTGGGTGGCGTTGGTAGAACACCAGCATGTCCTGGACATTGGGCTGGACACTCTGCATGCTTTGTGTCACTGAATCGTAATGGGCACCCAACAAGGAAGGACACAGAGACGTGAAGGAGAGAGGACCTCGCCCCAGGTCACGGTTAGCAAACCGCAGAGCCAGAGCTGGACGGCAGACCTGCCTGCTTCCAAATCTTCTGTCCTTATCACCGTGCCAGGCTCCTACCTATGTTGCCAAGAGGAAACTTCCAGATCACATGATCCCACCTCCTCATTTTTCAGATGGAGAAATTGAGGGTTGGGAAGGGTCTCTGTAGGTATTGCTCTAGGTTCTGGTAATACCTCAGTGATCAAGACAGAAAACATCCTGACCCCATGGAGCTTAATTCTAGTTGTGGGGGCCGGGGAGAGGAGGAGGAGAGAGGGCTAGAACAACAGACAATATGCAAATAAAACAATAAGTAGGAGAGATGCAGGTAGTGAAAAGTGCAGTAAACCAGTGGGTAGAGAATGCCTGCAGTGAGGGGTTTTTAGAAAGGGTGGATCAGGGAAGCCACCCATGAGAAGCGACAAGTGTTGACATTTGAATGCGGAGAATATCATGCAACAAGCTGGAGAAGCTTTCTGGTAGAGGAAACAGCTGGTGCAAAAGCCCTGAGGTGCGAACAAACTTGATGTGATCAAAGGACACAAGAGGTCTAAGGGACAGAGTGTGCCTCATAAGGGAGCCCACGTGCTCCCCTCTGGGAGGAGAGAGGAGGGCAAGAGCTGAAAGCTGGCCCTGTGGGAGTGCGTGAGGGGGCAGGGGGGAGGGTGTGAGGGACAGTGAGGAGTGGCTCAGGACCCTGGGTGAGGCTGGAGACAGAGACAGTGCTGGCTCCTTGAGGAACCCTCAGATTCAGGAGCTTCTGCTGTGTGTTTTGAGTGACGAACAAATGTGATGGCTGGACCTGATGCATTTCCAAGGAAAACTGTCAACGGGCATAAGACCTGAGTCATCCAGTGGGAGCTGAAGCAAAAAAGGAGGGGGAGCTGTTGCTGGGACGCCAGCGTTCCCGTTTGGTCAGGCAGAATTCCTCACCTACAGGGTCCACAGTTGGAAGCATTTGGCTGTCCCCAGGCACGTGTGAGTGAACCAAGGGCAAGAGACTCACTTGGGCTCCATCTACGAGACCCAGCCCCTGAGGGCCTAGCCTCACCACCCTCCTCGGGCCTAGACAAATTGACCTGGCCCAACTAGACCAACTAGACCTGGCCCCAGACAACTTGGGGTCGTTTGCAAAAAAGCAATTCTGCTCTCAAAAGTCAATAATGAAAGAAGTAGCAGAGGGGGAATGGAACCAGTGTAACTACACACACGCGCACACACACGCACACACACACGTGCGTGCACATGCACACACACGCACAAACATGCACATCCACTGTGTGACTTTGGGCAAGTCTCTGGACCTCTCTGTGCCTCAGGCTGCAGGTGGAGGGAGCATGTGTGACCATCTCTACGAACCCTTCCCAGTATAACCTGACAATGAGTCAATGGTTTCTATATGTGATTTGTCCCCAAGAAGGTTTTTTCCAAAGACTAAGCCGTGTGCTCTGATGACATTTCTGGTAGAGGAGTTTAGAAGTGACTTGAGAGGCCCGTGGAAAGGTTGAGGGTGATGGGTTTCCCTGGAGTGGTGTCCATTTAGATGTGTAAGCCTCAGCAACTAGAGTAAAAAGGTTTTCATTACTTTGTGGCCACAATCAGAATGTTAATATCACCAATGAAATTCTTTTATGACATTCTGTTCAATGGGAGAAAAAAATTCTTTTTTACAGAATGCTGAATTATTCACAGACCTTGCTGTATTACAGAAGAGGAAAGAGGAGGGGCACAGTGTAGGGTCTGAACAGCCCTTACATCTGGGCACCGGGGACCAGCCCTAGGCCCCATGCTGTAGGCAGGCCTTACTTGGGCCCCGGGGGCTCGAATCTGCAACCCCCTAGAACATACCTCCTCCCCCCAAGCCTGCACTCCCTCCCTCCTACATCACATCCTGAATTCCCTACACGAGCCACTGGAACCCCTTCCAGAGCCAGGGAGCCTCTTGCCAGGGTTGGCCCTCTTGAGGCTGGGCTGCACCTCTGGGGTGGTTAAAGGTCTCTGATGCTAGAAGGGGAGGACGTGTGGACTGAGCCTGACTGGGCGGCAGGGGTGGGCCCCACAGCAAGGCCAGCTCCCCCTGTGCCTCTGTGTCCCACCTGAAGCTTGAAGGAGCCCCAGAATTCTGAACTCAAATTTGCCATTCCAGATCATTAGGAAGGCATATTAATTATGACGGAGAGATAGAAAATATTTTATCAAGTGGTTTACTTGCTAGTCTATAACTTAAATATGTAGACACATGGAACGTGGTCCTCCACTGGGACTGTAGCTCCAGGCCCTGCAAATATGACAGGAATGCCTGGTTAGGGGGCATTGTTTTTTCTCCGTAGCCTTGCTAGACAGCCAGGGTCTCAGCCTTGCCACTCACGGGCCGCGTGGTCCTGGGCAAGTCAACTTCCCTGAATCTGTTCTCTCATCTGTAAAACGGGGACAATAATAGTCCCCACTGTATGAGGTTGTTGAGCAGATTAAATGAGATAATGTCCAGGAAGGGCCTGGCACCATGCGTGGCTCACAGTAAGCATTTGTGCCTGATGTCCCTGCCGGCTGTAACCTGCCCCCCCCACCTCCCTGTTTTACAGACCCCGCAGCAGTATGAGAGAGAGTACAACAACAAGCGGTCAGGCGTGGGGCCTAGCAAGTTCCACGGGTATGCCTATGACGGCATCTGGGTTATTGCCAAGACGCTGCAGAGGGCCATGGAGACGTTGCACGCCAGCAGCCGGCACCAGCGGATCCAGGATTTCAACTACACGGACCACACACTGGGCAGGATCATCCTCAATGCCATGAACGAGACCAACTTCTTCGGGGTCACGGTCAGTCCCACACCCCAGCCTCTGCTTTTCTTAGTGCCCCTTGGAAATGTACAAGGCAAGAGGGGGCTGAGTCACATGCCCTTTGAGACGCGGTCCCTTTTCTCTGATCACTGAAGTAACTTCCTGTGGGTTATAGGATTGCAGAGCTGCTGCTATGAGGGACAGGTTCGGGCACGCTCTCTGACAGGCTGGGAAGATGCTTCTCTATAGGTCGCGGATTACAAAGGGCGCCGTGAGCAGGTTGAACACAGAGCAGTTGAAATTCACCAGGTGGGGGGATGGTGGGGGCAGCAAGAGCTCCTGACCCAAAGTCAGGTTCCAGGCCTGGGTCTTTCAAGGTACCATCTCCAAACCGTAGAGTTTTCCTTCCTGAAATGGAAATAGGACCTACCTTATGAGGTAGGTGTAAAAATGAACCATTGCAAAGTGAAAACTGCTCATATTTTTTGAGCAGGCTGCTTGCTGTGATCCTCAAGTTTCTTATCCAGGAGTTGGGGATAATAATCTACGTCTTGCACAGAAGTTGGCAAAATAAACAATGATGATAATTGCTAACATCTCTTTAATGTTTATGCTGGGCCACATACTTCACTAAGCACTTCCTGTAGGTTAGATAATGTCTGCCCAACGCTAGGCCCGTGCGAGGGTTGTTAGAGTTAATAATGATCTCACTGCCTCTGTGTGCCATCCATAGGAAGTCGTTGCTGTTGTTATCACCATTAGAGGTGAGGAGCCTGGACCGCAGAGCATTTACGTTTTACTGCCAGTCAGAAGGAGAACTGGGATTTGAACCTGGGTCTAGCTCCTACTTGCTGCATTATCCTACCTTCGGGTAGTGGACATCAGTGGCATTTCATCGTGTCTCGTGATGGTGTGTTTCTCACTAACTCTGCTCTCAGAAAATAGGGAAAATTTGCCTAAAGAAAAGGTTGAAATGGCTCAAGCCTGTCTTGTGTTCTAATGTAAAGAGTCATTTAGAGAATCAGTCTGTCTTGGGGTATTAAGAAGAGTACACAAGACGAGTTGATTGGTGTATTCCTTAAATGTTCGTACTCCTTTGTGTGCGCACTCAGGCTTGCTGGTGGTTGGTCTGGTAGGCCATGGGGTGCGGGAGCTGGGGGTGTAGATAGTGACGTGGATGCCGAGGTGGACAAGATGGGCTCCCTGTCCCCGAGCCCGTGGTCTGAATACAGTTGCAAGACTAGGACACAGGTGGTAATGAGAATTTAAAGGGCTCAGCACCCTGGGAGAAAACGTGTGAGCCCAGAGAGGTTTCTGCGACCATGGATGAACAAGTCAGGGAGCTCTCTGGAGGAAAGCTGTGGTGCTGTGCCTTAGCCATGCAGAGAGGGGGCCGGCAGTCTGGCCAGATGGAGCGTGGTGAGCGAAGGAGAGATGCGTGAGTGTGTGCAGGGACAATTACTTTGTGGGGATAATTGGAAAGGAGGAGGATGTGTCTGGGAAGGTAAGCTGGGGCCCACTTTTGAAGGAACAAGCTGAGGAGGCTGGCCTTCATCTTATAGGCTACAAATTCTCAAAGTACACCTTGACTGGCAGTACCCTGGGCGCCGGTAGAAATACACTTTCTCGGGACTCCTGGGTGGCTCAGTTGGTTAAGCGTTTGCCTTCGGCTCAGTTCATGAGTCTCACATCAGGATCCCTGCTCAGCGGGGAGTCTGCTTCTCCCTCTGACCCTCTCCCCTCTCATGCTTGCTCTCTCTCGCTCTCTCTCTCTCTCTCGCGTAAATAAATAAAAATCTTTTAATTTAAAAAAAAAAAAAAGGAGAAAGAAAAAAAAAAGAAATGCACTTTCTCCAGCCCAACGCCAGAGGCACTGAATCAGTCTGAGGTAAGGGCCCCGCCCCTGGGGTTTAACAGAACCTCCAGAGGGTGCTGATAGGCACTGCAGTTTGAGCAATGCCTCTGGGGTGGGGAGGCAGCTGCCAACACTGCAGACTAGAGCCACTCTTGACCTGACAGCTTTTGGGCTCTGCTCCCACAGTTCAGACGTCAAGGCTCTGAATAGTTACGGGCAATAGCTGTGTGTATAGCACGGCCTGCATTCAGACGGTGAACTTGAAAAGCTTTTGAGAATGTGATTTCAAAAAAAAAAGTGTTTATCCTCAGAAACTCTTATAAAATCTCACGTGGTGCTGGTACGTAATACAGATTAGAGAGAAGCCTTTCAGTTGGAAAGAGGAGGAGCCCAGGGCCTTGATTGTCTGGCCTCCTTTCCAGCAACCCCTGAGACCCCACCCCCACCCCCACAAGGGCCCCACGGGTACCCCAGAGCTCCTCTCTCTTCTGGTACAAACACAGACTGAGCCTCAGGAATGGTGGGACTCACCTGTTCTACCTCAGGACCACTGTGGCAGAGCTGTCTGAAAAAGTGGGTACACCTCTTCGGGTCATCTCGCCACGCTTTGTGTCTTATCTAACGGAAGGAATCCATAGTATCTGTAGCCAGATCTCTGGATAGAGAGCTACTGAGTCTAGGAAGCATTCTGCGGCCCTCCTCATACCAGCACTCGGCATTTTGCCCAGATGCCCCATGTTTCTTAGTGGGAGATCATTTATAACCACTTCCAAGGGCTCCCTTTCGTCTAAGTCAAATAATACTGAATCCGCACTCGATGAGCAATTAGATAAGACCACGTGAACACTTGGCACGGCTTGAAGATGAGTTTCTTTTTAATGAGAAATTGCTTGATGTGTATTTATGCCCGCTCCGGTTTGTAATTCATAACACCGCGAACGTCCGGATTGGAAGCGCTCTTTAAAATCCTCAGGTTTAACCCCCTCCGGTTGTAGATGAGTATCTGAGGTCCAGAGAGAGAGCTTGCAAAGTCCCCTGGAGGGACGGTTGGGCAGAGCCAGGAGGGTGGTTCCGCTGAGCGCTTGTCCCCACCACACCCCGTGCCACCTTCCTTCCCTTCTCATTGTGCCCGTTCCCCTTTCCTGGAGAAAGGGATTACAGCAGTGAAGCATTTCTGTACTTTTTTCCCCTTCCCGCTGATCCCCTTTGTCACATATTAATATGTACTTGTCACTGGGCTGCAGACAGGTTTCATTAAAACGGTCTTCTGATCAGAGAAGAAAGGACATCTTCTGACAAAATAAAAAGTGTCTCTGTGGTCCAAGGAGACCACGAAGGCCAAGTTCAGCCATAAATAAAGAGTTGGAAAGGAAAGGAATGGGAGGTGGAAATAAATTGCAGCATTTTCTATTTGCTGAAGGGTTTTCATTATACAGCGCACACAGTGTCCATTTTTCCACTCTCAGGCAAGCACTTTATTCTGGGTCACCCTCATTCAGCGTGTTTACTATACGGAAAATCGTTTAAACACATTAAATTAATTATATCCGTGACTCAATTTCAGTTGATTCCATGTGCACGCTCTGGTCTGGGAGCTGGGCCTGTGGTTCCCGGTTGGCGTGCTAAAGAAGAGGTTTCTTCCATTTCTTTCGTGCATCCTAGATCGGGACACTGGCATTAGCTCGGGGCCCAGTTCTGTTTTACCTTCTTAGGAGCTCTCCTCCCAGCTACCCTTCTCAGAAACACTGGGAGGGGGATTTTGTTTCCTACCTGTACACTGAAGGCCTGGGGGATCCTGTCTGCCTCTGATTCCCTGAGTGGGCTGTTCTGAGCTTTGGCCCTGTTATTATTACCTCCTACCTCTCTATGGTCGGCAAATCTCAGAACACGTCCCCACATGAAAACCCCTCTTCTGCCAGATGTGTACACAGAAACTCAGGCTGGAGTTGGCTATGTAAGTATCAAAATCCCAGGGCGTTCCGACAATCCCAGCTCATCCCAGAAACAATCCCAGAACGTTTCTCTAGGGCAACATTCCTAACCTTCTAGAGGTATGAGAAGCTCCCAGGGCACTTCGTTCAAAGTTCTGATTCCCCAGCCCCGCCCAGAACTTCTGATCCAATGGCTTTGTGGTAGGACCAAGGAATTCACATTATTGACAAGTCGTCCTGGTGATTCTCAGATAGTAACCCTGAGAATTGCTTGGAGCTATGATGGATGTGCTCCCCAACCCCCTCCCCGCGCCCACCACCTCCCACCCCGCCACTACACATGAGCCTGTGCACAATTTTGATTTTTTTTTTACACTTTTTGATTTTTAACCTATCAGAGATGTATTTGTTCCTACATTTATTCACTCCCTTGGCAGCCCCTGGGCTGGGTGCTGGGAGCTGGAAGCATGGAAGGGACTACTGTGTGGCCCCTTCCTTACGAACTCCCAGCCCAGTGGGGAATATAGACAAGTAGATGAATAATTGCTGGTCACTAGCCGAGGTCTATCCAAGGCCCTTGGAGGGAGGGTTCCATTCAGCTTATGAGAGTAAAGACAAGAAGGCTGCCCTCAATTTCCCTGCAGTTCAGTAAGTGAAACTCCATGTCTGGATAATTACTAGGTGCCCGTGCTATGTGTTCTCAACTTGTGCCACGTGTTGGGTAGTGAGGGTGCAAAGCCAGGCCCCTCCGTGCATGCCCAGGACTGATGGTGATGTACTAGGATTGAACAGACTCCCTCTAATTAGGTTTTTCTACCAAGGATACACTGAGTTCATTGACCGGCTTATATCATCCATAATGCTTTAAAACATGCTTGGGAACAGGTGCTAAGTATCCAAGTAAAAAATCAAAACCTTCATTTTTCTTTGGGTGATCATTTTCTTAAAGATTTTATTTATTTACTTGAAAGAAAGAGAGAGAGAGAGTATGAGCAGGGGAAGGGGCAGACAGAGAAGCAGATTCCCCACTGAGCAAGGAGCCCAACACGGGGCTCCATCCCAGGACCCTGGGATCATGACCTGAGTCAAAGGCAGACGCTTAACCAAATGAGCCACCCAGGCGTCCCAGGTGATCAGTTTTTAATTTTTTCCAGTCTCCTAAAACACGGATGACATACCAGATCTCAAGTGGACAAATCCTTGAGACTTGTCACCCTAATATATGATGGCTCTCATTCACAGTATACCCCCTTTAGTAAATGTTCCTTCTGATTTGTCTCTTAAAATGACACCATATTTATTTTGTGGTGCCTAGGATGGAAACTAAATTAATATAGTCTCACTGTACCCTATTATGAAAACAATACGTGCAGCATTTATCCTGGAAAACTACTGAAGGTCTGCACAAGATTTGCATGGGGCTATGAGGCTTCCAAGAGCATTCGGCACATGGAGAACTTGAAAGAGGCTGCTGGGGGATATCTTTGATTATAAGAAAAGGGCCCGTTCTTTCTACACCATTTCCTGGGATTGCCTCCTCACTCCCCATGGACAAACCTAATGTAGAAATGACTCCAAATAAGAGCCCCACTCTTCTTCGTCTGCCCAGCCTCTCAACCGGCTGTGGGTCTGGACATCGCAGTGTAGCTTGTGTCGGGGGAGACCAGCCACCTCAGCTTCGGGCCCTATCACCTCTAATGGCAGTTTCTCTAACTGATCACCCCAAGGAGGTGACGAAGAACAGCGGATGGTGATTTGCTGAGTTTATTGATCTATTTGGTTTTGCTGCTGGTGAACAGCAATCCAGCCTTTGCTGGTGTGTCCCTCAAACTTCAAATTGTCACCCAAGATTTGTTTTTTAAAAAAAATCTCTCCACTAAGACTCAAATGCTGTCACGGTTGCTCCCCCTGCCCATGTCTTACTTGAAAAGACGGTGTCATAGAGTAAACTCGGTTTGGTTGGAATTCCAATGACTGTAGGTTGTTAGGGGAAGCCAGTGAGATCCTCGTGCCCAGGAGGTGTTAGCTGAAGCCCCCTTTTATGTCACACACACTGCTGCCTCATCATACCAGGATGCTGAAGTTGTGTGGTTGATTTTTTTTATCCAATTAGGAAACTTCATACCGCACATACACACACACACACTCACACGAATTACTTAAACATCATCTTGCTAGAACCTGCCTGTCTGATCTTTTGGGCTCCTGGTCTTATTCTCTAAGACATGTTAACCTGCAGGCTTTACACCAGCCGCCCATCTGTGATTTCTATCTGGCATCAGCATTTCAGGTTGAGTTTGAGGGAGCTAAGAAACAGAGCACTAGGAAGTCTAGCCAGGAGTGGAGAGAACTCAACCAGTCCTAGATCTGACCCCTTTGGGGACTGGTCATTCCACCAGTCATGACTCCATCCCCTGGACTTTCAGGATTCTGGCTGCTTCTCGATTTTTTTACTCCCGTCTCCCTTACTTGTTTCTCCTGAGAGCACATCTTTTAGAAAATCACTTGTACACAATTCCTTGTCCTGAGTTTCTGGGGGACCCAACTCACACCCAGATATCTTTATGGGAAATATAAATATTCTCAAGAGGGAATTTTTCCTATAACCTAATTGTCATCTCTGCATCTAAGTTTAACAGCAACCCTCCCCCATTGCCTCCTTCACAATGGGGAGAGGGTTCTGGACTCTTCTCCCTGAGTATACTCAGTGGTGTTTTGCTCCTGCTCCTGCCTGCTGTTGTCAGCCAGTGGGAGAGCCATGCTTGGATCCTCTGATGAATTAGCAGTTCCCAGATTTACAGGGACCACAGCTCTTCGTGCCTCTGGTCACACAGTTCTGCACCCAACACTTCACAGCTTGTAGAAGCTCTTCGCCACTGGTAACCTTGAGTTAACTTTGTTGGATAGAATCCACACATGATTGAGAAATCCAGTCACACTCTCCCACTCTGCTGCCTTCCGGGCTTCTAGAAACTAAAAAGACTTTCTCTGCCCAATAAATAATCAGAACTGACAAGAGAGGTATTAACAGGATCTATAGTTGTTGAATCTGCTAATAATGATCCCGAAATTCTTGCTGTGACGGCTGGCATCAGTGTTTCACACAGGGTGTGGGAATCTCCCCGGTGTGTGAGTGTGGGGCTAGGGACCGGGGCTCCCGGGGCAGGAGAGAAGTAGGAGAGAAACCCACCCTCTCCCCGTCTCCCTCGTCTCTCCCATCCCTGTCTCTCTGGGGCTCAAGTCCTAGGTAGGACCTGAGGGTGTAAGGGCTGATGGGCCCTCTGTGATGTCAGACTGTCAGGAGTATTTCCTAGAGGTAATCGCTGGCAACAAACAACCATAATAATAATAATATTCACCGTGTGACAGCCCTTGGGCACAGAGGACGTTTATAGTCCCTGTCTCCTTCATTGTTCAATGCAGTTCCATTTATTAACATAACACTAAGTAAGAATAGCTATCAATCAGTGAGCTCCCACTGCCTCCCCAGCTGCACCCTAAGCGCTGTACGGGTGTTGTTCAATGTGGTGCTTCGAACAGCCACCACGTGGGGGATGGGTCATTCCACGTGCCCTGAAGCCTCCGCCCAGTGAGCTGTGTCCAGCCCACTCACCTCCGTCCCAACCTGCCCATACGTCTCCTTGTCAGGGAGGCCTTGCCCGCACCCTATTTCAAATCCCAGCTCCCACCCGCTCATTCTGCCTCCCCACATTTACCCAACCACAGTGCCTCCCATAAGACGTAGAGCTGGGTGCCGGGGACCTGCTAGGTACCTGATCAATCTTCGTTTAATGAATGAAGGATTTTGATAATTAATGACCATGTCATAGATTTATTTTTTTTTAAGCAGGCTGAGCAAAGATGAATGATGTGCCCAGCCTCCTACAGGAAGCAAGTGATGAGTTTATTCAGAACTGCCGGATCTGGCTAACTCAGAAGCCCATGTTCTTCACCATTTAGGTGTTCCCTTCATTCTGCCCGCATTGCCAGAGCTGGGCCAAGCAGGAGGAGCAATGTGGAAGGTCTGCTCCCGAGGAATTCACTCTCCAAACCACCTCGTGCGATGTGTGGGAGGGGAGCGGGAACCACTCCCCCCAAGTTCACAGCGGAGGATGCTGTGGGCTCCCTGCCTGGCCTGGGTTATATATGTGTCCATCTGCCCCTTCCCAGGGGACAGTGGGCCTCGGAACCCCTTGACTGGGACTGGGGCCCATAGTTCTCTCTGTATCTCTGGTGCCGTGTGTAATACTGGCTTAGTCCTTGAAACGCAGGTTTGTCGATTGAATGAATGAGGAAATTGTAGCTCAGTGTGGCAGAGCGGCTTAGCGGGGCTCCCCGTGGTGTTACTAGTGAGCCTCATTCAGAATCACGTCCTAGTTCTTCTGATTCTAAAGGCAGGTGTCTCCAAATCTTGTGTTCCTAGGCACCGCTTGGCAGCCCTCCCCCCTGTTTCTTTAAACACAATTACAAATGACTGCAGATAACGTACAGCACGGGAAAGAAACCTACTCCTTCTGCTGTCAGATAAATTTGAAAGATCAAAATAATGTGGTTTAGCAATTTGTTTCAATTGGTGCCTAGCCTTCCAAAGCTTGCAAGTTCGACTTTCTCGAGTCAGGGAAAAAAATCGCTGTTTCCTTATGAAAAGCAGTGTGGGGGCGTGTACTGTCTCATGAGAGCTTCAACGGAAGCCCTCGGTACAGATACCGTCCAGGTCTCTGTGAGAAACAAAGGAAGGAGCCGGTGGCAAGGTGGTCATAGTAACAATTACTCTAATGGCAAGTGTCATGGTACTGGGAATGGCTATAATTTTGAACGCTCACTATATGTTGGGTGCTATGCTCTTAAATGCATTAGCTCATCTGATACTTATAACTCCAGAGATGGGTTGAAATGTTTCCCTCCAAAAATCCATATTTGAACTCCTAACTGGAAGTGCCTTGGGATGTGACCTTATTTGGAAATAGGGTCATTGCAGATGTGATTAGTTAAAATGAGGTCCTACTGGAATAGGGTAATCCAATTTAACTAGCGGCCTTATAAAAAGAGGAAAGTTGGAAACAGACACGCACATGGGGAGAACCCCATGTGCAGATGAAGGCAGGGAGAGGGTGCTGTTTCTACAAGCCGAGGAACACCAATTAATCCCAGCCACCCAGCAGCTGGGAAGAGAGGTATGGAACCGACTCTCCTCCGCAGCCCTCAAAAGGAACCAGCCCTGCCGACACCTTGATCTTGGACTTTCAGCCTCCAGAGCTGTGAGACATTACAGTTGGCTTGTTTAAACCACCCAGTTTGTGATGATTTGTTAAGGCAGCCCCTAGAAAACTAATACAACCCAACAGAATGGAGACTGTTTTACCAACATTTGGCAGGTGAGAAAACCCAGAGGTTAAAGAATTTACCAAAGGTTGGACACAAGACACAGGCTAGTGAATTTTCGACCCTCAGCAATTAACTGCTATCCTACACCTAGATGAGTCGTCCTCCATTAGGGGGCAAAAGAATCCCTGCCGGAGAAGGACAGAGCTGAAGGGAGACCAGCACGTCTCACCTCCCACCGTCCAGGTGAGGAGTCTGTGATCCCAGCGCGAGGCGAGGCTGGAACCAGGGCCCTGTCCCTTCATCCCTAGGCAGGCAACTGCTTCTGGGGGGAAGTTCTACCCCTCTCAGTGTGGCCAGCCAGTTCCAGAAGCAGCTCTTTCCATTTTACTCACTTCTTCCCTGACTGGGGGAGCGAGGGAATTTGCAACCCCATGTTCCATCATCTTCTCATTCACGTGTTCAAAAATGACCTAACATTTCCTTTTCAGATTATAAAAATAATGCATGATCAGAAATAAAATGTAAAAAGTACAGGCAAGCACCAAAAAGAAAATCAAAGTCACCTGGAACGTCATCATTCAGACAGGCCCACCTTCACACTCTGCTGGGATCTTTTTTTTTTTTTTTTAATTTTTTTAAATTCTTTTACAGCTATAATGTTTTGATCCCTCACATTATAAAGCTTTTCCTATGACAGTGGTCCTCAGCCATTTTAACCCCATCTTTCTTTTTTTATTATGCCAGAATCTACATACAACTTACCATTTTAACCACTCTCCAGTGCAGAGCTCAGGGGCCCGAAGCAGTCACCTTCTGTGCGGCCATCTCCACCCCCATCTCCAGAGCTTGCTTGTCTTCCCAGACTGAATGTCTGTACCCATTAAACACTAACTCCCCATTAGGTGCAATCATGTTTTTTAAAGATTTTATTTATTTATTTATTGACATGAGAGAGAGAGAGAGCAAGTGGGAGAGAGAATCTGAAGTAGATTCCATGCAGAGCGTGGAGCCCAACGTGAAGCTCTATCTCATGACCACGAGGTCACTGCCTGAGCCGAAAGCAAGAATCAGAGGCTTTGCTGAGTGAGGCACCTGGGCACTCCAATGCAGTTCTTTTAGGACTTTTATTTATTATGGAAAGCTGGTTTTATTTATTTATTATTTGTATTGAAAAGCATTTGTAAAGATAGAAGTAGTCCGCTAATTAATTTTAGAGGAAAATTATTCGCAAGCTCCTGCTAACCAAATAGTCATTAGCCTAGCAAGAGTCTCATACAGAAATTTAAGAACATATATTTTAAGATGGTGAGAACACAGTGAGCAGAATTTTTAAAGTGAACAATTAAAGTTTAAAGTAAAATACAGTTAAATAGGAGTGACATCCCTGCTATCAGGGAAAATGCTCGGATAAAGGTAGACCAAGACACTGTGTGAAAAGTACTCTGGGGAGCCCCATAGCACATCCCATGCATTTCTCCTTGCATGAGGCCAGAATACCACCCCCTCCCCTGCCCCCTGAGTGTGTGTCAAGGTATGTTAGCCTGTGCACTTGCTAAGGGGGAGGGAAGTCTTCTGCCATCAGGGGAGGACAGCTGACAGAAATCTCAGCTGACAAGACACACAGCTTTAAACGCTGATGGATGCCAGCTTCGTCCGTGTGTGCGGGTGCAGAGGTGACTCACACACACGTGGATATGACCTTGTGTGATGAGGCCAGCCCCATGTCAGGGGGCAGAGGGAGCTGGGAAGATCCATCTTCTCCTGGAATTGCAACCCCCAGCACCCCCTTTCTTTCTCAATGAAATTCAAGCTTCCTAGAATTCTGGTTTAAACAAGAATTATTTAAATCGTAATTATTTTAATCGCCTGGGTGGTGCAGTCAGTTGAGCAGCTGACTCTTGGTTGTCGGCTCAGATCATGATCTTAGGGTCCTGAGATGGAGCCCTATGTTGGGCTCCATACTGGGCATGGAGCCTACTTAAGTTTCTCTCTCCCTCTCCCCGTCTCCCTGCTCATGTACATGCACATGCTCTCTCTCTCTCTCTCAAATAAATAAATAAATCTTCAATTAATAAACAGTAATTAGCAAATTACTCAGTTGCTAGGCCTGGAGTCTGGTCAGGGCACTATAAACTGGAAGGGGGTGTGGAGTGCAGAGTGGGGATGCCCACCTTTGCCATCAATAGTGTGAAATGCTTAGGATCACAGACTCTGGAGGCAGACTTCCTTGGTTCACACCTTAGCTCCACTTGCTAGTCAGATAAACCTGGGCAAGAGCTCAGTATCTTTGCACCTCAGTTTTCCTGTCTGTAAAATGGGGATAATGCCTTAGATTGGGCTCCTTGTAAATAGGCTCTGAGCCAGAACGCTGGGTGTGGCAGGTATAGGGGAGGGTGAACTCAGGAAATGCACTGTAAGGGAAAGAGGGCAGCAGGTTGGGGCAGAGCAAGAAGCTGATCCGAAATATGGTTGCAACGAGGCTACAGTGGATGCTGGGAGTGCACTGGAGCTGGGATGGCCCTCCAGGTGTCCACAGCAAGGCGTGGAGCCCGGGCCTTTGTATCTTCCCATCTGCCAATGACTGGCCATGGGAGGGGTGCCTCCATGGGCAATGAGGTTCCCCATGGTGGAGGGTAATTCCCAGTAGAAGTCCTAGCTGGGACCCTCCAACGCCAGTATTCCCAGGAGCTGGAGGGTGTTGCTTCTGCCATGAAGCAGAGAGTTGATCAGAGCTCCCCCAGGATACCCTCTGGATTACAACAGGGCCTACTGCAGGGGGTCTTGGGGATTAAAGAGGTTTATGCATGTAGGGTGGGGGACTGGGAAGGGGCGAGCTATATTAGCACAAGAATAATAAGGAAGGGTGTGTCCAGATACTAGCTGCACACAGTCCTCTAGATCCGCAAATACCTGTGATACATTTATGGGAGGTACAGGGGGTTGACGGGTCCCCGTGTCACCGCTCCGGCTGCATTCTGGCAGTGCTTACCATCTTTGGGAATTCCCATTCTCACAGTCCTATGCTCACAAGCAAATGCATTCATGCGGACTACACACACACACACACACACACACACACACACACACACAGCTAACTATGTGATTTATGGGTGTTCATAGACTTGGCGTACAGAGCCATTTATCAATCTATTCCACTGGTTTTCCAACTTGTTTTCCAGAAGAGATTTTACAGAGAAGCCCAATATTGTGGCCTCTCAGTTAACATTGGTATTAACATTAAGATTACATTTAATATTGGGACGCCTGGGTGGCTCAGTTGGTTAAGCAGCTGCCTTCGGCTCAGGTCATGATCCTAGCGTCCTGGGATCGAGTCCCACATCGGGCTCCTTGCTCGGCGGGGAGCCTGCTTCTCCCTCTGCCTCTGCCTGCCATTCTGTCTGCCTGTGCTCGCTCGCCCTCTCTCCCTCTCTGACAAATAAATAAAATCTAAAAAAAAAAAAAAAAGATTACATTTAATATTACTTTTTTTTTTCTTTCAAATTTATTCCTTGGAGAGCGGCCTCTGGGTGGCCCAGTCGTTAAGCATCAGGCTTTTGATTTCGGCGCAGGTCATGATCTTGGGCTTTGGGCTTTGGGCTTCGGGCTTCATGCTGAGTGTGGAGCCTGCTTGAGATTTTCTCTCTCTGCCCCTCCCCCACTTGCTCTCGCGCGCTCTCTCTCTCTCCCTTTCAAAAAAAAAAAAAAAAAAAAACTTGCTCCTTCAAAGACTTCTCTATTAACCCTCCTCGTTTATTAAAATATAAGCAAACAGATTTCTGCAGGAACAAAGATGAAGCAAAGCCCTTAACAGGGAAGCTAGCCTGGGCCTCAGGTCAGCCCCCCCAGGTCAGTCCCACCGCAGGCAGGGGCGGAGGGAGGAGTGCAGCCATGATGGCAGGTCCAAGCACAGCTCCCCAGAGGTGGAAGGGGGCACGATCTGAGCTGGGACCCAGACCTACAGTCTTTATTTTAATAGCTGTGTTTGATTTTAATGTGTACAATAAAAATATAACTAGCACTTGAGGTAGCAAGACGGCGTTTCTTTTTTGGGTTCTGTAAGAGGCAGGTATTTAGTAAAGAAAAACACAGATGGTACACAGAGGCTGCCAAAGTCACTAAGGTGATACACGTATCATGGGGGTTTCTTACTGCTTTGGCTTTACCTGGGAAGGCACTTTGGTCGTCTTCTTCAAAGGTGAAAAAATGAATCACAAAAGAGTAGGAGAGAGAGAGAAACCAACAGCAGAACAGTGGTCATCTTGGACGGCCCGTCTAGTCACCAAAGCAACAAATAATACTGTACTTTTACACTTGAGATTTTTGGAGGAGGATTAATAGCCTTTTTGTTTCATGCCCTTTCACCACATTCTGTATGTTCTTCGTTAAAAATAAATAAATAAAAACAAAACAAAACAAAACAAAAACAGTGGTGTTTGGCCAAGGGGATGGGTGTCCATTAAACAGACAAGAGCCTGGCTGCTTTGGGTCTGCCTATGACGGCTATTGAAACTTGGCCCTGGGGCCCAGGCAGCACGCTGGGGAAATCCCTGCCCTCATCCTGGTTGTGCCATCATCTTGACTCCTAGTACTTGGTTAGCTTTACATGGAGCCTTCTCCTGCCCCCTCCTTGAGGGAGTTCTCAGTTGCCAGCTCACAGTCTGACCTCTACTGGAGTCTCCATGGTCATGATCTCATGGGCAGTGAGCAAATATGTCAGAGATTTTTATCACCGCCTGTCCCCCACTTCCTCGACATTTTCTCAGGGCTTTATACATAGTAGACAGACAGGAAAGACTAGTTAGCTGGTTGGATGGGTGAGTGGATGGGTGGAGGGGTGGGCGGGCAAGTAGACAGTTGGAAAGTTGCGTGGATGGGTGAAGGGATGGATGGGTGTGTGGGTAGGTGGATGGATACAGGAATGGATGATAGAGAGATAGGTATATACAAGGATAGGTGGATGGATGAATGGGTGAGTATGTGGCTGGCTGGATGGATAGGTATGTGGATGGGTGGATGGATGGATGGATAGATAGAGAGATGGCAGGTGGGTAGAATGGGCAGGTCAGTGGTCACACAAAGATGAATGAGCAGGTGAGTCGGTGGGTAGATAGGTGGGTAAGAAGGAAAGAGTGGGTGATCAGCAGGCCCAGAAGAGGTAATTGCAATTCATATGTGTTGGCTTCATTCTAATCAAAGTACATTTTCTCAGGGAGGATCTACAGAGGCGACGGCCCTGGTGTCTTGACTTCTCTTCTGTACAAGTCCTGACCTCTAGAAAGTGTTTGCTGCATTTTCTGTTGGGAGACCCCATCTTGTTGTCTGATTCATGGAAATACATGTTTCATTTCATGCTATTATTCTCCACTCACACTTCACCTATTCAGGAATCGGGCCTCATTAAAATCTGTCCTCTCCCTGGTTCCTCTTTGAGGAAGTTCCTTGCTAGGGCATTTCTGCTGTGAAATGTATCACACCAACTGATGGGAAAGCCAGCCTGAATGCTAAAGACTGTTATTAGCAGATTTAGCCTAGAGATGTTTCAGAGTTGTCAGTTCTGATGTTCATAGGATTATATTTTCAAACATCATCACGCATCCTCTATGACAGACTTGATTACTGTGATGAACTAGTTTTCTTCTTTTAAGAAATGTTCCGGTTGCAAAAAATGATTCTGAAAGCATTGGTGAAACATGCCAGGCAAAACTGAAGTGACACTGTCTCATTTGGGTGGCTCGTTTACCTTCCTGGGAGAGGCAGCCCGGTGTGGCAGAAAGAGCACTGAACATGGAGTCTGCAGACCTAGGTTAGCTTGCTGTCCTCTCCGTCTTAGTAGTGGTGACCTTGGGGAAGTCTCTAATCTTTGCATTCTCTGCTGCAGAATGAGACCAGTGACCAAGAGCCCCTTGCCGGGTTGCTCTGGAGATGAATTAAGGAAGGTGTGTTACAAAGTCTGAAATGCAGTGTGGGATTGAGGGGTCCCCAGGAGAGGAAGAAAGCAAGCCATAACTCACTTATATAATCTTATTGATTTATTTATTTTGGTTCCCCAGTTTTATTCTAGAACATACTAAATATTCCTGATAAATGAATTTTTTTAAAGATTTTTATTTATTTGAGAGAGAGAAAGAAAAAGAGCACCAGCAGTGGGGAAAGGCAGAGCAAGACGGAGAAGCAGGCTCCCCACTGAGCAGGGAGCCTCATGTGAGGCTCGACCCCAGGACCCTGAAATCAAGACCTGAGCCAGAGGCAGATGCTTAACCAACTGAGCCACCCAGGTGTCCCCAGATAAATGAATTTTAATCTTCGTCCTCCTCCTCCTCATCCTAGTTAATCTGGCAGTAACAAAGTTCTCTTTGCTATTCGCCACTCCACATAACCAATCACACAGATTCTTCTTCTTCAGATGTTTTTGGTGAGATATTTCAAATCCTTTTTGGAAAAAGTCACCTCAGATGGTGATCTTGCTGTCACTCCTTTCAATGCCTAGAACCCCTCCACCAAGATTCCCAGGTTTGCCATTCACTTGAATTCTCTTTTTGAAGAAATGGCTCAAATTGGGCCGCAGCCATGATTCCATCTTCTACCGGGGTTGGGGGAGGGGGAGGAGGGGTCAGAGGTCAACTTCAGAATGTTCTTCTGTTTTTTGCCCCCCTTCACTCCAACCTTTTTCATGAGCGTCATGGTGGCGGCTTGTATCACTTTGTTATTATTATTATTATTATTTTAATTTTTTTGCTTAAACAAGAGGAGAAATCAGATATATAGTGAAAAATTTAACTGTATGTCCAATTTAACTGTATAACCCCTTCTGGGCCACGGGATTTTTAATATCAGTGATGGCACCATGGCATAAAAACCTGGCATCACCACCAGGAAGTGGGTGTTTCCCTTTGCTCGTTCATTCCTTCTGTAAATATTTCCTACCACTGACAGTGTGAGAGGCATGGGGAAGGGGTGATACAGACACAGTGCTGAGCAAGGCCAATGTGGTCCTTGGGCCCAGGGGAAGACAGATCGTAAGCAGCTACTCATCTGAATAACTATTTGAATATAGATTGTGGAAAGTGCTCTGAGGAAAGCCACAGGGTGTCTTAAGAACTTAGAAATAGAGGCCTGACCAAGGCTGGGGATCAGAAAGACTTCTCTGGAAAAAGAAAAGAAAAGAACAAAAAAAGAAAAAAGACAAGACTTCCCTGAGATGCCTTTGAGTTCAGAGTGAAGAATGAATCAGAGCTAACTAGGCAAAGAGGGTCAGAAGGGCATTCCTGGAAAAGGCAAGAGCAAATGCAAAGGCCCTGGGGTGAGAGGAGGTGTGGCACCTTTGAGAAAGCAAAAGAAATCCAATGTGGCTGGAACAGAGTGGGACAGGATGAGCCTGGGGAGTGGGCCAGAGGGATTGGGTGGAAGCCAGATCACATTGCACCTATGGGTGCAACCAGTGGGACCAGTGGGACCAGTGGGACCCTGTGGAAAGGTGTCCGGCAAGGGAGTGAACTGATTGCTGTTTTCAAGAAGGTTCCCCTGGCTGCAGTGGAGAGAACAGATTAGAAAGAAGCACGAGCACCTGCAGAACACTGGTACAAACCTATAGTGAGCGGGGAGGGAGAGAAGCAGGTGGAGTCAAGGCATATTTCAGGAGGAAAAAATGCCAATCATTATAGAAAGGAGGGGGTAATCAAGGATGTCCTTCCAATGCAGTTACTTCTCATTTTGAATGACTCTCATTTTGAATGGCTCTTAAGTTACGTCCACTGTAAATATTATGATAGAAATGCATCTGTAGACTCTACAGTATTCTGCCCAGTGTAACATCTGGATAATCTGAAATTTTTCATGATGGTTCCATGATGGTCCAGGGAGACTGGATGCTGCAGTTACCCTTCCCGATCCTGCAGAAAAATATTCCATGCATGCAGAGATCAGGACCCCAAAGGTGTGCTTGGTAAAAACCAAGAACGCAAGTGGGCAGGACACATCAGATCTGAGCCTTTAGGTGCTCACAGTTCATGGGGAAGCAGACATAATGTAAGCGGCCAGAACCCACTTCGGTCTGTCTACAAATGAGGTTACACCACTGCCAGGGAAACCTCCCTGGTGAGTTGCTCCTACCTGCTAAACAGCGTGACCTCAAGTCCCAGCACTGCCCACCATTCCTCCAGTCTTCCCCCTGTGTCCCTGGGGGCATCTCAGTGTCTTCACAAATTGTTCCTTGCTTGGCCCAGTGCCACAGCTCCTTGGCGACGTCCAGTGCCTGCAAGCCACTTGTGGAGGCCTCTCACCACATTATTGCCAGATCTTTGTTCTTTGGGGTCCCCACGGGCCATCATGGCCTCAGTCTTCACTGGGGAAGAAGGCCGCTCTGCCCCTTGCTCAGCGGGGCTCCGTGCTATGTGGGAGCTGACTTGTCTCGGCTGGTTAGAGCCACCTATGTGCATGTCTTCCCGGCTTCCTGTTCTGTGATGTCACATTAGTAGTGTGAAATTGGCCGTGACCGGAGTATTTACACCACAGTAATCCTTGAACGCTACACATCAGGACTTCTCCACCTCTCCATCAGAGAGCTTGTGGGTGAGCATTTCCCAGCACACCACCAACTAGGCCCAGAGCTCAGCGGCGGTGTCCTAAGCCCCACAACTTTCCCTGTGAACAAAGCCCCCTAGCTTCCTACAGGGTTCAATCCCTGTGGGCAGACTTGGAGACAGTGACCACATGGTCCTCTCAGCTCCCATTCCCTACATAACACACCCAAGTACCAGTACGTTAAACATCTCACAGTCTGGGGACTGTGGCCCCCTGAGTCCTGGCTTTGAATCACAGTAGGGACCCCCTGTAATTACATAGCTGCGTGTTAGAGGAGACTGGATATACTTTGGTGTTGGGTTTTTAAAAAAATTTTCTTTTATTTATTTATTTTTATTTTTTATTAACATATAATGTATTATTAGCCCCAGGGGTACAGGTCTGTGAATCTCCAGGTTTACACACTTCACAGCACTCACCATGGCACATACCCTCCCCAATGTCCATAACCCCACCACCCTCTCCCTCCCTCCTCTCCCCAGCAACCCTCAGTTTGTTTTGTGAGAGTAAGAGTCTCTTATGATTTGTCTCCCCCATCTTGTTTGATTTTTCCTTCCCTACCCCCCAAACCCCACATGTTACCTCTCAAATTCTTCATATCAGAGAGATCATGTAATTGTCTTTCTCTGATTGACTTATTTCACCCAGCATAATACCCTCTAGTTCCATCCACCTCGTTGCAAATGGCAAGATTTAATTTCTTTTGATGACTGTGTGGTTTTTGTTTTTAAAGATTTTATTTATCTATTTCGTGAGAGAGAGAGAGAGAGAGAGAGAGCATGCACAGGCACCAGTTGGGGGAGGGGCAGAGGGAGAAGGCAAGAGAGAGAATCCTGAGCAGACTCCATACAGAGCATGGAGTCCTATGCGGGGCTCAACCTCATGACCCCGAGATC
Source organism: Enhydra lutris kenyoni (assembly GCF_002288905.1). Taxonomy (NCBI): domain Eukaryota; kingdom Metazoa; phylum Chordata; class Mammalia; order Carnivora; family Mustelidae; genus Enhydra; species Enhydra lutris. The sequence continues at coordinate 7,478,031 of NW_019154097.1, read as the reverse complement.
ATGACCTGAGCCAACACCAATAGCGGGACACTCAACCGACTGAGCCACCCAGGCGCCCTTATACTTTGGAGAGACACCAAGAGGAATATTCCAAGGTTCTAGGGGGTCACAGTAGAGAGAATCACTCCCTGCTGGAAATAGCATGGAACCATTAGGAGGAGCGGCATTCATTCCTTCAGTGATCAGCTCACTCATAGCAGGCCCTGTGTTCATGGGATTACGGGAGAGGCATATTCTACACCTGCACTGCTCAGTGGGGTCACCCCTAGCCTCATTCAAGAGCACTGAAGATGTGGCAGGTGCAGAAGTAAAACACACCAATTTCAAAGACCTAGTACCCCCAAAATGTAAAGTATCTCATTAATAATTTTTATATTGATTACCATTGAAATGATATTATTGTGGATACATTGGGTTAAAAAGTTTATCATTGACATTAATTCTGTGCATTTCTTTTTTACTTTTTAAATATGGTTGCTGGGTTATTTAAAATGACATGTGTGGTTCGTGTCTATTGATGACCATGGTTTCACCTTGGAAGTTGCTCCTGGCCCAGTGGTACAGACTTCCAGTCAAGTCAGTTGGGCTGGACCTCAAAAGACAGAAAAGGTTTGGGAAATCAGAGATAGTGGGAGCAGGGAGGAGAATGTTTTATAGAAATAAGCATTCGGACCCTGCCCTCTAAGAGGAGTAGGACATCAGTTTGTTTTTTTTTTTAAGATTTTATTTATTTATTTGACAGACAGAGATTATAAGTAGGCAGAGAGGCAGGCAGAGAGAGAGAGTAGACAGCAGGCTCCCCGCTGAGCAGAGAGCCCAATGCGGGGCTTGATCCCAGGACCCTGGGATCATGACCTGAGCTGAAGGCAGAGGCTTTAACCCACTGAGCCACCCAGGTGCCCCAGGACATCAGTTTTGACAGCCATTAGAAATAGTTGTTACAGAGAACTATCTAATGACACAGAAAATTGTTTGTAATATATTGTTTAGTGAAAAGGGGGCAGATTGCAAAGATTTTTATAGCAAATCCTCACTTTTGATAGCATATGTTTAAATACATAAAGACCAGAAGAATGTACTCCAAAGTGTCAGCTTTGGTGTCTCCGGGTAGAATTCTTTCTCTTTGCTTATTTTTCCTTTCCAAATTTCCTACAGTGGATATATATTACTTTAGGTCTCATTTTGTTTTTGTTTTTTTTTTTTTTTTTTTAAAGAAAGACTTAAAAAACATTAACTTTAAAAGACCTGACTTTATTCCAGTCTTGGCCCTTACTAGCTAAGGGACATTGACTAATAAGCTCTTGGACTCACTTTTCCCATCTGAACAATAGGATATACGAAGACTTGGCTCACAGGGTTGTCATGAGGACTAAGGGACACATGCCTATCTGGCACGGTTCCTGGCACCTGTAGGTTCTCAGCCATTATTAATACTCTTCTCCTTTCTGTCCCCTTCTATCTTAGATGGACCCTGATTCTCACTTAGAAGTGAACGGAGCAGGGAAGGGAGAAAAAATGGAAGTAAACCTCAGAGGCCTCGAACATGTCTTGCTCTCCTGTGAGCCTCAATTTTCTGAGCCTGGAGGAACTCCTTTGTCCTCAATGCCAAACTCTAGCGGGTTGGGTCCCCACTAGTTGGGGTCCAGTTAACGGAGGGCATGTTATGTCATTTCATCTGAGTATGCAGGAGAAAAACGCAAAGGGTATTGCCTACCAGAGGCTATAGGCCAGCCGGAAAAATTCTTGAGGTCTGAGACCTTAGGGTACATAGAGTGAGCAACTTGTGACAGGTCAGCTCTAGACTGTGGCTCTAGCAGACCCTTAGTGTGATAACATGAAGAAAGAAGAATTTTGTATATGCTTCTCCATGTTTGATCTACATACGTAATACATGGGCACGGGTGTTTTTACAAGCCCACAGTATGTGATGAAACAGTGACCCAGATTCTCCCTCAGGCACACAGCGTCTTTAGTAGGCCCTACGTAGTGGTAGTTAATCCAGAGAACCAATGTCAATTCCCCTTCAGCAATCTGGCAGGGTCCCTGGGTTTGTACGGGCTCCAGAATACTTTCTGAAATGTACCAGAAAAATTCCCTGTTCATCCTCAAATCAAGTAATTCTTTCAACTGGCTTATAGGGAGCTGCCTCAGTAATCTGAGTTTAATGACCTTAGCCACTGGACAGCTGTCTTAGGAATTAAAGTCTCTTGTGAACAGAGTATTCTGAGGTTCTAAACTCCCACGTAAGGGAAACATGTCCCATTTCCCCCCAGCAAGGGCTGTGGAGATGCGCAGCTTGCTGTCCTCTCCTGGGGCGCATTCTCCTCAGCCCAGCTTATGTGAGGAGTAGTGACCGTCACAAGAAGTGGGATTTATCACGTGGCTCCCCCAAGGGACAGTCGTGGGCTTCAGCTGGGGCTGAGCTCCGTGCCTCGGTTCACCTGGAGGATGATGAGGATGTTGGCTGGAATGGTCAGAGCAGGGGCTCACCGATCTCCGACGCCTCTTGTGACTCTGAAGTAACGAAAGAGAAAAGTTTTTCAAGATGGGAACCAATATTTACTAAGCACCCGAAGTACAGAGTTTCCCGGGCGCAAGCCTTGCCTGTGGAGCAAACGTGCTTAGTACCATTTTATGGAGAGGAACCCAGTTCAGGAGGCCGTGCAGCATGCCCAGGCTCACGGGCTGGGAGGTGACAACTGTGCCGAGGCTCATGAGGTAGGAAGTGACAACTGTGCCCAGGTTCACAAGCTGGGAAGTGACAACTGTGTCCAAGTTCACAACATGGGAAGTGATGACTGTGTCCAGGCTCACAAGGTGGGAAGTAACAACTGTGCCCTGGCTCACGAGGTGGGAAGTGATGACTGTGTCCAGGCTCACGAGGTGGGAAGTGACAGCTGTGCCCAGGTTAACAACATGGGAAGTGACGACTGTTCCCAGGTTCATGCAATGGGAAGTGACAACTGTGCCCAGGTTCACAAGGTAGGAAGTGACAACTGTGCCCAGGTTCACAAGGTGGGAAGTGACAACTGTGTTCAGGCTCACGAGGTGCAAACTGACAGCTGTGTCCAGGTTCACAACGTGGGAAGTGACGACTGTTCCCAGGCTCATGCGATGGGAAGTGACAACTGCCCAGGTTCACAAGGTGGGAAGTGACAACTGTCCCCCGGCTCACGAGGTGGGAAGTGACAGCTGTGCCCAGGGAAGGGCAGAGTCCAGATTTCGGGCCCGACATCAACCACCTCTAATGCCCGTGTTCATTTTACACTCTTGTCTACTCCCCGACCACTCTCGGTGGAATCCTTTGGAACCTCAGTTTGCACTGTCACACCAGCCATGTTGCCACAGAAAAATCTATACAGGTATCATCTCCACTCCTCTCTTCACCTGCTGAGCTCTGCTGACTCTGTGAACTCCCGAGTGTCTCCTCTCTTCTCTCTCTCCTCTGCCCCTCATCTCTTCTGGGTCTCACATCTACACTCACCAGATTATTATTCCTAAATAATCTCTGACCACGTTGTTCCTTATTAATAGCCTTCCATGGCTCCGTACTGCCTACAAGATAGAGCCTGCCATCTTGGGAGCTCACCACCAGCCATCACTGTGTACAGGCTATTTCCTCTCAGGCTGCTATTCACACAGAAGGGATATTAGCTACTCTCCCACACAACTCACATTTTCAACCTTCACAGCTGTGCTTATGGGCTTTTGTGGGTTTTTGTTGTTGTTGTTTTTACTATCATCTTCTCAACCATGCCTTTATTCAACAAGTAGGTTTTGAGAACTTACTATGGGCCAAGCACCATACTGGAAGCCAGGAATACAGCATGAACCAAACAAACAGAATTCCTTTCCTTCAAAGGGTTTACAGCCCAGTGCAAAGAGAGAGTCAATGATGGGCATATTAAGTAAGTAAATTATGTAGTATGTGAGAAGGCAGCAGTGCTATTGAAGAAGAAAAAAAGAAAGAAATGTGCAGGAAGAGAAGGAGAATTGGAAATGAGGTAGGAAGTGACAACTGTGTCCAGGTTCAGGTCCAGGCCAGTGGAGAGGGAGCAGGGAGAAGTTTTAAACAGCACGGCCAGAGGAGGCCTCACTGGGAAGGTGGTGCATGAGAAAAGACTTGAAGAAGAGGTGAGGAGGTCCATGTTATGACTAGGGGAGACGTGATCCAGGCCGGGGGACAGCCAGCATGAAAGCCTCGGTTTCACGAGGTCTCCACAGTGTCTCCAGCACTTGGGGTTAGGGGAAGCTTCTACTTCCAGCCAAGATGGAGGAGTAACAGGGACTGGCTTTACACTCTTGCCTTAAGCAACTAAAAAACCAATAAAATCATGGGAAACAACAGTTTTCCAACCCTGGACTACGGACAGCAGAAGAGAATGACCCGTGAGGGAAGGGACACAAAGAACATGAGCCTTAGGATTGCCCAGACACAGCCCCGCAGTCCACCAAGTTGACAACGTGAATTGAGACAGTTGAAATTTTGAATTAAGAGAGACCAAGGAGGCTAGAATTTGCAGGCAGAATAGTGGAGGGAAGAGAGACAGGGCAGGAGACAGCTCCAAGAGGCCGCCTCAGGTCTTCAGCTGCGGACTCGTCAGCATGTGCTGATGTAGTGAGGAAACCACCTGAGACCAGGGAAAGCACCAGCAGAAAGCAACATGCAGAGGGATCCTCAGAGCTCATGCAAGACCAGGAATCATTTGTGTTCACATCAGCCAGGGTGAAAAATTTCAGAAAGGGAGATACTCAGGAGGCTGTTGTCCCAGTAGTCAACCCTAAACTAAAGGTGGCTCTGGGCCCACCCAAGAAAGCCTAGAAGCAAAGCTCGAAGGGGTCAAACTCATTTCAAGTAACTTAATCATGCCTCAGACAAAGCTTAAACATATTTAAAGGAATATTCAAAAATATCTAGCACCCAGGGTGGGTCTGCTATCTCATCAAAGATAACCGCGCAGGCAAAGAAGCTGGAGTGTGTGGGAAGTGCAAGCAGCCAGTGTAGCTGGGATGGTGTCAGTGAGGGGAGACACCATCAGAGAAATCAGAGGCCAGATTTCACGGGTCCCGGCAAGCCCTGCAAGGTCTTTGGCTAACTCAGTAGTCAGGAGAAGATGCTTTCTTTCTTACCTCCCTTACCAGACCAAAGGGTGCCCCTGCTTTTTTTCTAAACTCGCTGGGGACCATGGAGTGATTGCCCTACCTTATGAGGGTAGCCTTGAGCACACATCTGCCACTACCAGCCTTCCCACTGTCCTCCCGGGAGGATCGGCTCAATGCAGAAGCAGGAAGAAGGGAGAGTATGGGGGCGGGGGGAAGAAAAGTACTGAAAAAAAGATATTTCCCATTTGGGATGAGAAAGGACCAGGGGACCTGCTTCAGTCCTGCCTTCCAGTCTGAGACTCTGCCCCTGAAAGATGTGTGACTTTGGAAAATCTTCCTAACCACCGTGACTTCTTTGCTTGTTTGAAGAAAATTAATAATGGCATGCCACCTACTTCTTTTTTTTTTTTTTTTAAGATTTTATTTATTTAACAGAGAGAGAAAGAGATCACAAGCAGGCAGAGAGGTAGGGGAGTAGGCTCCCTGCTGAGGAGAGAGCCCAATGCGGGGCTTGATCCCAGGACCCTGAGATCATGACCTGAGCTTAAGGCAGAGGCTTAAACCTCTGAGCCATCCAGGTGCCCCGTGCCACCTACTTCTAAATGGAGTTTGAAGCAGCTTTCAGTAACAGGCTCATATACAGCGAGGCCACTGAAACAGAAGTCAAAAATCTAAAATCATACAATGTGAAGATGAAATACATTCTGAAAACCTAGGCTGGTATAGTGGACTTAACGATGAGTTTAAATGAATTCGCTGCCAAGTGATAAAGAGAACTGGACCTCATTTTCTCCATCTGTAAAATGGGATTAATGCTCTCCGGCCAGCCTACCCCAGAGAGCCGCTATGAGGATCACCAAGGCTGTCTAAACGGGAATGTGTCTTTAGGACACTTCCGGTGCAAGTAATAGAAAACCGTCCTTACCCAAAGATAACAGTGAAGTCCAGGACGAGGCCTCTCCATCTCTCCATCGCTGGGACTGCTTCCTCCTGTGCCAGCTCCATGCTCAGCCTCTGCACAGTTACTTCCGGATCCCACTGTCACTCCACCGAGTCCAGCAAAAGAGGGAGCTCATTTTCCCCATTAGTGCCAACAGAATCCCTGAAAGTCAATCCCCTTAGCTTTGATTGGCTGGTTTGGGTCATGTACACTTGCCTAAACCAATCACTATTGCCAGAGGACCGCACTGATTGGCTTAGTTTAAGTCATGTGACTCTTGACTTTCTCTATGTATGTGATTCACACATAGAGAAAGTTTCAGAGAACTTGAAGGTGGAGTAAGGCCGGAGGAATCTCAGAGGTAGCATTTCTCTTTTCTCTACCTCTCTTCCAACAGCTCCATTCTTTCCCCTTCTCTGTGCCCTAGGAAGCCGTTCCCACCGTCAGCATTACCCAGGGTCCCTTGTGCTCAGCTTCTGGTTGGCTTTAGCCAGTGGGGAGTACAGGCAAGGGATTGGAGGCCAAGAGGAGAGAGAGGTCAGGGTGCAGCCCTCAGCCTGCCTTTGGTGCTGTATCTCTTGAAATAAATATGCCCTTCCTCCAAGGCTACTCCTCCTCTGTGTCTCCCACTCCTGTGAAGCTCTGAGGACACGATTTCTTCCCTAGCTCCTCTGCTCTGAGTTATATAACAGCTCCTGCCATTACTAGTCCGTGGGCACAACACTGTCTTTTGGCTGCCCTCATGATCTGTTCCCCCACACTGTGGTAGTCCTTAATTAAGGGTCTTCCTTTGAACCATCCAGGGTGAATTCTTTTACTTCCTGTGACCCCCGTTTGTTATCTGTTGCTTCATAGCAAATTATCCCAAAGTGTAGTAGCTGCAAGCAACAGTAAAGATTTATTATCTCATGTAGTTTCTGTGGGTCAGGAATTCAGGGGTGACTTAGCTGCAAGGTTCTGGCTTAGGGGCTTTAATATTTGTAATTGCAGGCAAGATGGGACTACAGTCATCCTAGGGCCTCTTGGGGTAGAAGACTTGTTTCCAAGGTGGTTCACGAACATGGCTGGCAAATTAATGGCGGCTGTTGGCAGAAGGACTTGGGCCCTCACCACGTGGACCTCTCTCCATAGAGCTACTTGGATGTCCTTATCACATGGTGGCCAGCTTCCACCAGCGTCAGTGATCCAAAAGAAAGCAAGGCTGGAGCGTCAGTGTCTTTGTGTGGCCTAGCTTTGGAAGTCACTCTCTGCCATTTCTGTAATAGCCTACTGGTTACAGACAGCAGCCCTGTTCAGTGTGGGAGGGACTGTACGGGTTGTCAGTATCTGTAGGTGAGAATCACCGGGGCCATCTTAGAGAGTGGCTCTCACAGCCCCTGACCAACATCATCTCTAAATTAAAATCAGGGTACTATGATCATTCAAAGGGGGACCAGCTGGTGAGCAAGAAATGTCCACTGCACAGTGTTTGACGGCCATACACCAGATGCCAGTCCTATCAATACAGGGACTTCACTAGCTGGACCCATACGTTGGGCAGCGGTCTTAGAAGAGCCCCTGTGGTTGGGAATAAAGACCCTCTCAAGCCCAGGCCAGAGGTGGGAGGGAGGAGACAACCCATCTTAAGCAAAAAGGTTCTTCGATTTATCTCTCCGAGCTTCAGCGGGTCTCACTCCAGCCCTGAAAACAGCCTCGGACACCCACTGCGTTTGTTCCTGGTCCAAGCCCTGCATTTCTCAGCCGCCGTTCTGGTTTCTGCTCCTAGAAGGAGCCTCCTGACCCTCCGCAGCCTGAGGCCGCCTCAGTAGGTGGGACTGCCAACACTGCCCTTCCCTTCCTTTCTGGTTTTCCCCCTGCTGACTCCTGTCTCTATCCTTCCCAGGAGAATTAGTGGAAGATTTTTTTAATTGATGGAAGGTTTTTAGACTTAGCCCATGAAGCCAACTGAATAGTCCCCAGTCCCCATATGGAGCCATCTGGGTTTCAAATGGGGGAGCCGAGCCAAGAGGGAGAACAGGTTCTCAATCAGGCACGCCAGGGACACCTTGCTGCCAGCCCAGCCCGCTGTTTCCAAGGTGAGACTGGTGACTCATCGGCCCGAGAGCTGAGGGCCGCTGGGGCTGGGAGAAGCCTGGGAGACTGTCACATCGGTACTCCTTGCCCTTGGCCTGCCTCATACATATGCCCTCATGCGTGTACACACTTAGACATATCCATGCTTTGGCAGATGAAAACTCACACCCAGACTGTTGTACAGATGGAGAAACCAAGACACAGTCAAGATTGAGAGAGCTTCCTGCCCAACCCTAGCCTCGATGTGTAACCTGATGTCAGCCATTGGGAGCTTGGAAAGGTTCTCAGGAAGCCCCATCTCTCAGTTTAGGGATGACCAAAACCAACCTCAAGATTCCTTCACATTCCCGCGGGCTTGCACTCTCACGGTCCTGCTTGTGCTGAATTCATTCAGAATTTGGACCATTCCAGATCCCTGAGGTTTTTTTTTTTTTCCCTCAGCTCTGGGCCCCATGGATCCATGCCTGGAATGCAGACCCCTCTTCCATTATGACAGTCACACAAAACAAAAATGAACAGACCTGAAAGCCATCCCCTTTTATAAGGACTTGTGAGGGGTTCCAGGGAATATTTGGGGGTTAGGGGGAGGGGGTTTGTACCGTAGAATGTCATTTGAATGACTTCAAGTTGGACCTTATTCCTGATCTAGTTCATGCTCTGCCACTCCACCCTCCCGCCCCCTGTCTTAGGGACCACTTTCCCTGTGGTGGTCTCACTAGGCCTCCCACCCCTCTTGGACCTCCTTCTCTGCAGAGGATAGCTCCTTCCTCTTCTCCCTTCTTCTTACCTTCCACCCAGGAGACTAATCAAGGTTCCTTCCTACACCAAGATAATTTCCTCTTAGGAGAAATTCTGGACCCAGCTCTCAGATAATACAAACTTGATCTCCTTACACACTAGGAGACTGCCATCCAAGGGATGAGGGGGCCCCGAGCTGGAGGCCAGGTGGCCCGCCTCCCAGCACAGGGCCCTTCCTGAACCCCCTGTCCCTGAGCTCCACAGCCCTGCCCATTTTTCCTGTACCATTCCTCTGCTGGGCACCTTTCTCTCGCTTTCCCTGGTCACCCTGCAGCCGAGCCCTCTGGCCTCAGGTGCACCTGGACTGCTGTGGTACCGGCTGCTTTGTTTGAGCCCTGCCCCCCCCCAACCCCCCCCCTCCCCAGGCCAGCCTGCAGCCCACCCTGGCTTGAAGTGAAGATTCCAACAGATTGCAAATTGCCTGCCTCAGACTTTCAGGTCGGCCGGTCAGCAATTTGGTTTTCCTGGTGGAGACTAATCTATTTAACAAAAATAGAACAGTAAAGCAAAGTTAAATATTTCTAAGCATGGGGATGCTGGCATTTGCAATTGACCAGGAAACTCGAAGAGGGGTTGGGGGTAGGGGCAAAAATCCTGGAGGAGTGTCTCATGGTGTATGGCTTTAGGGAGACAGAGCCCAGCTGGCCACCCCGGAAGCTGGGCAAAGACCCCACTCACTGATCAGGGCAGGTCCCCGCTGCTGACTGGGCAAGTAAGGCGTGGACCATCTGTCTGACAAACCAGAAAGCCATTCTTCCCTTCTCTGCCTTCCACAGCCTTCACACTGGACAACTCTAAACCCTATGGGTTCCACCTCGTTCCCATCTTGGGAATTATGGACTCTTCTCCAGCCATGTCCTCCTATCTCACTTGGATTCCACAATTGCTTCCAACTGGCTTCCTTGCACCCAGTCTCCCCCTTGTGCCTATCCATTTTCCACAAGCACCAGAGCAGCTTTTGTTTTTCTTCAGCTTTATTGAGGCATGCTTAATAAATATGATTTATATCTATTTAAGGGGTAGTCTTTGATGATTTGATATACTGTGACATGATCACAAGCATCAAGCTAATTAACGTAGCCATCATAGCCATCCCCTACAGTTTCCATTCTCTCTCTCTTTCTTGCTTTCTTTCTCTATAGTGAGAACCCTTAAGATTTACCCTCTTAGCACTTTGCAAGTTTACAGCATACTATTACTACCTGCAGTTCCCATGCTGTCCATTAGCTTCCCCAGAACTTATTCATTCTGTGTAACTGAAAGTAGGTACCCTTTGACCATCATCTCCCCATTTCTCCCTCCCTCCAGCTCCCAGCAATCACCATTCTACTCTCTGCTTCTAGGAGTCTGACTGTTGTAGATTCTACACATAAGTGATACCATGCAGTATTTGTCTTTCTGTGTCCTTATTTCATGTAGCATAATGTCCTCCAGGTCCATCCGTGTTGTCACAATTGACAGAATTTCCTTCCTTTTAAAGAAGATGTTGGACGTGTTACCTCTTGGTTTATAATAACCCTTCTATGGCCCCCGTTTACAACATGAGGTCCAAAGCTCTCCCTGATAACGGTTCTTGCCTTCCTTCCTTCCATTAACCTCCCCTACCACTTTCATATCCCCACCAGCCGCCTTGCCCTTCCTTCTGGTCCTTCACAGAGCCAAGCTCTCTCTTGCCTCCAGGACTTTGCATATGCTTTTCCCTCCACCTGGAACATTCCTCTCTCGTCCTCTTTGCCTGCCTGACTGACACTCACTCCTTCCTGTCCCCTCCAAGCCCTTCCTTGAGAGAGTGCCCTTCCTTTCATCCTCATACCTCTGTATCCACCCTCTCTTACCAACTATCACACTGCCTTGTAACTACCTTTTTTTTTTTTTTTTCTGGTCACCTTCCTTAGCCTGGGAATTTCTCAAAGACTAGGACTTTGGCTTAATCATTGAGTTTCCCCAGGGTCTAGCAAGGGCATGCTGTGTCCCAGAGTAACCACTCAACAAACACAGCATACCTGTCTCCTCACTTTCTTTTTTTTTTTTTTTAAGATTTTATTTATTTATTTGACAGAGGGAGATCACAAATAGGCAGAGAAGAGAGAGAGGGGGAAGCAGGCTCCCCACTGAGCAGAGAGCCCGATGCGGGACTCGACCCCAGGACCCTGAGATCATGACCTGAGCCAAAGGCAGATGCTTAACCCACTGAGCCACCCAGGCACCCCTGTCTTCTCACTTTCTATGAGGAAACTGAGGCCCAGACAGAGGAAGGAGCATAACTAGGGGCACACAGGTGTTCGTAACAAGACTAGAACTAGAGCCCTGAACCTCACACTCTAAGCCCAGAACCCCTTCTGGCTTAATTGCATAGAAACAGTCTCAGCCAACATCATTCAGCTCCTGGGGACACAGACCCCAGCACCAACATCTTGCAGTGTTTTCTGGATCCCTCAACCTGTGATCACCTTTGGGTCTTCATGATAACCAGCTCGTCTGCCTTTGCCTCTTCGTCTCTCTTGGTCCAGAGCAGAGTAGAGCAGGCAGTTTGGGGAACTGAGATAATAGATAGGCAACCCGCACGAGCCCCTTCTCTCCAGCTCTTCCCGCTCTGATAGGAAGTCCCTTTCCCCGTTCCTGAGAAGAGATTCTCACCCACCCCTTGGTGCGGGTAAAAACTAAGCTTTTCCTCCTCACATTTTTTACTCTGGAAGCCCAAGGGGACTGACTTGGCCACCAGTGTGCTGGAGCCGGATCCTATTGGCTCCCAAGAGAGCCAAGAGCTACTTGTTAAATGATGCAGAATCGATGAGCCAGGTGTGAAATGGTAGATAGCTGGAAGTCTGCTTGGTGCGAGTATTTACACTGTAGAAATCCCCATACAAATCAGGGCTTCCTACCCTGCCCCCACCAAGAGCCTATTGTTAAACATTAATCAACACATCCCTGACTAGATCCCTCCCCTCCACCAAGGCTACTGAGGTCTCACTCTGATTCCCTGCAAAGAGCTCATTCTCCCATCAGTGACTGGTTCTTCCATAAGGAGGCAGGGGAGCATGTGGTTAGAGGCATAAGCTTGAAGTCCTTCTTGTCTGGAATGAATCCCGGTGCTGACCACTGGTCACATGACCCCAGGCAAATGTCTTCTCGCACTGCCTCCAGTTTCCTCATCTGTAAAACAGAGATAATGATAACCCACAGTGCACCGCCTTGGGGTTGCTGTTGAGAATTGATTCATGAAAAACAACTCCCGAGAAAAAAAAATCTCAGATAATGTACACAAATGTTTCAACAGAGCTAAAAATAACACGAAGAGTGTTATCTCTGTGCCTTCTGCAGTAGGAAACCGGAGAAGAGAGTCCAGAAAGAACTCATCCCAGGTACCCTTCCTAGAAAACGGCAGAACACAGCCTCCATCTGTGTCTTCAGACCCCTTGCTCGTGGCTTTTCCCCTTCTTCTAAGTGGAGGGGAGATGTACTTATATTTGCATGGATCTCTGGCTCTTACGAAAACTCGAAGCTGTCAGTAAAAATTAATCTATTCCAAGAGAGAGTATTATTTTGTTGGTGATGATGTTGCTATTTTTGCCTGTAAAAAATATGCCTTCTTACAACATCTTTTCAAAAAAAGTTTTTAATCAAGTTTTCCTCTTAGGAAAATAATACATATTCATTATAGGATATTGGAAAATATCCAAAAGTCAAAAGAAGAAAAAGCCATAATCACACAACCTAATAACCAACAGCATTAACGTTTTTATTTGGTGGGAGTGATTTTTGCATCATTGTGCATGTACTGTAAATATAATTTTTACTTTACTTACACTAGCTGCTGTAACAAAGATGTCTCAGAATCTTAGAGGATCAATGCAGTAAAACTTGATGTTTCTCATATGAGTCCAAAGTGGATATTTCTGGTTGGTGGAAATTCTTTCCACGTGATGATTCATGGACCCAGGCTCTTCCATCTTGGGTCCCCTCTGATCCTAGGGCCTCAGAGTTCACCGAAAGATGCTTTGAATCTAGTTGACAGATGGGGGGAAGTGAAGGAGCGTGAAGGGTCTTGTGGGAGGTTTTCATGGCCAGATCTGGCATATCATATGCCACTTCTCCCCACATTTCTTTGTCTGGAACTGCCACATGGCCACACCTAACTGTAAAGGTGGTTAGAAAATGCAGTTTAACCATGTGCCCAAGAGGAAAAGGAACTGGATTTGGTGAACAGCTAACCAGTGTCTGGAACAGTCAGAAATCACTTTTTCCAATCTTTTGTAATTTTTGTAATAAAATAATTAAGGGTGTAGAACTTAGATCAAGTCACCCCTTGGTTAAAACCCTTCAGTCGCTTTCCTTGCATTCAGAGTTAGAGTCAGCATCCTTGATACAGCCTGTAAGGTTCCACATGACCTCGCACATGTCCGCCTTGCCGATCACATCTCATGCTTATCTCCTCCTCGATGACCTCTTTCAGCTTTGCTGGGATCTTTCAGCTCCTCTGGTTTCCCAATCTCTCTTTGACTTGGGAACTTTGCACGTACAATCTCTCTTCCCAGGACCATCTCTCCCACACTCTTAGCTAACTCCTTCTGATCTCGGTGGAAATGCCACCTCCCCAGAAAATCCCTCCTTGGCCCACAGTCTGTCTACATTAAGTTCGTGTTGTAGTTCTCAATCATAGCTCCCTATTCTTCTCCTTCGTGTCACTTACTGTAGTGATCACTTATTGTGTGTGTATTAAGTGATTGTAGTGTCACTTATTGTAGTTTGTAATTATATATTTATTGGTATATTTACTGTTTAATGCAGCCATTAAATACTGAATTAAACAGTAAACATGGAGACTACACACTCCATGCAATTTAGAACCATGTTGACTTTGCTCACCCTTTATCTGGTACCTGCCCTGCACGTGCCCAACCTTTGTTAGCTGCCCCTCAGTGCTGGTTGATTGAAAACTTGTATCATAATATTGCATCACGTGTCTATCTGTTTATGTGGCTGTTGCCCTATATCGTGGACATTTCGTTCATGTCTGATACTTTGCTATTCTAAACGAGCTTGGCTCTTGTATTGTGACTGGAAGGAAAGAGGAGTTGGTCCCACCCCTCTTGGCCCCTCTACCCCGCCATCTTCTCATCATCTCTTTCCCCTCCATTGCACCTAGCCCTACCTTAGGCCGCCACTCACTCTGTGGCTGGTGACCACTGGAACCCTTTGGGCCATCTGATCACAGTCCCTCAGAAGGATGCCCCTCCATTTACTACACACCAGCAGAAGGCTGGTTTTGGGGCTTGCCACACCTCCCATCCTTCCTCTCCTCTTAATTCCCTACGACCCATGACTCAAAACTCAACGAATGCATCAAACTTTTTTCTCCAGGCTTGGGCCTTTTCGAAGCATTTCATTTAAGAAAATATTTTAAATAGTCTGCAAAACATGACTTATTTTAGCCTAAGGCACAGGCAAAAAAAAAAAAAATATATATATATATATATATATATATTTTTTTTTTCACCTTTGTAGAACATGTGGGTGGACCTACACAATTGTTTGATATTCTCTTTTAAATCCTGCCATCCCTTGGGAAACAGAAGACAACTTCCTCTTCAAGCCTACATGATGAGGGCCTTTACCCTTGAGGGGAAAACCTGACTCGCATTCAAACCCTGGTGTTTACTCCAAGTCCTCATTATTTATTTGAGACCAGCATGGTCCTGGTTGGAGGGCTGGCAGCAGAACTGTCCAAGGTGGGCTTGGATCATCTACACAAATAGCAGTGAAACATGTCAGGGCAGATCGTGTTTCCCCACAGCACAGACCGAGCCCTCAGATGAGCGTGCACGCTCACACCCCCCCAGAGACGAACACAACCGCCAGAGACAAGAGTGAGCTTAGGGACATATTAAAGACAGAAATCCTTCCCTAAAGGTGCCATGATCTGAGACACTGTGTCCCTCAGTGGGCCCAGGGCCCCACTCAATTGGGCTGAGATCAGCGAGTCTTCATTTTTCTGAGAGCAGGCTGCTGGAATCTTTAGTGTACATTTCACTCTCCACTGGTTTTCCTGCGGATTCTGAGCTGACACCAGGTGAAATTCTGCTAACCAGGATTACCTGGAGGAATTATGAGTCACCCTTTACTCAAGGCAGCTCTGCATTATGCCTTTTTCATAAATGCCTCCTTTAATGCTCACAAACAATCCTGACAAGTGGGGGATCGAGCTTCCTATTTTTCAAAGAAGAGAATGGACACTCAGAAACACTCCATGACTATCCGGGGGTCACGCTATAGGCAGTGTTGACTCTTGTCTGGTGAATGCTGAAACTGGAGTTTTTTTCCACGTGTTACATTTTTGCATTCTGAAGATTTCCCCAACAAAGAAATGCAGCTTTCTTGCCCCTGATTCAACCTGAACCGTTCATTTGGATTGACTTTTATGAAACAGACTATCTTTTTTGACATTAGTGACATCTCTTTCAGGAAAAAAAAAAGTTCCTTATAAATTATCCATTTGGTGGCTTTACTTCCATTATTTTATTTGCATTCCAGATCTGCTCTGTGATCATTCTTTATAAGCTCCTCAGAAGTTAGAATCCATTATCAATCAGCATGCCATCGAAAATACAGACAACCCTTCAGGTATTTCAGAAGGAGATTTAATACAAGGAACTGGTTACAGATTTGTTGCAAGGGTGGAGGAGTGAAACAAGAAGGTGCTGTCCCCGGAGATAAGTATTTACAGAAATGACCAAGCCCCTTGGGCTGCAGGAACTAAAAGGGAAACGGTGTGGCCACTGCCTTGGAAATGCACAAAATGCACGAAGTGGTATCTCTTCTCCACAGCGTGCTGATTGATAATGGATTCTAACTTCCGAGGCGTTTAAAAAAATGACCCCAGAGCCGATTAGGAATGCAAATAAAATAATGGGGACCCAAGGGCACGGGCCTCTGAGGCTCCTGCCGCCCCTGTTTCTGCTGCTCTGGGGACTCCCCCTCCACAAGCCACTGAGCAGTCAGCTCAAAGCCCCCCATGCTGACAGTTGGGGGGCTGTTGGGACCCACAGACACCTGCAGGCACTCAGATCCTGCTTCTACAGCCAAAGCAGGAAAAAAAAATAGCTTTTCCCTTATGCGTACTTTCTTTTTTTTTTTTTTTTAAGATTTTATTTATTTATTTGACAGACAGAGATCACAAGTAGGGAGAGAGGCAGGCAGAGAGAGGAAGGGAAGCAGGCTCCCCGCTGAGCAGAGAGCCTGATTCGGAGCTAGATCCCAGGACCCTGGGATCATGACCTGAGCCAAAGGCAGAGGCTTTAACCTGCTGAGGCACCCAGGTGCCCCTTATACGTACTTTTTAAATCTCCCTTGAATACTTCTCATGAGCAAAACCTAAATGGAAACCAGCTGGCAGAGGATGGTGGGAAATGTGGTTTCTGGACTTTGGGCCCCTGCAACACAGAGGAGGGTACAGAAGAGCAAGTATGGGCTGTAAGCCAGCTGACAGAACTCAGCCACCATGCTGGCCAGAGCCACCAAACTCCCCTGCTCCAGAATTCAGCGCACCCTATGGCTGGGTTCAAATGCACTCGCTGAGCCTCAGTCACAGGCCTGGGATGTCACGTGGCAAAAGCTTGAGGAGAGCCATGGCATTATATAGACATAAAGAATACGTGTGTGGGGAGAAGGACAAAACAAACCCCACTCAAGCTGGGGTTTAAGAAGGCAAAGCCAGCCTGGCTTCCTTGGCTAAAATGCCAGGCCACACAGGGAGGCTGAAGCACGGGCTTCACGCAGAATCCACTGCCTCTGTTCTCACTGCCTTATCACTGGGGCTCCTGCAGGCGGCAAGAAAGACAGAGGCCCAGGGACCTTCCCAGGGACCTTTGATGGCAGGGGTCTTGGGCCGGGTTGCCCTGGAGACAGATTCTAGACTAAGATTTGCACACAGGAAGCTGATGGGGAGGGGGTCTCGGAGACAAGACCTGGGGGGGAGGGAGGGAAGAAGGATGTAGCAAAGGGACAAGTGAAACAATGCAGCTGTAACCATGGCCTTGGTCATCCCAGGGACCTCTGGATCCCACGGTCCTTCACGGTTGTCATGAATTGAGGCCGGGGGTAGAACTATGTCCCTTCGTGACCTTTGGATGCAGATCATAGTACGGCTTTGCTCAACCTCCCCAACCCCGGGCTCTGCCCTGCACTTAAGATCCTCTCCACAGCCCTGTCTGGCCTCCTGGCTGGCCGTGACCTAGCCCTGCCCACCTGTCCGCTCCCTCACCTACCCGTGCCCCACCACGCGGTCCTTTCTGTTCCTGCCCTGATTCACACCATACCTGGAGCATCTCCCTCCTGCCTCACGGCCTGTGCCTCTTCTGTCCGCCCTTCACTGAGCTCTTTCCTGACTGTGCGACAGACCCCCTCCCTCTTACTTTCTTTGGGGCGCTCTGTACAAAGTAAAGTCATCTTGTTCACTTATTGGCCAACTTGTTTCATTGGTCCATCCACATCAAATATAAAGCACTCGGAGAGCAGGAATCAGTACCTAGAAATTAAGTTCGTGGCCCAGAATAGGCAAACATTTGTGGAAGGGCAGAATTTCATGAAAATCATCAGACTGCCGTGTGGGCTTCCTTGTTGACGTGGACTTGGTTGGGATAACGGTCCCCATCCGGACAGCCGTGGGCAGGGGAGCAGAACCAGCGTTAGCAGTCAGACCCGATGGGTGCCGTGGTGACTTCTTCAGGAAGCAATCAGATGACACATCTTCCTCAGAAGGGGGCTTCCTAGAGCTTCTTGGCTGCTTCTCTGCGCAGACCCCCATTAGCCCAATTACCCATCTGTGCCTCCTTCATTACCCGCCGGTGAAGCCCATGGTGGCTCACGTGGTTTGAGAACTCAGTCACTTGGGGGCTGATGTTTCCGAGGTGAGGACACCTTGGGCAAAGACTCAACAGTTTATCCCTTTGCCGGATGACACCATGTGATATAGAAAATCTCCTCCCAAGTGTTGGAAAGCTTCCTGATGCTTAAAATGTTTTGTTTTGTTTTATTTCTTAATTTCAGCTCTCTGCTATTAAACATTTTAAAATAAAAATGACTACTGCCATTTCCTGGGTGCCCCTTGTAGGTCAGGAGCTCTGCTGGGTGTGCAGGAATGTGCCTGAGGGAGCACTAAGCCAGGTTCGGGATACTCGGACACTGGTCTCCTTCCCCTGCATTACCTGAGATGCTTAAAGAGCTACCGTTAGGAAAAGCAGCTATCATGAGGAAAATAAAACGTGACAGCTCTCACTTCAAAGATGGACTAATTGGTTTTGTTTACAACGTAAACGGAGGTTCTCATCCCCACCTCATACTCCAAGCCAGTGTCATTCTCTCCAAGCTCTGAAGGCCATTTCCTATACTTTTTCATTAACTAATGACGATTCTGCAGAATTCGTCCACATTTTATATCTAGAAGTCTTTGGAGTTCCTCAGAGCTTGGCAGGAGATGGGCAAATTAGATCCCCCCCTTATCAAACCAAGAAGTGTCCTCCTTGTCCACCGTGTCTGTGTCTTTCCCAGCTTTGCAAAGTGCTCTATTTGCATAAAAGTGAGCCTTTTGCAAGCTGTTCTGTGTTTTTCAATCATCCCTAGAAATAAAATCACAGCTCCCATCTCACCTTACGCTGAGGTGTTTTCACACTCCCGGGAATTGCCTGCCGTCACCTGAATATGGAACTCGGTGGGCATTGGTTTCAAACTGATACTACGTGCAGCTGTCTACAGGATTTCAGAAAGGTGTCGAAGGGGCCTTAGAAGGTGTTTCTCCTTCTGAGAACAGGCTGAGTGATTCTCTTTGTTCGAAAAGCCGCAAGGCCTCAGACTTTGGGTTTCCACCGAGGGATGATGTGTCTTGGTGCTTTGTTCCAAGAACTGAATGGGATGTGCTATGACCTGTTGATGCGAGAGCGTAGTGAGAGTAAAGCAGGGTCCCTTGAAGACCATTGCTTTTCCTAATTGTACATTAATGGAAAGACGGGAAGGAATTTATTTCTGGATGAGGAGCAAGATGCTGTTGTGAAAGGGCATGGGCATTAAAATCAAACTTGGAGCTGACTCCCAGCAGCCTCACAGTGACCTAACGGAGAGCGCATCACCTCTCTCAGTCTCAATTTCTTGATCCGTAAAATGCAGATCATACCCCTTTCCACCCAAGCTTGTCAAAAAGATTCATTGATACAATGTGTCCATTTTGTTGCACGGTTACAGAATTTTGATGGGTCCTGAATTAACAAGGAGAAGCCACACCCCCTCTTTATGTTCCCGATTTATTTAGCCCAGCATATGGAAGCCCGATATCAGCCAGCAAGGCAGATGCAGGAGATGATGCTGTCTGGAGGCCCTGGTGCCCCTAATGAGGGGTGCTCATCTGCCCGTGACCCTAGGCACGTCTTGCTGGCTCAAGAAGCTTCATTTTGTGCTGCCTCGTAGCCCATTTATAACTGGGACTGATGTCAACCCTCAGGAAGAACTTACCAAAATATTCTCTGTCCTTAATAAAAATACTAACTGACCTCCAGTCCCCTTCTGGTCCTCACGCCAAACAGCCTCAGCAGAGCCACGCATCGTAATGGGTGGGACCCAGGAGCAGAGTCAGGGCCAGGTGCCAGCACCCTGGAAGACCTCGTCGCAGGATAACACAGGACACGTGGGGGGTT
Source organism: Enhydra lutris kenyoni (assembly GCF_002288905.1). NCBI lineage: Eukaryota > Metazoa > Chordata > Mammalia > Carnivora > Mustelidae > Enhydra > Enhydra lutris. The sequence continues at coordinate 7,458,435 of NW_019154097.1, read as the reverse complement.
TCATGGATAATCATGATAATGATGATGCCTAGCTCAGCTGTAATGCTGTAATTCACGTGTGTTGGTTTCATTATTGATTTTGTGCTCTTCCGATTAACCAAAGTCACAGCCAGTTTTAAAACAGTTTAATTTTGCATCTGCAGGCTCGTGGGAATCTGGGTTTTTTCCAATATTAATAATCACACTGTACCATTTATGAATCGCAGCTGAGACCAGTGGTGTTTGAGCTAATATGTCATTTCTCTTTTGTTCTTGTCTGTTTTGTTTTGTTTTTAGGGCCAAGTTGTGTTCCGGAATGGGGAGAGAATGGGGACCATTAAATTTACTCAATTTCAAGGTAGGCTTTCTGATGCTTCTTCTTTCTAGTTGATGAGTTCTATATTCGGGAATGTCGTGTTTCTGCAATAAAATACATCCAAAGAAATGAAAGTAGGATGTTCCAATAAGAGAAAGCAGAGTCCATAGAAAACACGGCTCTGTGAGAACATCAGTTTCAACTTATTTAGAATATGTTTCTCCACTGCATGACTTTGCAGGCTATCCAGTCTCCCCACATGACTCCGAGAGGCTTGGGAAAGTATGGGTGTGTAGGAGTTCGATCCCCTCCAGTATTCTGAGAAAGCTTGCATTATTCTTGTTTTTGATGATAGAAATTTTCAAACAGACCCTAAAGTCGAGAGAACCATGTAATGAACCCCGTGTACCCATCACCTGGCTTCAACCATCATCAACATTGTGCTACTCTTGCTTTATCTTTACTTACCCACTGCCCCCCCTTTTTTTTTGCTGTAATGTTTAAAGCAGCTCCCAGACATTATCTCATTTCAATCTCTAAATACTGCAGTATGCATTCCTTCTAGATAAGGACTTTTCAAAACATAACCATGCTACTATTATCCTACCTTAAACATTTAACAATGATTCTTTATATCCTTTCACTTCTAGTCTATGTTGATCCTCTGATTATTTGCAATATGTCCTTACAGTTTGTGGGAAAATCCACACAACGTCTGGTTGCTATTTCTGTTTAATCTCTTTTAACTCATCATCATCCCCAACACATGCTTGTAACAGGTCCTTGATTTTTTTTTTTTTTTTTTTAAGAAACCAGGTCGCTTGTTGGGCTTTTCTGTTGTTTGTGTTGTCAGGGGCTCAGAAACCTTCCAGATCACGTTCCTCAAGTGACAAGGTGGAAGTAGAGGCCCAGAGAGGGGGCGGGGGCTTGTCAGAGTACACAGGGCATCTATGAGGAGTGGCTTGTCAGAGTACACAGGGCATCTATGAGGAGTGGGGCTGGGCTTTCCCCCAGGGTAGACAGCCCCATGCAGCCCGTAGGGTCATCAGCCAGGTTGTTAGCCAAAGCCACTAGATGCATCCTTCTTCACTGAAGCGTTTTACAGCATCTGGAGGTTTCTGGAAAATCCAGAAACAAGAGCAGTGCCTTTGCGTCAGATCCCAAAGTCATCCAGGGGAAAAAGCAAGAAATGAAATCAAGTTATTCAGGTTCATTCAGACAAATCCCACCGGATTTAGATCAATGAGGAGAGGTGTTCGGTACTGTGGCGCCATAATGCAATCTTGTACATTTACCCATTCGTCTTCCTGTGGCAGGTAATTGAAACGCATGTCAGCTCTCTGGCATGCACAAAAGATGTAATTTTCGGCAAATGTAATTATTTTCCCATTTGTTAAGTCTTGCTTCTTCATTGGTTGAACCAAGTAAGCATCTTGGCAAAGATACTTACTTTTTTTTTTTTTTGAGTGATTGTAACTAAATTCTCTTGTCACATTTCCAGTTCTGAAATTATATCATTCTAGGAGAATATTTTATAAAATATTGATTGGCCGATCACAGCTTACAAGTGCATGCCAATTTTATTGCCTTTTTTCTTCATATGTTAGGATTAGACACCAACTCCAATAACTAGTTTTAGGCATTTATAAGGAAAGCAGTGGACCAAATAGTAGCTCAGAGGTAGGTGGGTCTGACCTACCTTAGCTCAAGTCAGTATATAGCACATTAGGCAAGTAACTTTGCCTGTGTGAAGTCCTCATCTGTAGAACAGAAATATAATCCTACCTACCTTCCTGGAATGTGGAAAGAACTTGAGAACACATAGAAATATGTGCATGTATTTCTGGCTCAGCAAGTAGCAGCACTTATGATTAGCACCGTGTCCAAAATTATGACACTTTTCTGAAGCAAATCCAGATTTTCTCGGTGTGTTGAAACCCCCCAGGTGCCTTTATGTCTGTCTGCCCTTTATAGCTTCTCCCCACACTTAGCCATATGTAGGATATCAGACATGCCAGGGTCTCAGAGATGAACATGTTCCACCGCTTCCCGGTGTAAAGGGGAAACTGGGGTCCAGGGGAGGGAGGGAGGGGTTCCTCCCCGGGACCTAAGCTGGTTAATGGCAGAGCTGAGCCGGGACCTCAGCTCCCCCACATGCACAACTTACCTGGGTGTTTTCCCTCACCACATCTGTGCCCAGTTTTTAATGGACATCAGAGCTGGGCCTGCACATGCTCCTCTTTGTATGTTTTTAAAACAAACATCGATCCTGTTCACAGAGGGATTCTGTGTTTTTTTTTGGGTCTAAAACGAGCCACTAGAATGCTGGGGGTGTGTCCATGTCCTCATAAGAGTTAGTTTTCCAAATGTAGAGGGTCTCAGAGGTGCATGCCTGCCAGGATGGAGTGGCATTGAATTATCAAACAGGCTGACCAGCCTGAAGGGTGCTTACCATCTCATTTCACAGAGAGGAAACTGAGGCCCAGACAGGGGAAAGGACTTGCTGTGGGGGAGACCCTGACTCACCATGGAGTGGTGCGTTCATTCCGTCTCTTCTCTGGGCCCATGCTTCCCTGGGCTGGTCCAGACTCTGTTTCCTGGGACTTTTACAGGATTTACCCAAGAATTGCCTCATGCCGTTGGCTTTTCCAAAAGGCCTCTAAGTAGAACGGCCATGTTGTTTTCTGACATGTCCTCCACACCATCTCTCTCCCTGTCAGCTTCTCTCTCCCTCACCTCCTGCCCCATCTTTAGAGGGGATAGGGAATAGCAGGGCTCACAGCACAGCTGGCTTGCAGACGGCCAGCCCCGGCCGGCGGTGGGGGCTTCCTTTGCAGGGGCTGCTCCAAGACTTGCACCCAGGCTGTCTCAAAGCTCACTAACCTGATCTTGGAAGCTGGCCCATCCCACCCTTCCTCTGAAGACCTCATGAGATGCACTTTCTGTCCTCATTTTTGCAGAGTTCTCGGGGCCTTCTGAAATCTTATCTACCGTATAGGAAACATCTCCTCGGAGGCTCTGTTAATTCCTTTGCAGAACTAAAACAAATGAGTTGGAAACAGAGGTATTAGAAGACTAAAAAGGGAGACAAGAAGCCTGGTCCTGCACTTTTTGACTCTAAGACTGTAGGGTAGCACGAATGCCTGGCACTTAGCTGGCTTCCAGGACAAGTTTATTGATTTAATCTGGAGGCAAAAGACCTGGGTTCAAGTCCTGGCTCTGAAACTCAGCAGCAGTGTAACCCTGGGCAAGTTACTTCATCTCTCTAAGCCACAGCTTAATCCTCTGGAAAATGGGATGGCGCTAATGCCAGCCCTGCCCAGCTCCTGGGGCTGGGGAAAGGACCAAATGAGATTTAGCCCCATAGCCTCTCAAGTGGTGGGAAGCTCGTCACATTATGACATGATGCCTGGCTCTTGGCCAGCTCTTGGTAATGCTTACTGGATTCATTGGTGATAGGACTTGTAGATATTTAAGAATGGCTTCATTTATTTGTGGTTTCCGGTGACATCTGGCTAACTGCTGTTTGCCAGAATGTGAGCTGAAGCTAATTCAAAATGGCGGCCATTGTCGTTTCAGGCTGGAGAAACTGCCTATCTCATAAACTTAGGAGTGCTGGATGAACAGAACTATTCTAAAACGATGTGCCAGGCTTAGCCCCTTGGCCCTTCTCGAGACTGAGGCATTTTTAATCCAGAGAGGGCTTCAGAACCCTAAGAATGACCTTCCTCATCCCCAGCTTCCCTCCATTTACTTCATTTTCAAGGGTTCCCAAAGCTTTTAACTCCCAGCAGGACAATGTAGATAGGTGGCAGACGCTGTCAGTGACACAACCATACTTCCCAAGCATCCACAATTCCAGAACAAATGCTTCATGGAAAGCACCAGCACCCCTCACCCTGTGCAAGGAGTAGGCCATATGTCCAAGAGAGTTGGTGCTTCCAGGGACAACCTTGTGCCAGGGAGGAGAGAGAAGCAGAGGATAAACCACCCAGCACCCTTCCCTCTTGGGTGGGACAACTGCAAGGTGTTCTACTGTGCTTCCAGGAGTCCCCAATAGGATTGTGCGTCAGTTACCTACCCAGAAACCTGCTCATGAATACCCCGGTACTGGCTCCCTTCCTTTCCCTGTCTCACCTCCCCACACCTCGTCAGGGGGCCCCAAGACCACCTCCCAAATCAGTTCCGTGCCCTCCTACTCTTGTCTGGGGTGCGATTCTGAGTGACCCACCTGTGGTCAGAAGCAGGCATTCGCATCCTGTTGGCCACACACCTAGGGCGAATTAGGGCCAAGGCCTAAACCGCTCCCGATTCCACCTTCAGCTCCCCTCACCCCTCCACCCCTGCCGGCACTGACTCCCATTAAACCACGTGTCCGTGAGCATGAATGCCAGGGAATTGGCTTCTTTTCTTCCCCTCAAGAGAAGAAAGAATCCATGTTCCTGCCGAAGTCTAAACACGGTTCAGAATTTGCAGCAGGGAAGGAAGTTGAGCGAAGCCATGATTAGAGCCTTGTTTGTGCTACGCTTCTGGAGCTCTCAGCATCTGCGCGCTCAACCGCTCGCCGGCCCTGCCTTCATTAGGCCCGTTTGTCAGCATCTCGGCGAGCTATAATGTGCTTGCGTTCCGCATGGCTTCTGTGCCACAGAGAGGGCTCAGACTTCGGACTTTTCTATTCCGGCACCTGACTGGAAGGCACGGGGTCTTCCGTCGCTCCAACGGCACGATTGCCATTCAGCAGGTACCTAGTGAACTGTGGGCTTGTCTCCCCCCACTCCCCGCCGTTTGCACACATTAATTACCGTTTGGTCTTTGGGGTAACAGATAGGGTTCTATTCAGTGCACATTTCCTGAGCATCTGCCAGGCGCTCTACCAAGTCCTCTGAGGGAAGCCAAGTTGAATAAGATACAGTCCCTGCCCTCCGGGGACCTCATAATTTCTCTGGCCAAGTGCCAGGGTCTATAAAAGCAGGAAGATGATTTCCCAGAACCGACTAGAAAACTTTCAGAGCTAGTCTGACCCTAGTTTGAGATGCTTGAGGCCGGTTTTTAATGTCCTTTTCCTTCTGTCGAGGTCAAGGCATGTTTTGTTGCTCCCTTCACCTGGCCATAGGTCTGGAAAAGCCAGGTAGCCCAACGGCCTTGCGACTTGATGTAATTAAGAGAGGAGACAGGCCACTGAACCGCGGGAAACCCTGGCAGGGTTGTGGTTCAGCAGGAATGGAAGGACGCAGGTGTACGTGGGCTCTTTGAGGCTGGGAGCCTGACCCCAACACTTCCCAGCCTTCATGATCGAGGGCTTATGTTTCAGAGAGCCCAAGGAAAGTAGACTGAATGACAGAATTAGCTAGCAGACCTTGTGTTTCATCGAGCCATAGAATCTCCATGTTGAAGGGAGCCATGACTCTCTTTTGAAATATTACCTCTCCTTGAATGCCTCCAGTGACGGGGAACTCATCTCCTTGCATGTAAATGAGCTTTGAAGTATATGAGCTTTGAAGCAGGCATGTCTCTTCCTTACTAGCTAGGCGCTGTGGCTTGATCTCTCTAAGGCCACCATTTCAGCATTCAGTTTAAAATAGTAAAATTAAAGGGGATCACTTTCTTTGCCACTTTTTTTGAGGGATGGTGAGAATTCCATGACATGAAGCTACAAATGGTTCAGTGACTAGCACAGAGAAGGGCATGGCAACCGTGGGCTTCCTGCTCCTCTCCTGGTCACTCATGATCATAACCCCAGATCCTTGAATTTCTTGAGAGAAGTACCACCAGAATTTCTTGAGAGAAGTACCACCTTACTTCCTTAGGATACATTTCACTCTCCTCATTTCATGAGACACTGTCATCACTGGCCCAGGAAAGCCCCTCTTGATTGTCTGTGCCCTCTCACAAGCATTTGCTCTCATCCTACAGAGAAAGGCCAACACTGTAAGCGTTTAAGGCATGTATTATGTTGGTTTGTCCTTATAGAAGGTGGATTGCTGTTTCGTATGCATATATTTTGATTTCTGTCAGTGCAGCTGGATTGTATATCTTCTTCTATTTCTTTCTCTCCCCACCCCCACCCAGTGCTTTGTTTTTTCGAGATGCTTCCATGTTCCTGTGTATACATCTGAGCCATGCCTTGCACTGATCATGCTTTACCCACCCACTCTCCCAGTGACAGATACCCAGGTCCCCTTCAACTCTCTACCTATGGAAATAATGAGTGTCCTTGTACTTGTCCCTTACGAACCCAGCTGAGCATTTCTTTAGGACAAATGCCCGGGAGCAGAACTGTTGGATGGGAAGGTGTGTGAACACTGCACATGCCTGTGACCTGCCAGGTGGCTCTTTCAGTGCCTACACCTGTCTCCACTGCCACCAGCATGGGGATTCTTATGTCCCTTCTCCCACCAATACTTCAGGCCCTGGCTTGCTCATTGTTTGCCAGTCTAAAGGTATAAAGTAATATCAGTAGTCTTAAATATCATTTCTCTGATTACTAACAAGGTTTGGGTATTTTTTCCTGGGCTTGTCAGCCATTTGTTGATTTTTCTGTTCCTTTGACCACTTTTATTTTGAGGGTACTGTCTTCTCCTTGTTGATTGGCTAGAGTTCCTTATATACTCCATATTTGATCTTAGCCATAAGGCCGAGAAGCAATCCTTCTTATGTACTCCAAATAGTAGTCCCCTTTTACCTTTAGGCTTTGCAAATACCTTCTCCCACTCAGTCACTTGTCTATAGACTTAAAGTCCTTGTTGAACAGGAGTTCTTAATTTCAATGTGGATAAATTCCTCTTCCTCCCCCCATGCTTTGGGCTTTTGAAGTTTCTTAAGAGTCATTTCCTGGCACCTGCATGCCAGGGCCTAATGGGGCACAGAGGGTGCTGGGCTGGGTAAGATGCGGCCCCTTCCCCCAGAGAGCTCCTGGTCCAGGGGGGAAAAGACACAGGACCCTGAGTGGGTGAGACACATGATATGGGCATTCAGAGAGAGACACTTGGTTCTGCCTGGCAGTTTCTAGGAAAGCTACCTGGGAGAGGCAGCATCTGAGTTTTCTTTCCTATTCCTGAGTTTGGGATTCTGAAGGGCCAGTGGGAAGTTAGCCAAGAAGAAGAGACAAAAGGCGCTCTAGATGCAAATAATCTGTTGTGTTTATGTGTGTCCTGTGTACCCCCAGATACTTAGCTTTTGCTTCTGGCCCGGTTCACCTAAGTCAATAGACAAATCTGCCCTTAGCAAGGTTATTATATTCCCAAGCCCTCTGGCCAGTGTCCACTTGGCCTGTTAAAAATTCCCAAACAAAGGTCAATGATGTTAATTTGTTACAAACGTGACAGTGACATATTGTTTATGGAGACAGAGAAGAGCGTGTGTGGGATTCAGGCCCAGGAGTGCTGCTCAGCTCTGCTCCTCACCCGATGACAGGAGAGTCACCCTCTGGGGCCTGCCCACAGGCAGTGACCAGACCGGGGATCACTCCTGAGGAAGGGCTGGCGACCCGGAGAAGAGCAGAATCAAAGCCCGTGACCGCCACATTCCCACCTCTGAAGAACCACCAGGAGCGGGCATCCGTGTGGTGTGCGGCCCCCAGGCACATGCGGGACCCCTGAGGCAGGTTTTCAAAGCACTTGCAGAATTGTCAAACGAGAGGCGGAGGCCACAGAGATCTCCCTGTCTAGGCCGCTCGCCTTAGCAAGGCCCAGGCAGACGCCGGGGCTTCCTGGGGGCTCCTCACTGAGGTGACGACAAAGCCGAGACAAGCTCCAAGGGTCCAGTCTACGCGCCAGAGCTCTTCCTTCTCCCCGAGTTTGGGATTTTGTTGGGGGGCCTAGAGTGGAGTGACTGCTCTGCATTTTGTATTTTTGTTGGGTCAAGACCATGCTGTGTGTTAGACCTCAGAGTCACACGTGGAGTCTCTCTATTTGTAACCATTAAACTTTAAAGACCACATATACCTCCCTCCGTTCTGATCTAGAGCTAGCTGAGGAAAAATGGACAGTTAGGGGTGAGGGGAATAGAACCCAGGTAGCAGGCTATGGGCACCCCGCTAGTGCAGGAGGTCGGTGACCCTGTCACTGGCTCCCCGCCCCACCCCCCCACCCCCCACCGGGATTGCAGTCCCAGAAGGAGACAGAATCACTGACAGAAGCGATTTCCCAGCCGTCTCGTGGATGCTCTCAGGCCCACCGCCAGTGAATATTTTCAGACTGGACTTTTTTTGGCAGCCTAATTTTCACCAATAGGACCTATTTCCTTTACGTATCATCCAAATCTAAAACTTGAAATAAAGAATGCGCTTTTGAAAGAGAACCCTTCTTTTTGCCCCACAACGAGGAAGCAGCATATTGTTCTGCGGGAGAGGGGCTCTCTTTTCCACGCTATTTTTAGCCTCTTAGCACAGAAAGCGTCAGCACTGAAGGGCCTTCAGTCAAATCTAGCGGTTCTCAACCCTGGCTCTTCATCAGGATGGGCTTAGGGGACTTTTGAAAATACTGCCCAGAACCTACCCCTCAACCCCCCAGAGGTTCAAATAGAATGGGTCCATATTAGGACTCTGACATATGTATTTTCCATCAGTTCCCAGGTGATACTAATGCCCGCCAGGGCTGAGAACTGCTGGAAGCCCTTCTGTGCAGTTTGCCGATGGAGAAACTGAGGCCCAGAGAAAGGGATGGTCTGTTCAGGGCCAGACAGTGAGTGGCTAGCTGCCCCAGAGTTGTGGGGCAGGGAGGCAGCCCTCTGCTCAAGTCCTTCGTCCACACCCACCCCCTGGTGGGTCTTTCTAGTCTGTCCCCTGGCCCACAGTCTGCAAGGCCCACTCCATATCCATTGGGTGGTTAACATTGTTTGCGAGTTAACAAGGAACCCAAGAGTTAAGCAGTGAGTGTTGGGTGCCTTTCATGGTCACCACCGGCTGGGCCATGGAAGAACACAGAGGACCCCATCTTTCTACTTTCAGATACAGGAGGGGTCCTGGGTAGAGGATGGGGGACAAGACTCGATGCTACCTAGGGACACCAGAAGCAAGCCTTCAGGTCCCACCTAGGAACTAATGTCTGGTAATAATCATAAGGCCTGGGCACACGTAGGACACAGCTCCAGCAGCAGGAGCTGTTACCCAGCCCTCAGCCCACAGCAACTGATGGGCTCAGAGGGGAGCAGTACTCAGGGAAGGCTTCCTGGAAGAGGTGGATGTAGGATTGGGCCATGTTGGTAGAGGGAGGGGAAAGCCACTTTCCAAGCAGAGGGACTGTTATGGGGAAACCATGGCAGTAAAAAACAAACAAACAAACAAACAAACCTAGGGAGTATTTGGGGACCTAGCGAATAGCTCAGTTGCTTTTATCATGAGGCCAACTACAATTTATCGAACACTTACCGTTAGTTAGTCTGTAAGCCAGAAACTGCCTATATTCTCCTCTTTAATCCTCATGACCACTTAGAAACTTCCTATTTTCCGGCTACAGCCACCTGCTAACAAAGGGCAAGCTGGAGGGAAAAAGCACCTGCAAATGAGAATAATTTTATCTGCCTGGTGGGGGCTGGGAGAGTCTCTAAACTACAATGTCAGAGATTATGATTTTTTTTTTTTATCTTTGTATCTCTAGCCCGGAGCCTGGCAGATTAATAGGCACCCAGACAATGTTTGTTGAATAAATGAATGAATGAGTGAGTGAGTGAGTGATGAGGGATTTAGCAGCAGCATTCCTCAGCGCCCAGATGTCCAAGGCCACCTTGGTCAAGGATGAGAACAGAACCTCATCTTCCACCACCCACACTGCTGCTTTTGAGGGATTCTTTATGGGGAAGTACCCAGGGCTGGGCATGGCATGCAGTAGGCACTCCATAAGTGTGGGCCGAGCAGAGCTGTTCAGCATGGGTGGTGAAAGTGGGCTGAGTTCAGAGCCCAGTTCAGGAGCCCACTTGGCCGCTGCCTGCGCATGGCTCTGAGTGTTTGCTCAACTGCCGTGAGGCTCCTCCCTCATCTACAGACGGGGGCCAGTCATGCCCAGTTCACGGTTTGCCAAGACCTTCAATGCAAGAACATGGGCAGCACCTGTGAGCACGCCCAGGGAGGGACCGTGGTGATGATGGCTGTCTTAGGAAGCCGAGGATGTGCGCCCCAGCCAGTCGGCAGTCCCGGTGCCACGGGACAGTCCATTAGGGTGTATGAGTCAGGGGGACAGGCTGTGTGGCTGGGGGCACAGTGGGGTGCCAGCCACATCACTTCCCGGTTCCTGGTGATTTGTTCCAATCAATCTGCATATTTCATGAGCTGCCTCCCCACGCCAGATAAATAAATCACGGCTTCCTCCTCCGAGTGGCCGGAGCTGACTGGGGCTGAGGACTTCAAAAGGCCAGAGCAGGGATGCTGGAGCTCCCAGCAGAGTCTGCTAATGTGACATTTAGGAGCTGTGACCCAGGCAAGTGACACCACCTGCACGGGGGCAGGGAGACCATTATGGTGGGGAGGAGGGGAGAAGGAAGTGACTTTTACAGTCCTGTTTTCCACCCCACCACCCAAGGAACACAGGCAGAAGTGTGGCCTATGGGATTCCCTGTTCTGCTTCCTGAATGTTGATAAGGGATCAGCGGCGCATCTGCATTTCTGCAAAGAAATTCACTTAGAGCAGGAGCCCCAGCCAGCCAGCAGTTCCTCTGGGGGCACGTTTGGAATTCCTGCAGCTGTGTCACTCGATAACCTCTGGGCATTTGCAGGCCCAGCATCTGCAGCTCTGGGGACCCGCTTGCCCTGTGGGTGGGCATGTGGGCAGGCCACTCTCTAGTTAACACACAGGAGGCACCCTTGGCCTGTGGAGGCAGCAGCTTGGAAGGGACTGTCACTGCTCAGCGATCCCATTTGAGGCAGCCCCATGTCAGTGAGGAGCATGGGCTGCAGGAGACATCCCAGGTTTGAGGCCAGGCTCCGCTCTTAAAATCGGTGGGGCGGCCGGCGGCCCAGGCACCACCTGCTGACCTCAGTTTCCTCGTCTGTACAGTGGCACTGAAACCACCAGCCACAGCAGTGAGAACTGAACAAGAAAAGGCACAGAAAGTTCCTAGCACAGATCCAGGCACACTATCAAGGCTTGGTGGTTCTCCCTGCCCCCTCCCAGCCCTGTCGAAGCCTGTTTGGCCCTGGTGGCTTTACCCTCTAGTTTCACACCCCTTGCCTTTGGTCTTGTTTCCCCAGACCTGCTTTGTCTGTGGTCACTAGTCCCCCCATACATCAAATCCACTGACCCCTTGCTCAAGGGGCTTGTTTTTCTAGTCTCTTAGTGACATCTGACACAGCTGGCCAGCTCCATTGTGAAATTGTCCCTTTCCTTGGCTCCCATGATACCCACTCTCTCCTTCCATCCTGCTCCTGGCAACCTGGCCAGTCCTTCCCAGTATCCTTGCAGCATCCTTGCCCCCCCCAACCCCCACCCCCCGGGAGAGGTTGGCACTCCCCAGGATTCTGCCCTGGGTCCTCTCCCCTCCTTGACACTGTCCCAAGGGATCTCCTTCCTGCCCCCTGTTCCACCTCCCAGTTTACATGCCGATGGCCCCAGCTCTCTTCCCAGCCCAGACCTCTCCCCTGTCTCCAGACCCAAGGACATCTCCATCCTCATGACCCATGAGTACGTTAGGCTTAGCTAATGCTAACTCCACCTCGGAATGCATTAATAGGAATATAATGTGCAAAATGAAGGAGGGGATAATCCTCTGTATTTGCTGCTGACCAAGGTCCTGCCTAAAGAAATATGTTGGTCAGTCCTTCAGTCTACACTCTCTCAGACACAGTGACATTGTATGATGTGGCCCAAGAAGGGACCTGGAGGGGACAGAATAGAAATGATATTCTGTAAAAGGAGGTTGGGGACTAGCACCGGGGGAATGATTGAGGTCTTCAAGTCTCTAGGACTGTCTTGGAGCAGAGGGAGCAGAAGCTGTCTGTGTGGCCCTAGATGATAGAGCCAGATACCAGGGGAAAGTTACAAAGAGACCATTCAGCTCAATGACCAGGAAAGACTTGGTAACAGACAGAAAGTCCAGTTATGAGGGGAGTGGGCCCCCATCCACGAGGTACACAGCAAAGAGGGGGGTAACCAGTGGATGAGATGGTGTAGGAGGGCATCTGACCCACCCCAGATCCATCGCAGGTTTTCCGATTCTACCTGGAAAAGGCCCTGGGGCAAAGGAAAGTGTATGAGAACATAGCCAGCGCAAGAGCTGGGACAGCAGCAGCCATCCACAGGCGTGGGACTCCATCTAACCGGCCACTCTCTCTCTCTTTTTTTTTTTCCTTTTTATTTTTTAATTTTTATTTATAGTGGTGGGTATTATGGAGGGCACGTATTGCATGATGCACAGGGTGTGGTGCATAAACAATGAATTCCAGCCACTGTCTCTTGCTCCCCGCAGACAGCAGGGAGGTGAAGGTGGGAGAGTACAACGCTGTGGCCGACACACTGGAGATCATCAACGACACTATCAGGTTCCAAGGTAAGACAGGTGGGCTTCTCATAGGAGGGGGCCTGCTCTGTTGCTCCCAAAGTCAGATACTGTCTAAGGGTTGGGGATAAGCTCAGAGTCCTTCGTTTCCTAGGGAAGAGGGAACCTCCTTTTGTCTCAACACATATACTCACTGAGCACAGAGTCCCCATCACTCACATGGGAGCTGGGTTCCAGCTCCTGGGATGGGTCACTGAAATTTGCATGGAGTACTATCTCTTACCCAGGCATCTGCATTTAAACCGGTCCGTAGCCAGGAGTAACTCTGTTTAAATGTGACCCAGGTAGTCTAGCTCTGTCTGCTCCTGTGAGAAGTGACTTGTTTGGGTTCGTAATAAATCCTGTCCACCTGCTGGTCTTCCTGAAAATCATTCCCTCCTCTTCAGCTGAAGAAATCCTCCTTAGCTTCTAGAACGAGATCAAATGACACCTCTTCTGTGCAGCCTTCCCTGTTTGCCCCCAGCTGAGCTCATGGTTCACTGCCTAACTTTCACAGTGTTTGTCTCTGCCTTCCCCATAGTCACTGTCTTTTGCATGGCAATTTCTAGGTCGTTTGACCATGAGCTCCCTGACTTTAAACCCCTGATGCCAGCCAGGGTCTGACACAGGTTCAAGGTTCATATTTGATGAGAAACTAAACACGTGACTGATCAAGGGGATGACTGGGTGCGTGAATAAATGAATGAACGGGGGAGCATATGAGTCAATAAGGTAGGGGTGGGTGGGTGGATAGATGGACGGACAGACAGATGGGTGGGTGGTGGATGAGTTGAACCCATCTTAATTCCTGCAAGTGCATTCTGCCCTCAGCAGCCAAGGTGCCTGCCCGTCACACTAAGCTGAAGATTCTCCACCTCTGCTCAGAGCCCTGCCTGTCCCCCTTGCTCAGCTGCAGGCCTCACTCCACGGAATCAGCTCAGGACCTTCCCATTTCTCTGCCTCTTCTTTCAGATCTCCCCAACCAAACGGCTTACAGTTCCTCAAATAGGCCAGGACACCACCGTGCCTTTGCCCCTGCTGGGTCCTCTGCCCAAAATGCCTTTTCCTCCTTGGCTTCCTTGTGGCCAGCCAATTGTTCATCTTCTGAGGACCAGCTCTCCCGTCTGTAGCCTTTCCAGACTCCGTCAGGGAGAACTGCACTCTTCTGTCTGCTTCAGGCTCAGGCCTCTCTGTGCCTGATGTTATCAGCCACCTGGACCCTGCCTTTGCATGATAGTTAGAGCACAGGACTCAGTTAGGCAGGTCTGGGTTCAAATCCTGCCGTCTTTGCCACTTACTATCCATAAAAGTCACTTAGCTCTTAGAAAACGGTTGCCTGTCTGTAAAACGGAAGTAATCTTCTCTACCTGTGAGGCTGTTGGATGAATTAAATGAGAAAATCTCTATAAAGGGCTTAACCCATCATAAGCATTCAGTAAACATGATTGCTTCTTACTGCCTTTTTCTTTTTACATGTCTAGTGTGTAAGTTCCTTGAGGACAGGGGCTGTGTCTTGGTTGACTTTGAATCACTGGTACCCAACACCAGACATGACAGGTAGAATGTGATCATTAAGGATGACTGGTCATCGTTAATGATGACGAATGAAGGTGTAGTGATGGATGACGGAATACTGCAGAACAGACAAGTAACGAGTGAATGGGCAGGGTGAGGAGCAGGAAAGAAAACTCAAGGTGGTCACTGCAGATGCTTCTGATAAGTCATTACCAAGTGGCTTCCGAAACATCTTAGTTAAGGTACATTGTGTGTGAAGGCACCATTTTGGGGGGAGGGAAGGTAGGGTAAGGAAGAGGAGATGTGGTCAGTTTCCTGACGTTGTTTCTATGTGAACAGCGAGTGGTCATACTTGTCGTGGACCCATTGGTCCAACCCTCAGCCATTTTCTCAATGCCCAGAGAGGGGCTTGTTCCCAGCCAGTTCCCAAACAGTGTTTGGGAACCAGAAGACACTTGAGCTAACCTGATGCAGCCAGAGGTTCTCTTGGGTGTGGGGGAGACCAGTGGGGAGGAAAATGGAAGAATGGAGGAAGAAGGATTCACATGAGGAGCTTTCACTTCTAGAAGCAAGAAATGGTGTTACTTCATCCACCTTGTGTCTGCGTTTGCCCTGACTTTCAGCCCTGAAGCCACTCCTTAAAAATATTCCTTTACATGGAATTGCTTGAAACTTTTACATTTAACCATGCCAGCAGGTTCCCAGCTGTTTTCGAACCCAGCAACTTCCCTACTTTGATGGTTCGAACTCTTCTTATCCCCTGAATATTTCCAAACACATCTGAACTTGCTAGGAGAGTTTTTGAAACACAGATGTTCAGAGAAGGGGATCTCCATCCCTGCTGTCTCACCTGCCCATCCTCTGCTTGTCTCCTGGGAATGGAGGTGTGACCCAGGTTGGCCCCCAGGGCATAGCTATAGTGGGTCTCCATGACCCCTGCCTGGGGCTCCCCAGGCTCCCCACTTTCCCTACCAGAGAAAAAAAGCCCCAGTATTCCACAGTTCCGCAGCAGAAGCCTGACTTGAAATAGCAGCTGAGAGGAAAGGGATTTATAAGAAGTGAGGCGAGGTGGGACGAGTGCCTACAGCCCTCCCAAGCCAGCCTGGATACAGTTTTGCCAGTGACCAGAAACATGAGTTTTCTCTGAGGCCCTCAGGGCTCCCCTAGGTTCCCGGTGCCCTTGGAGAATGAGTAGGGACAGCTCTGCAGTCACATAGAGAAATGGAATCCCACAGTTCTGGTCCAGTCCTGGCACAACAGGGAGGGGGAGGCATGCCAGTAGCTTCTGCCTCCCACAGTTAGTGAGGCTTATGAAAATGGAAAACCAGAAAGAGCTTTTGTAACATAATGACCTTGAGGCAGAAAACCCACGCCCAGAGACATCTACGTCTTGGTGAAACTAACAGGCAAGGCGTCTGCCCTATTGAGGGTGGTCATTATCATGTGTCAGAGCGGAGACCTTGAGAGCCCAAGCCAGGCTCCTCGCCCCCAGTGGCACCCAGTGGGTCCCACTCACAGCGTCCAGCCGTGTGCTTTCCGAGCTGCTGTTACCTATGGGGACAAATGGGAATGGTTTTTCAACAGGGTAATTAGACCAAATCAAATTCTAGTCTTTTAATGGCTATTAAATGCATCACAAATTCCTTATTGATTCTATTTAGAGAAAGAAGTAAGTCCTAGCTGAGGCTTCCTGCCGATAGACTGGCCAGCCACTGGGGCTCTCTTACCCAGTAGCTGTGTCCTACTCGGAGGCTGTGCACAGGTGTCAGATGGCAAGACCTGCCGGCCGAGATGTTCTCCTGACCGTGCACCAGGCTCCGCTGATGTCTGTTCCTCGACATTCTAGGATCCGAACCACCAAAAGACAAGACCATCATCCTGGAGCAGCTCCGGAAGATCTCCCTACCTCTCTACAGCATCCTCTCTGCCCTCACCATCCTGGGGATGATCATGGCCAGCGCGTTCCTCTTCTTCAACATCAAGAATCGGAATCAGAAGTAAGCCCCTCACACCCTCCTCTTGGATGATGCATTCCGATCGACAAACCTTGTGGATCAAGTGTAGGGGCATCACGTGATCGATGCACCAGGGGCACGGGAGATGTTTTTGGGGCAATTTTCTAAAGTGGTTGTTCGGTCCCTGGGATGTGATTAGATGTTCTATGGAATGTACATATGTGCACAGCCATGCATAAACACGTGTGCCCACCACACGCACACACACACACACACACACACACACACACACACACAGAGGCAGGGCTGCAGGTTGCACAGGAGAGATGGGTTAAATAAACTCCAAGGGTCTGAGTCGCTGGCCTTCTCGGAACTTTGGCTATGCCCCTGCACTTTCTACCTGTCCAGGAGGAAAAATACAGAAGCAGGACTCCCCCAGAGTCTTGGCTCCTCCCACAGTGTCCTGAGGAAGCAGTGCCTGAGGTAGTCACTGAGTTCAGGAAGGGGCACCCCCAACCCCGTTCCGGGGCAGTATTTACAGCCCGAGAAGCTCCTCTCTCACATCATTCTCGCTGGGACCCTCAAACAATTCCCCCTGATTCACAGAAGAGAGTACAGAATCCCAGTGACAGAGAGAGGACCGCTGTCCGAGGCCACACTGCTGTGTGTGGCTGAACCTGTCCCCTGGGTTTCTGGCTTTGATTTCTTTTTTACCACACACGCTCTTCACTCTCTGGAGGAGAGCAGCTCACAGCCTGAGTTATTCTGGTCGGTCGTGGGTAGAACAGGCCACCGCATAGGCGGTGGTGTCCACTGAGCACAACCAGCTTCTGTGGTTCCCACAGCAAACCCCTGGACCCGGCTTCCTGGGTTGCTGGGGAGCCACTGAGCAGAGGCTCAGAGAGAGGCACCAGGGGCACAGCCTTGGTGACATCGAGCCCAGAAGCCACACTGTGTGACCTTCCTGGCTGCCAGGAGCAAGTCTGATTCCAAAGAGAACGGGGTTGTTTTCTTTCTTCTCTTCCTGCTTGCAAAGAAAGAACTTGGAGGCTCTCTATTTCTTTGTTGTTTTTTATTTTGATCAGTCAAACCTATTTCCCGAAGAATAAAAGGAGTTTTATTCACCTCTTTATTTTCTATACATTAGTAACACATATGCTGCCGCAAAAAAATTCAAGAAAGTTTTGCCTACTCTGTACAAACCTTAGCTCATGACCATGCCCCTTAGCATTTGGTGCAAGGCCTGGGCCCGGAATCAGTTCTCAATTAATATTAGACTCCCTTTCTACAAGCTTCCAAAATACCTATCTTTTTTTTTTTTTTTTTTTTTCCAAAATACCTATCTTAACAGCAAGTTGCCCCTATGGTAAGACTAGACTCCTTTAATTCTTTAATTACACTGTTCTGGCCTCCTGTGGAAAATTACTGTTACTCTTCCAGTAGACTGGCACCTATGTGAATTTTTTGACTGACTTTGCAGATTAAAAAATCTGAAAGAAATAAGAAATGTCACAGTAGTTCCAAGTTCCCCTCACTTTTATGTCCCTAAGTTCTACCCATTTGTTAAGGTTCTTTTCCTCCAAAAACCACCCCGCCTCCTGGCCCTCCCCCTGCCCCAGCTTCCCATGGTAATAAGGATGAAGGGGCCTTAGTAGTCTGTGGTTTGCAAAAGGACCTCCAGGTATCCAGCTTTGTATGAGCTGCCCACGTTCCCTGGGCAGTGTGGTCTGTGCTCCCATTTTACTCATGAGGAGACTCCTCTGGGCCCAGTGGCCGGTCAGGGGTGCACCTCTGGGGGGAGGCCCCAACTCATGCTCCCTGCTCAAAGGCCGCATGTGATCCATAATTTACACCAGGCTTTTTATCTCTCTTCCACTTGGACACATTACATTTTTTAAATGTGAAAGGATTCATAAAATGGCAGAGTATAAAAGAAAATGTTCAGGGAACAATTGACCATAATTACGATCTGCAAAAAAGCACCTGGACTGGGGGGGAGGGGTGCCTCAAAACCCAAGATAGACCCCGTGGATTTTGCTGGGGTAGCCAGGCACTTGTGAGGGTGAATTCCAGCTGGGCGCCGGTCTCGGTGGCTTGCCGGGCAGCTGGGGAGCCAAAGCGGAATTCCTGCAGGAGGCCAGAGACAGGCGTGTAGAGTGTGGGAGTGTAAAGATTGCCCCTGGCAGCCTGGTGAAGACAAGGGAAGGGTGGGGATGGGGACTCCGTTGTCCATTTTTATCACCTAAAGACTAGGCATGTGACCCCTTGGCGCACAAGACCGTGGCAGCTTCAGACAGCCAAAGCAAATGCTCACCTACGCCCTGGTGACCACACTTCCTCAGCAGCCCTGTAGACCTCCTGGGCCGGCCCCACTTGGCAAGGCGAAGAGTGGTGTGGCCTTCTCCCCCACCTCTCCCTCCTCCCTTAAGGCTGCTGAGCTTAAGTGTAGAAGTCTCTAGGTTTAGCCTCTCTTCTCAGTCCCAGAGGAAAGAAAGACCCGTTGCCTTAATAATGTGTTTTTGTAAACTGAAAATGAATGGTTGAAAAAGCTGGTGCTACAAGCTGCCCTCTAGGGAAATGACAGATGAACTCGATAGAGGAAAAATCCACCAATATCATCAGATAGCTTCCAGGGTCCTTCTGGGTCCTTCTAGGTGCAGCCCCTAGCAGGTGCACAGCCTGGGACGGCAGTTGTGGGAAGTGGAGGAAACCCGGGCTTAACATTTCTCTCTCTTCCAGCCGTGGCAACACTGTACACCTAGTAGGCATTCAGGGAATGTTTGCTGGAGGAATAACGGCATTAACAGTTCTGTTAACGGTCGTCCTTCTCTTGACAGACTGATAAAGATGTCCAGTCCGTACATGAACAACCTCATTATCCTCGGAGGGATGCTCTCCTATGCATCGATATTCCTCTTCGGCCTTGATGGATCCTTTGTGTCTGAAAAGACCTTCGAAACACTTTGCACCGTAAGTCATTCTGCATCTTCCCAGGGTATAAGATATAAGGTTTTCTTAGTTTCCCATCCTCAAAAACACAGATTCAAACCCAGAAATGAATGAAAATATGTGAACTGGCAAAAGACAGCTCATTCATGCAGTTCCAACAGCGCAGTATATTGTTGCTTTCAGACCAGGATGGACTTCACTATTGCCTATAAAATTAAGATAATGGATTTATTTAAGAGGCCACCGCTAGAAGACAGCCCTCAGAGAAATGGCCGGGTAGCCTGTAAAAGCGAGGGAGGAAAACTACCAACCAGAAAAAGATCCATACCTGGGGTCAGGGTCAGGGTCAGGGTCGCATAAGAAGGAATAAATCTGCCTGCGTATCTCAAGAACTATTACAGAATAGTGTAAGAGGTGTCTGTGCGTGTGACTTTGAGTCAAATAGAAAAAATCAGAGCTACTCTTTTCTATTTAAGCAGTGTTTCTCAACCCATCTTTTTCCTTATTGCCCCCCTAAGAAGCCTTTTTAGACTTTAATAATTATCTCCTCATGAAAATTTAATACCGAAGATATACTGTACATTTGTTTATATACTGTATGTAAATCTTATAGTTTATACATGAAAGAGTAATATTTTCCCATTTAAAAACCAATGTTTGCCCCCTTGGGAACTATATCCCCCCCCCACTGAGAATACATGTACTTAAGGAAGCCCCAAACAGTATAATTTATTAACTATATTTTAGAAATCCTATTTTGAAAATTAATTACCATGTTCTAGACATTCGCTGCCTCCTTGGTGGCGGTGGCGGCAGCGGTTTTTCCTACAAGAGTTCGTGCAGTAGCCGTTTACAATGGTGTGGAACTCACTCTCAGTGGAATGTATCGTTGGCTCGCTATTTCAGAGGAGAATGCGCAGTTGGGATTTATTTCTGGACTTTGACTACTGTGATCTCTCAAAACGGGGTTAGCCATATGGGTCTCTGTATTGTCCCCAAAGTGATTATTCATCCAATTCCCAACCTGGAGGACCAGAGCTAGAAGGGATGGCCAAAGGATCGGTGTCGGCCAGATTAATCGAAAGCGACTCTTTTGTTGTTCGTGTTTTCTTGTAAGGCATTGAGAGCTACGTGGGCCCTTTTTCGCATAGTCTCTTTTAGAGCATACTTGGTCTCAGTGTCTCAGTGTCGCCCACTACTGGACACTCACAGGTTGCAAACTGGTATGGAGGGAGCATACACAGGGGAGGACCTCTTTCTTCCTCGTCTGGTCCCTGTGCCCTGAGACAGCATGTGGAAAGAATGGGAGCTCCCCGAATCTCATGCTGTACGTAACAGTGCCCCCACCTGAGTCCTGCAGATGATTCGATAAGACTGTCGTCGCTCACACAGCATCGAGAAATTGTTTGAGTTACCAGTAACTTCATTGTGAATTGCCTAGCAAGTGAGATGATCACAGACTGTTTTCTCTGTCCGAAAGGTTCCATTTGAGAAGTGGATGGTTGAGCCCCGATACTCTAGAGGACAGGGAGCGTTGAAGACGCATGCGGCGCTTTACCAAAGTCCCTGTGGGTGTAGCTTAGTGGTGTGTTCCCTTGCAGGTGTGACCTATTGGCACAAGGATGGCGACCGTGGCTTGTGGGAGTCTTGCTCATTTTAGGGATGCTGTGAAGACCCTTAGGTCCCTCACATTCAAGTCCCCTGCATTTCTGCTCAGCATGAATTTTGACTTTTGTGCCCTTGCAATTTCATGGATGCCGGTGTGTTTAAGGGCAATTTTCCTGGGCAGGGGTGAGGCCACAGGAAGGGGCTGCTCCTGACGCCCCCAGAAGAAGCTCAGTGAGGAGAGCAGGGATTTCCTTCTTCCCTCTGTGCCTGGGGACACCTCTCCCACCCAAGTTTGAGGAGACCATGATTAAACCAATAATGAAAATGGTATCAGGGGCCAGTGGGGTGAATTGTACTTTACACAGCTCTGATGCCTCAGTGGTACCCCCTGAGAGCTGAGGGGTCCCCCTCGATCTTCCAGCCAAGAATCAGGGAGCAGAGCCCCACCCCGGCCGCTCCTGGGGCGCCTCTCTGCCTGGCTTCGGTCGCCTGCCGCAGCGCCTCCACTGGCCTGAGTTTCAGCGCACAGAGGGTCTCTTCCTCCCACGAAGAAGGTGCTGACCTCTTACCCTGCTCAGGGGCCAGAGGCCGTTCCTGCACAGGTGCCTTCTCAACTTGGACCCAAGTCCTGCAAATGCTGGGTGACGTAAGCTAGGGAGCAAAAAAAAAAAAAAAAAAAAGGCGGGGGGACATCCCCCACACCCGGGTTTTTTTCCTTTAATGAAGCCTGACATTCTGTTCTGGGAGTCGCGCTCATTTGTGTGAGGGGAAGGTTGTCCTGGGAAGCCTGGCAAGGCGGTATGAATAAATCATAAAGCACTTTACAAATCAGCATTAGCTCCGAACACGAGGGCTTGGGAGATGTTAGGCCCCGGTTCTCACCGTCCCCGAGGATTCATTTATTGGCAGTCAGCGCTATTTCGCAGGCTCTGCAGAGGGGAGCCCACACTCATGACTGTGGGGGAGAGGCACGGATTGACTCCTCTGGACTGAACTGGGTCAGCACAAATGTGCACGTGGGCTAGGACCGGGGTCATCTGGTTAATAATTCCCCATATCGCTCAGGAAGGGGATGGGAGTGCTCCTGAATTTAGAGCCTAAATGCCAGTTCCCAGTGAGGGCAGTTTGGGTTGTGCTTGCCCTGCTAACCAAGAGGGCTTGGCTCCTTTAGCTGACCTGGTGCTTCGGGTTCTGGTCTCTCTGGGTCAAACGAGCCGCCCACTGGTAAGCAGCCACGGAGCTGGGAGAAGGAGAAGGAAGAAGGGCCTGCTGGTTCAGCGGACACAGGTCTTCCACAGGGACTCCCACCCCTACATGTATTGGCCCCTGACTGTGGCCCGTGACTTAGCTTCTCCAAGGCTCGGTTTTTCCATCTGTGAAATGAGCATAACAAGCCCCGTGCACAGCGGTGGTGTGGGCTGAGAGGCTGGCGGTGAGGCGCCGGGAGCACGGGGCACAGTGGGTAGGCAGCTCTCTCCCGGTCGCAGTTACGAGCAAGGTGCCCTGCCCTGTGTTCCAGAGGCACTTTTCATAGGACAAAGGGCAAGGGAGGAAACGTGGAGCTGGCTTCAGGTGCGGAGCGATAGAAGTCACAGTTCGGTCTGTCCTGCTGCTCTGTCAATGCCCGTTCTTTTTCCTTTTCGTTTCAATATGGAAATGAAACACAGTGTTAAACCGTGATCACCACCTGGGGAAGAAACCTATGACCGTCATGAGATTACGCCTCCCTAGGGGCTGTAGCTCTGCTGGGGAGGGCCATTGTAACTTGGATGGGGGTGGCTGCACGTGCAAGCACTCACTCGCATGCGTGAGAGCGCACACGTGCGTGCACGCACACACCTTAGTTCCCATCCCCCCACTCCCTCTGACCCTTTCAGGAATCCTCCCAGCCGGTGTCAGCAAGTCTTGCAAACAGCTCCAGCTATACAATGCTGTCTCCCTGGACGCTGTGTGGGTAGTGGAATCACCATAGCAACGTGGCCCCTGTGGGCAGGGAGCTGCCTGCAAGGACCTTGGCCGGAGCCCCCGTGCCCGGAGGGGGCTGGGTGTGAGAGGGCCAGCTCAAAACGGACTCGCTGACCTGGTTCAGGAATCCCAGCTCCTGGCAGCCCAATGAAGGGAGTAAGGTGGGTGGGGGGAGAGAAAAGGCGCTTGTGTTCCTTGTAGAAGCCTAGGGAGAACCCCCAGCATGAGCATGGGGGCGGCGAGAAGGGACTCTGCAGGGAGGGGGAGACCCAGGTGGGCCTCAGATCCCAACCAAGGTCCAAACAGCTTCGGGGACTCTCGGAGCCTCACTGGGGGTGGAGGCTGTCAGCAGCCCCATGGTGACTCCCCAGGCCTGTGCCCTCCTGAAACTCAGTGCTCTCTGCTCCCATTCACAAGGCCAACCCTGCTGCCCCGTGCACACGTCCCTTCTAATCCCCACAATCCTGACAAGGCAAGGTTCACCGTCCCCACGTGACATGAGAGAAAACCAAAACTCCGCCACATGTGGCTAGGCGGCAGCATTGAAGCTTGGGACTAGGCCTGTTGGACTACAGAGGTGTCTGAGACATTTTGTTTTTTAAGAAATATATATATATAGGGGCGCCTGGGTGGCTTGGTGGGTTAAGCCTCTGCCTTCGGCTCCGGTCATGATCCCAGGGTCCTGGGATCGAGCCCCACATCGGGCTCTCTGCTCAGCGGGGAGCCTGCTTCCCCCCTCTCTCTCTCTGCCTGCCTCTCTGCCTACTTGTGATCTCTCTCTGTGTCAAATAAATAAATAAAATATTTTTTAAAAAGAAATATATATATATATACATATACGTATATGTGTGTGTGTGTGTGTGTGTGTGTGTGTGTGTATTTGTTGTTCGCTGGTTCGTACAAAAGAAACAGGTCCACCAAATTCTTAGGGACATGGTCAACATTTATCCCCCAAATTTGTCCATTCGTATTTTTAAAATGTGAGATATCATTCACATACCATAAAATTCACCCTTTTAAGGTGCATAATTCACTGGTTTTCATAAATTTATTCATTCGTTTTTGATGTGTCCCCAAACGCTTCAGAATACCTAGCATATAAGAGAATTACAGTCAGACTGTTTCGTGTTCAAATCCCAACTACCCTATTTCCCTACTGTGTGACTTCAGGTTACTTAATGCCTCTGACCTTTAGTTTACTCCTCTGTAAAATGGACATAAGGATTCAGTAGCATCGTCTACGCAAAGCATTTAGTGCCTGCCTCCCAATAAGATTCAATGAATGTTAGCCATTATCATTATGAATGATGGGATTATGTCTGGATTCTGGTGTTCCCCTGTGGACACTGCTCAGAGAGACGCTGATAAAGCGTCTCTTGTGAACTTGGGATGGAGAAGAGCCTGGAAAGTGGTCTTGATGCCGGTTGATTGGAGGGAGGTACGTCCATGGCAATTTCTTGCCTTATGTGGCCTTGCTCCACTAGAACTGGGGTGGGGACAAACTGAGGCCCGAAGTCAAAGCCAAGCTGCTGTCCCTCGGTCACCCTCAGTGCTGAAAGGGTCCTCGGGCAGGCAGGCAGGCAAGGTAAGAGTGAGGCAGGTGGGACTCAGGGCGCCCCCACGCAAGTCCGCAGGCCTTGGCAGCCCTCCTGGCAGCTCAGAGGAGCGTGGCCTAGCTGTAGAGCTCCCAGCTGCCTCTACTCACTAACAACCCTGATTCCTTTTTTTTTTTTAACTTTTTATTAAAGTATACACACTTCCCCATTCACACACATATAATAAGTGTTAAGCTCAGTGAATTTTCCCGAACCGAACTCAGCTGTGAATCCAGCATCCTTATCAGGAAACAAGCCATTGCTAGCATCCCGGAAATGCTACCTGTCCTCCTCCAGTTGCCATCCACACCCCCCTGAAGGATAACCACCATCCCGTCTTCTACCTGCACCCATCGTGCCCCTCCATGTGCACGTGAATCACCTTTGGGAGGGGGAGCGCGGTGACTGCGGATTCTGACTCAGGAGCTCTAGTTGTTGCATCTGTAACAAGCCCCCAGACTACACCCAGAGTACGAAGGTCAAGGTCAGAACCCTGCTTTATTTCTGTGTTTGTCCCTTGGAGACTGGTTATGGAAGAGAAATGGAAGCATCAGAGACCTTGTCCTTTGAGGATCAAGTTGGGGAGGAAAAGGGGCTCCTGCCACACACACACATCCCCCCCCAGAATGTCTGGAAACAGAGCAGCCCCATCACGGGAGGCAAGGTTGAACTCTGGGTCCCGAAGTGTGTTCCCAGCCATCCACGCTGCCCACAAGAGATTTATGAATGATTTCAGGATGGGCAGTGTCTGGGAAGGATGGGGTGGGGGGAAACAGGCCCGGGACTGAAGGGAAGGACACCCTCTTCTAGCCCTCCCGGGATGCGAGGATTTTCTGACTCTGACTCAAAAGGCAAAGGCAACCTGGGATCACTCACCTGGCCTCCCAGGAAGTTCAAGTCTAGGAAGAATTAGTGATGGCTTTGAGTTAAAAGGCCATAAATGTTTCTGATGTTTCTTGCCTGGGGATTTCTTTTGGAGGCAATTGAGAGATAACCTGATAAAATAATGGGGTTGAGGGGCTGTCTCAGCCTGCAATCCTGTGCTTTTGCATCTGGCCATGGTAGAATGCTTTGTGATTTCAGAAGGTGGCTGGAAGGCTGGGCCACGGGATGCCCACAGTGTCTGAGGGTGGCCTCCCCTGGCAGGTTCAGACCAGAGGAGGGAGGCAGCCATAGACACTGGAGCTGAGCTGCCAGGGCCTGCTGAAGCCAACTAGAGTCTTGGAGACGCTGCAGCACCACCCAGGCACTTAGTGTATACCACAGCCCTGCGGGCACATGGCTGGACTGCACAGACCACTGCCCCCAGGAAGCTGGCAGTGTAGATGGGGAGATGCAGGTAAACAAATAACTCCCATTAGGGATATTGAATGCCCTGACGGAGGGGGTCTGGGGGAAGGGGTGAGGGTCTTCTAGGGCAGTTTATAGAAGGTGGTCTTCAAACGTTTATTGCCTCAGGACACACACCACATCTCACCCCTTGCCCCAGGAAGATGTACAGATGTACAGGTCTTGCTTTTGGACAGTCTGGGCCTTCTTTCCCTACCTTCTCACTATTGATTGCCTGGCGTGAATGGTCAGAGTGAAACACAAAATTTTTAGAACCTCTCTGGACTACAGAAAATCATCTTGCTCCCCAGTGTCCAACCACCCCCCAGAGCTTCCCTGCCATCTGCCTTCCCGGCCTGGGGCCCAGAGGCCTCTGTCATGACAGGAGGCCCAGAGCACGGGAGTCCCAGTCGTCTCTCAGAACCTGCATGTCCATTTGCCCACCAGTCCCCAGAGAGCAATGAAAGCTCGTCCCTCTGCCAGGCAGACCTTCCCGAAATCAGCTGAATAAGCAGCTGAGCAGAATTGTTCTGGGCGTAGATTTTCCTTTCCATTTAGAGATGTGTCTAATTGTTTTTGCCGTTTTCATAGCTGAGACTGATATGGGCATCGCCTGCCTCAAGTTCTCCCCGCCTCACGGATGTGTGTGTTCAAGGCAGTGTGCGGAGGGGGTGGCCACTGAGGGGAGGAAAGAAAGACCTTACCGTCAGAAGAGAAAATACGTTTAAGACTTTGGGAGAAAAAGCGAAGTAGCTGTTTGTCTTGTATTGATGAATCAGAAGATACTTGTATTAAGGGTGACATAGTGGAAACAGAACCCTAGAGCCCCTCAGAACCTTCTGGTTTCTTTGGCCTCATAGAGACACACAGAAGGGAGTTACCCACGGCATCACCGAGGAAGTACAGGAAATGGCTCGGTGCAGGAGATGCCCCTAGAGTGTTCCTACAGGGGAACTCTGTTTGAATATGTGGAGTGATGGGGATCTCACTACCCAACAGCATACTTTGTGTAGAAGAGACCACAGATGCCATGAACTCAACCTTTTTTGCCATCAAATGCTCCAGTTCCCTCTGTGGTCTTACTTTCCTGTGCTTGGCTCAGGTACATTTCTGGTGATAAAGAGCTCATTACCTCCTAAGGTGGGTCATCCCCCTCCCCACCCAGGGCTGGCCCCAGAGACTGAAAGGCAAGCACTGTAGGCCCTCCCTCTCCACAGCACCATCTGGTGGGAGAGGTGGCCAGGTCATCAGATAGACGTCATCTCAGGCTGGCCGGCATAGCAGAAATGTGCATGAGGGTACAAGTCTCAAGGAGTAGGCGGCCTTGATCTCCCTTCGAGGTCTGGGAGGGCTTCTCAGAGGAGGGGCTCATGAGTTTGGATTTCAGAGGATAACTAAGAATAAGAATTTGTGAAGGAGATCAGAGAGAACAGCATTCTGAGTAGAGGGAACAGCTGGTGGCAGGCCCAGAGCATGAGCCAGAGCAGTAGGGATGGGGGGCATTCAGCAGCGTGGGTGGGATCACTTGGGTGTGAAGTGCCCCATGGGGGTGGCAGGAAAGGGGCTTCACCTGCCAAGAATCCGAGTCTAACCTGATTGTTCAGTGGGGCCAATGAAGGGTTTAAACCCAGGAGACTTGCTTATATTTGCATTAGAGCACAGCCCCAGGGGGCCAGGGGTGGGGTTGGATGGATGAGCAGGAGGTGAGGATAGAGGTGGGAGGAGCAACTGGGGTTCCCCAGATCCAGCGAGTAGTGGTAAGGAACACAGGAACAAGAATCAGACTTTGATTAAGAACCTCAGCCCCTCACACACCTTCTTGCATCTAATCCTTGCAACCATTCTATGAAGAAAGATGCATCACTGTTCCCATTTCACAGATGAGGAAATGAAGGCTCAAAGAGTTACATGACCTGCCCGGGTTTGTGTCGATAGTAAGGGACAAAGCCATGACTCAAAGCCCTATCTGTCTGACTCCAGAGCCTCTGCCCGTCATGTCTGACCTGGATGGCAGCAGGAGTACACAGAGGAGGGGATGAACCAGCAGGAGACACGGAGTAAGGTGGTCATCAGGCATAGCCTGGCAGGACACAGAGCTTGCCACTGTGGGTCACACAGAGAGCCTCTAGTGGAGGAGTAGCTCCTGGGGTACAAGAAGGTTAAGGAAGCAGACACGGGGGTCGAGACACCTGGGGACTAGCAACCACAGGAAGCCCTTTTACTCCTAGGCAGGAAGGGCTAGAGAGGAGTGTTTTCCAGAACCCAGAGAGAGCCTGAGCCATGTGAACAGACCCAGCCAGAGATACAGCTCTGAAGCAATGGGCAGCAAGAAGCACACGCTCCATCTTCTCTCTCCTGGCACCCTCCAGTCTCCTGATGGAAGCTTCCAAGTCCTGCCAAAAGCCGGAGGGCAAGAAAGCCCGGGAGGTGCAGGCTTGGGGCCTCGCCTCCCAGACATAAGGAAAGGCAAAGCATGGTCTGGGCAGAAATTGCTGCAGAAGCCGGGCTTAGGGGTTCAAAAGGAGAGTGACGGTGGGGAGGATTCCCCAGGGGGACCGCCCAGTCCCTAACTGGGGTGACAGTGGATGGCGTGGATAATGGCACCACTCCCTGAGTCTGGAGGAAATGGAGCAGTTCAGAGGAAGAGCCAGTGGGCTCAGCTTTGGCTGTGGAGTATGAAGTCTCATGGCACAGCTAGGTGTCCCCTAGGTCTCTGGTGACAGTGGCATATGCAGGTTTGGAGCTCAGGAAAGAGACAGAAGCTGGGAAAGATATAAGGGACTTGTCAACAAAGAGAAAGTGGTTGACACCTGAGAGTGGGGATAATAATCCAGGGAGAGCCCTTAGAGGCAAAGAGGGTTCATTTCCAGCTTAAAGAGATAGTGGAGGAGTGGGAAGAGAGTAGCATCCCTTTGGCAGAGGCCTCGCTCACTCACTGGGCCGAGCCAGCCGGTGGCGGGCCGCTCTGCCGGTGGGGGTCCCATTGTGCTGCTTTCGGCGTCTTTCCTCCAGTGTTGTTTCATCCTGGTCCACGGGGCTGTCTTTAAATGGCATGTGAACACCACAGTGGGCAAGGTGACCCACTGGGATCGTCCTGCGGAAGAATACGTTTATTTATTTTTGGTTTTTATGTAGAAAAATATAAAGAAATTCAGCTTTACTAAGGTGTAGTACTTGGCCTGGCCCTGGAGCCCTGGTGCAATGCCCAGTGACAGATGCAGGAACTCTCCAGACAGCCACGTGGTTGGTCAATCCATGACACCGGATGGCAATGGGGCATTGTGCCAAGGGTCCCCAAGACAACCCCCAGCTCAGCGATTCGCTAGGTCTCAGCACATGCTCGTCCTCACAGCAGTGATTCATTACAGAGAAAAAAACGTAGAGCAGAATCTGCAGAGGGTAAAGGCCCTGGAGGCAGAGTCCGCAGGAACCCAGGCTAGAGCTTCCACGCACCGCTGCCAGCAGATCCCACGGGACACCCTGGATCCCCCAACAGTGAATGGTGACAATATGTATGAAACGCCATCCGCTAGGGAGGCTCACTGGAGACTCCGAATCCAGGATTTTTGTTGGGGGCAGGTCACCAGGGCCTCCTCTGCTCAGCATGTACCCAACTTCCAGGGTCCCGGAAGGAAAGCAGGCGTGCGGTGTAAACCACGGTGTTGGCCCAAACAGCTCAGGCCAAGAGTCACTCTTACCATTGAGGGAACAGCAGGAACTGTCCCCAAACCCAAGTTCCCAGACACCAGCCCAGCAGGCCCTCCTATGGACAGGGTCGGGATCCTGGTCTGTTAACCCTTTCCCACCCAGCCCCCCTCAGCCATTCTTTGCTTTCCACTTATGGCAACGTGGCACTATTTCCAGATGCCAGGTTAGATTTGTGTTATTGAGGTGTACCTAATTTATAGTATCGAGTCTTTTTTTTTAAGATTTTATTTATTTATTTGACAGACAGGGATCACAAGTAGGCAGAGAGGCAGGCAGAGAGAGAGGGGGAAGCAGGCTCCCTGCTGAGTAGAGAGCCCGATGCTGGGCTCAATCCCAGGACTCTGAGATCATAACCTGAGCCAAAGGCAGAGGCTTAACCCACTGAGCCACCCAGGCGCCCCTATAGTACTGAGTCTTAATGAATTTAGCCTTACAGAAACAGGCAAGTGGCCCAAAAATGATTACTTCAAAGAAAACAAGCCAACTCCAAGAACACTGAGGAGTGACACTTCTAACCAAGATCAGAGAGCTCTGTCAGCCACATAAAAATCAAATGAGACAATTTCATCCCCACCTTCCTTTTTCAACTGTCCACGTTGGCCTTGTGTTCCTGTTTCAAGTTGTTTTTTCTGGTAGGAGAATATGGTCAAAACTCTTGGAGGCCATTGTCTTACCAGTCCTGCCAACCCGTTAGCACTAAGACTGTGCGGAGATGGCCCAGGAGAGGGTTCTCGGGCTGTCAGCTGCCCCCCCCACCCCGCCATCATGTGTCCTGTCCCTTTGACAGCTGACCTCAGGGTGTGAATGAACCAGCTTCGAAGCAGGAACCTCTATCTAAGGAGGCAGCAGGGGTGGGGAGCTCTGGGGCGGTGCACAAGGTGTCGGGTTCTAGGCAGCTCTGTGAATATGTGCCGTGGTTCAGAGAAATGTCTTAAATGCCCTGAGTCTCTGAGCTTCTTCATCTGCAAAGTGGTTTTCTCACTCAACTGGTGGCTACAAAAAAGTCTGTTTTGTTATTGTTGTTATATTTGTTGTTTTTATCTTTATATACTTAGCCTCGTGCCTAATAACACTTATCGAGTAAACAGATGAATGAGTGAATGAATGAATGAATGAATGATCGATCTGTAAGGTCCTATGCAACTCTGACGGACTCGAGATTTGTGATCTGGTCACTGATTAAGCTCGGGTCTAAATTCCCAATAACTGGGCATTATTATTTCTGCCGCGCCTGTTCTGTTCAATTTCCTCGCGTTATTAAATTATAATGTGGGTAATAATGCGGCCCTCCGATGCCTTCTCCAAAATACTGTGATTCATTCTTGCCTGTGTGATTTAGCCTCACTTTTGAAATCTAAAAAAAAAGAAAGAACGGAAGGAAAAGGTGATGTCTCCACCTGTCCCGCTGTCAGCATTCAGACCTGGCATGTCCGGGTTTCTGAGCAGTCGCTCAGAACTGATGATGCTGTTGTCCTTCCTCAGAGGCCCGGCCTCGCCGCCTTCTCAGCCAGGTCCCGCTTCCACAGATCAAATGGAAAGGGGACATGTGCTCTCTCTGCAAACTGGAGGCTAGAGAACTAAGCTGCTAGAAGGGCAGAGTGAAGGTTCTCCACATAGGAATTCAGCTGGGAGCATTTCTGGAAACTTCCTACACGGGCTGAGGCACCCTGGGCTGGAAGGGCCGGCTGTGGTCAGGCACACCTGCTGTGTCTGATTCCTCTGGACACGAAGGGCCCCACCTGTGTGGGTGTCTCCCTCTTTTTCCTACACCATTCACCTTCCGGCTGGGTTCAGCTGAGACAGGTGGGGATTTTTCCAAGTGAACTTAGTGCAGCAGAGCTGAGGGAGAGCAGAGGAAAGACCAAAGCCCAGAACAGAAGTTCACAGCCATACGGCTTTCTCACCCCAGTGAGCAGGAGGCCCTAGGACTCAGCGCCACGCAGCCTGGAGCTAGGCGAGTCTCCTCGGTTTGGGAGGGTGTCCAGGCCAGCAGGTGAGGGTAGAATCTGGAGAGGCTGGGGGCTGGCCCTGATGGCAGTGCGGCAGGGAATCCGCATCCAGGACGCCCCCGTGATCTAACAGAGGGTGGCAGCCATCCCAGCCTGCAGGGGTCCAGCTTGTCAGTCACCAGCCCAGGGCTGGAGATCAGGAGACATTTAATCGTGGGGAACAGGTGAAAGCCAGATGGGGCCTTAGTCCTGAGCAGGAACCTCAAGTCCAAGGGTGGGCTCAGGGGCCAGGCTGGCCTGGTGCTGTGTATCCAGACTCTGGGGTCGTACAGTACAGTGGGAACCACACAGCGACCATGGCAGATGGGGCTGGATGGTGGGACCCGGGCAGCATTTGCTTCTCTCCAAAGGCCTGAGGAGACAGGCCCCTAGTGGGAGCAGGAAGCTCATGGCCCTTCTCCTCCAGCCTTCCTCCCCAACTGAACAGCCTCTGCCATGGCTTAGAGCTGGCCTGGCTGCGGCTGCCGACAAGGTGTCCCCGGGGCCAGTCTGGCTGAGTCCTGCCCAGCTCCGCCAGAGTCATGGGTTTGCTGAGCCCTGGAGATGGGCCGTGGCAGGCTGGGGCTCCTGCTTGGTCTCAGCTCCTGTGGCTCAGTGCCCCCCCTTCCCTGCCACCCACAACCTGGGAGCTAGGAGTCCCATAGAAGAGGTTCCCGGGGCCATCTGCTCACCTACAGACTCGGGTGAGGAGACAGGAAGTGGGCGATTATATTCACCTCCTCAGGTGTGTCTCCTCACTTAGAATCACGTAGAAGGCTCTAAGGAAGGGGGGGAAGGAGTGGGGAGAAACCAGAAGGCTGGTCTGTTGCCGCTGAGTGATCCCTCCGTGGTCCTGGGAGCCTCTGTGTCTCTGTCTGGGACTGGCTCCCTCTGGGTTGTGGGCCCATGGGAGGCAGAATTGGAAGTTCGCAGGTACCTATGCGCAGCGCCCTGGGTCTAGGGAGTGGCTGACAGAACTAAATGTCTGTCAGATTGAGACATGATTGAAGGTCCCTTGCTGACTGTAGAACTCTACACTGTGTAAAACAGAGCATCTGTCCCCATCACCTAGAACCCCCTGCTGATGTTCTCATAAATGGTGAGGTCGGTCCACCTAGGAGATGTTAACGTCTCTGTTTTCTCATGGCCTCTAGGTCAGGACCTGGATTCTCACCGTGGGCTACACAACCGCCTTTGGGGCAATGTTTGCAAAGACATGGAGGGTCCACGCCATCTTCAAAAACGTGAAAATGAAGAAGAAGGTAATCACTCCCATTCCAAGATGTTTGCAACGTTTCCTTAGCATTTACTTAGCAAATATAATTAGGCGCCTACAGTGTGCTTAGCACTGGGCTATTCGCTGGGGATTCAAGCTACACACAATGTCCATCCCCACCACCTTCAGCCTCCTAGGGAGATCAAACAGCTAACAAAGCATTTACAACACGTGGCAATAAGGGCTGGCTGGGGATGTCTGGGGCAACAGGGGTACAAGCACTCAGGGAAGGCTTCATGTAGGAAGTGACCCGGATGCTGAGACCCAGAAGGTGAGTGGGGGGGTTAGCTAGCCAGAGGCCTGAAGAGGGAACTGCTGCATGGCGCCTGGGTTTGGGTGGTGTTCCCAGAGCCAGGACATGGTGTTTACAGGGACAGGGTGCGAGATTAGCCACGGTAGGGAATCTGAACTTCAACTTGTGGGCAGTGAGGAGCCTGTGAAACAGGACACAGACCAAATGTAACGCTTCCATTTTCACCAAGGCCCTTAGACGACAGGAGCTCAGCCTCCCTGTGGGTGGAGAACATTTGCCAACCGTGTGGTTACATGTAACTAGTATGTTGACTCGGCTTGGCTCTTAGGATGTAGTCCTAGAGAAACTCTCTCCCCCGCTGTTGTTTTAACTCTTCTGGTGGCACAGTTCTTCCCTTGCTTCTAGAGAAAAAGGCAAGTCTCCTGACTTTGAAGGCCCTCCAGTCAGCAGCTAACACGTGGAGTCCATCATAATATTGAGAACTTCAAAACTGCCTTCAAAGGCACAGCCTCCCCCGGCTCAGGCCTGTCGCACCCGCCGCCTGGCCTGGGAAAGGGGGTGTGCTGGGCCACTTCTCTCCTTTGCCAGCCTGAGCGGTTTCCCTGTCATCCCCTTCCCAAGGTCTCTGAACCCTCTGGAGTTGGAGCTTGGAAGGAGCTGCTGTGGGGCTTGCTAGACCTGGTTAAGCAGACCCTTTAGACTCTCCCAGGGGGCTTTGGTGGGTTTTTCAAAGCCCCAGGACCAGGATGTTCCCTCCTGCAGTGTCCTTGTCATGGATGCACTACTCTTCCGAGAGGCCACGTGTTAGTTCTCCGACTCCTGGGCTCACGTCACCCCTCTGGCAAGTCTTGGACAGGGCCACACAGCTCTCCCTCCACCCCAGCCCACATCTGGTGTACTGGAGACACACATGCACCCTTTGCCCACAAAAACTGGAGGGGGGCAGGCTGATCCCACTACAGAAGCCACCCCTCTTGTTCTGCCCCCGGAGCAGTGGACCTGCTGTGGGTCTTTGAGCAGACGTCATCCTCTGTCAGGGCCTCAGTTTCCTTATCTGTAAGATGGGGCCATATTGAAATGGTACTGTCTCCTGGACTGTGGTTCTGTGTGGTCTCCAGTGGCACCACTCACTCATCAGCCCTCCACCTGCCAGAGCTGCTTTAGGAGTTGCTCTCTGGGTGAGGGAGGACAGTCCTCTTTGTTCTGTCCCCTGCCCCCTACCTTAGGGAAAATGCAGGCTGCTTTTAGAGGGAGGAAAGAGTCTGTCTCTGCCACCCACACTGCCTGTGCTCACCTGAAGGGCCCTCCTTCATAACCTCAGCAGCATTTGTGACAACTCCCTTCCATCTGTCCTGACTGCACATTTCATTCAAATGGGAGCTTTCGAAAACACCAAGAAGTTTTCCAACCCAAGCCAGTTGAAACCACCTCTCTAGGCCTAGAACTGAGCATCAGGAGGTTTTATGACTTTCCCAGGTGATATTAATATACAGCCACAGTGGAAGACCTCGGGTCTAGATCAAGGCTACTCAGAGTGTGGGCTGGTCCAGCAACATGATAGGCATCACCTGGGAGCTTGTTAGAAATGCAGATTCTTGGGCTGCATGGCTGCCTCAGTCAGTTGAGCCTCCTACTCTTCATCTCAGCTCAGGTCTTGATCTCACAGTTGTAAGTTGGGGCCCCACGTTGGGTTCCATGCTGGGCGTGGAGCTTACTCTTAAAAAGAAATGCAGAGGGGCGTCTGGGCAGCTCAGTTGGCTAAGCATCTGCCTTTGGCTCAGCTAGGATCTCAGGGTCCTGAGATCAAGACCTGAATCGGGCTCCCTGATCAGCGGGAGCTTCTCCTCCCTCTTCCTGCTGCTCCTCCTGCTTGTGCTTGTGTGCTCTCTCTCGCTCTCTCTCTCTCTGTCAAATAAATAAATAAAATCATTGAAAGAAGGAAGGAAGAAGAGAAGAGGAGAAATACAGATTCTCAAGCCCCACCCCAACCCCAAGAATCAGGTTCCTGGGTTGAAGCCCAGGGTCCAGCCTTCTCTCCCCAGCTCCACTAGCCATGCCAATGCAAGCCAAAGTTTGAGAAGGCCCCAAGGGACCAAGTGACTTCTGGGGCCCCGCCTACACAGTGGCTATGGTTAGAATTGCTCTGCCATTTATGACAACTCCATCCTGGCTTCGAAGAATCACAGTGTTGATTCCTTTGTGTCAATATGTGATTCATCCATATTGTCTTCTGTAATAAAGAACCAGCCCTTATTTTCCATTACTCATGTGATCGCTGAGCAAGAACACTCCAATTGTCTGGCAACAATTGACAAAACATGTCAGGGAAGACTTGGGGAGTTCAGTTGTCTGAGAGCTCTGTGGGGGGCAGGGCTGTGGGGTGGCCTCACCTGCTGGGGGGCCAGAGCAAGGGGACTGGTTCCATCCTTGGGCAGCCGGACCAACGGAATTCAGGCTGATGGTGGGCCAGGTGCCCTGGAAAGGGGCTTGTCTGAGAAACTGCCAGAGGCTTGGAGTACAAGATCTGATCACCAGTTTTGTCTGGTACAAAAAAGGACTAAGGCCAGATGAACACACCATTCCAGGGGGAGAAACTTTTTGTTCGCTTTCTAGTTATTCCAGAACAGGTTTGCCGTGCTGCCGCCAAGCATCCCTTATCAACAAATAAGAGGAGATTAAAGGTGTAGAAGAGAAATTTATACCTTATATGGAGCAAAAGCTCAAGTCCAGGAACCAGATTGTCTTAAAAGGGTTGCAGCAACTGCAGGTCAAAACTGGGATTGAATTCTCCATGATTCCAACCCTTTATAGAGCCAAGGTTGGTTTTTATTGTTGTTGTCTTGTTTTATTATTATTTTTTTTAAGTTTAGGCTTTTTTTTTTTTAAGATGGATCCTTTCATTTTTTTTACTGACATGTTTACTAGATTTACATAAGTTTGGAAATGCAGTATACACTGTTTTCACAGTCTTTTTATCCTTCTTGTCCTTCCCTTGACTGTGCCTCCTCCTCCCCCACCCACAATGGCATGCCCTCCCAAACACTCATACACAAGCTTCACCCCATATGGCCACACTTTTAAAGACATTAAAGGAAAAGAAGCCTATTAAAGGACATACTGACATACGGTGACTTCATGCTTCCAAATCTGGTGTTTTTATGGCATGTTACTGGTTTTTTTTCTAAAGCTCAATTATAAAATCTTGAATTGGAAGACTTACTACAGTCTTCATTCTGCCTCTTAATAGGACCAAATTGAGGCCTTGAGACAAAAGCAGAGATGAGATCTTTTTTTTTTTTTTTTTTTGCAGATTTTTTGGGAGGACACAGCAAGTTCACTACAGGGGTGCCTGGTTGGCTCAGTCAGTGGAGCAGGAGACTCTTGATCTCAGGGTAGTTAATTTGAACCCCATGTTGGTTGTAGAGATTACTTTAAAATTTTTTTAATTAAAACGAAAAGGCAAGTTCCCATATGACTTGGTACTTTTGCAGAGAGAACCATGGGGACATCATCTCAGACCTTCATGGGGGCTCAACTTCAATAAAATGCCAAGAGAGAGCTTTCAGCAACTTCACCAGAGAGCATCAGTCGTCTGAGTGATATGCACTGCACAATTCCGGGGGCACGATTTACTTTGTACTCCCCTGGAATGGCATCCCTGAAACTAGGCAGTGAGTCGGTCCTAGCAGAAGACCAGTCTGAATCAGTCAAAATATCTAAAGTCTCTTGAAGAAATAAACAAATGCTCTTTTCGGTAAACCAGGAATCAGACAACTTTTTCTGTAAAAAAACAGATAGCCAAATATGGACTTTGCAGGTCATAGAGTTGCTATTGCAGCCACTAAACTCTGCAGTTGGAGAATGAAAGCAGCCATAGACAAAATGTCAATGAATGGGTATGGCTGTGTTCCAATAAAACTTTATTTACAAAAACAAGCAGTGGGCCAAATCCATAGTTTGCTGACCCCTGCTCTAGACAACAATGGAAAATGACATTTAATAATAATAGCTGACAGCCATTGAACAGTTGCAGTAAGCCAGACTTTGGTAATCTAAGACAGTTTATGTGGTTATTGCCTCCATTTTGTAGAGGAGCAAACTGGCTCAGAGGAGTTAGGAAACTTACCCAAGGCCACACAGCTCACTAGTAAGATTCACAGTCAAATCTTATTCTAGAACCTGAGCTTAATCATTATTACTGTATGCCTTTGCACCCACTGAGAATGGAGCACTGGTAACCTCCTGGCTTCAGAGAGAGAGCTCAGGGTAATGGCGTCAGTGTGCACTGACATAATCAGTGTTGAGCACGTTAAAGGTCACTGCCTCCTGGAAGGCAGGCTGTGAAGAGTCATAGAACTTTTGTCTCAGGGGATCTACAGATGCTGGCCCTTGCTGGTGGGGGAAGTTTGGTGAGGGAGAGAGGACTCAGAGGCTGAAGCCAGCAACTCCACCTGCCTGATATTTACAGCCCCAGAATCTTCCTGACTATCACAATAGTCACTGCTCTGAATCGAGCCTCCTCCCTGCTCACCAGGACACCTACGTCAGCTCCTACCTGGCCTCCTATCGGAGGCTCCCCACCTCGGCTCTACCCTTCCATGCGGCAGAGGGCTCCCCATCACTCCTGTGCTTAATGATGCCACTTCCTCCTGGCTTCTTCCTGAGGCTCATTCACTCATTTCCGCAAAAATTCCCCGGGAAGTTCTGAGAGCCGGCCTCTGCCCAAGGCGCCGGGGCACAGGAGGGAGACTAGTTGGTCCCTGCCTCTACTCTGACCGGAACATGGCTGCAGCCCGTGCCCTGGGCAGGGTATGCCTGGGATCAGCTGCTCCGGCTCAGTGTTGAAGTCAGAGTAGGCGGGTGCCAGCAGGAGGTCGGGAGAAGGACCTTCCGGGGTCAGGCACAGCATGGGCATGTGCCTGGGGTTCAAACAGCCCTGGGTGAGCATTAAGGAAGGAGGCGCCTTGCAGCCTGTCCTCCGCGTCCTAAGCTCCTCGGGCATGTCTTCCTTTTGCCCTACTTTCTCAAGGCTAGCAGGGGTTTGCCTAATTCCCCAGAGAGCAAGGGTTAAACAGGATTTCTGCAGAGCATCGGTGGTTCACTGGGTGCTTCTGGAAAATCTCAAAGAGGCAGCTTTTGCCAGTGCCCAGCCCCCACATAAAGCAGTTTTGGTGGATTTGATCTCTTTGGCAGGAATTCAGCGACACTTGCCTGTTCTTTTACAATTCGGCAATGCAGAGGCCTCTTGAGTTTCTGTTTCTCTTTTTAAAATGGCTCTCATCATTAAAAGCCAGACCTGGTGATATTTCTTAAGCTTCTGCCTCAGTTTGGTTTGTTTTTCTATAGAGTCTTCCAGAACGACTCCCATCACATTAGCTGTTGGGGGAGGGGGCACATAACCGTGCAATGAATTAAATACAGGTTATCTTCAGAGCTGGTAACATTTGTCCCTGGGCCAGTCCCCGTCAAAACAGACCTACAGTGGGGTGGGAGTTCCACCGTGTAATTAAGACATCCCCGGCGGCAAAAAGGGACGGAAATTATATTGCTTTTTTAAAATTTTCCTACCTCAATTAGATCCATCAAACTTTTTTTTAAAGATTTTTATTTATTTATTTGACATAGAGAGAGAGATCACAAGTAGGCAGAGAGGCAGGCAGAGAGAGCCAAACAAAGAGCCTGATGTGGGGCTCTATCCCAGGACCCTGAGATCATGACCTGAGCAAAGGCAGAGGCTTAACCCAGTGAGCCACCCAGGCGCCCCAGATCCATCAAACTTTTAAGTGCCTACTGCTTGCCAGGCCCTGCTAGGTACTGCGGATGCACAAAAAAGTAAAATCGACTTCCCTTCTGTCAGGGGCTCCCCAGTTTCCTGAGGAGGATGGAATAAGAAAATACAGCATCTGGTCACTATAGCATCTGGTTAGCCCTCGAGTGTCTGAGGGTATGGACTTTGGAGAAAGGCGGAGCTTGGTTCAAATCTGGACTTCACTTCTTCTGAGCTGTATGATGCTGAGCAAGTTGCTTAGTCCCTCGTGAGCCTCGGTGTCTTCATCCATAAAATGGGAATTATTAGGGGTGCCTGGGTGGCTCAGTCAGTTGAGCGTTTGACTCTTGGTTCTGGCTCAGGTCATGATCTCGGGGTCGTGAGTTCAAGCCCCGTGTCGGGCTCCCACACTCAGTGTGGAGTCTAGTTGAGATCCTCTTTCTCCTCCTGCCCCCTCCACTTGTATTCTGTGTGTGTGTGTGTGTCTAAAATAAATAAATCTCTTTTTTTAAGTGGGAATAATAATAGTATCTGCCTTTATTAGAGATAATATGTGTAACCCATTAATCAGCCTAGAGGCAGACACAGAGTACATGCTCACTAAACATTAGCTATTCTTCTCTCTGTTCTCCTAATAGCAGTAACTGTGACTTCTCCAGC
Source organism: Enhydra lutris kenyoni (assembly GCF_002288905.1). Taxonomy (NCBI): domain Eukaryota; kingdom Metazoa; phylum Chordata; class Mammalia; order Carnivora; family Mustelidae; genus Enhydra; species Enhydra lutris. Next base: position 7,419,107 of record NW_019154097.1, on the reverse strand, counting down.
TAAGTATGTGATCAAAATGCTATAGGAGTACTTAATTCTGTTGTGGGAGTTAGAGGGGACTTCGTGGAGGAAGTGACCATAGATCTGGGCCTTTAAAGATCATTAGGAGTTTGCCAAACAGATAAAAGAGAATGTCTCAAAGAGAACCAGCACCTAGAAAGGCCTGGGGGTAGAAGGTGGGGGTGGGGCGCTGACAGTCACAGCAGATCCAGAAACTAGGAGTCCTCAAGCCTAAATAAGTGCGTCTTGGGCGTGGTCGAGCCCAGCTCATGCAAGGCCTTGAATGCCAAGCAAAGGAGTTTGGCTGGATTTATCCTGCGGGTGATAGAGTGTCTCAGGGGGGTTCTAAAACCCCTGAGCCGCCCCTCAGCTGGTGGGGAACCTCTCTCACATCTGCTGCCTTCTGGCCTTGCCCTCCCTGCAGATCATCAAGGACCAGAAGCTGCTGGTGATTGTCGGGGGCATGCTGCTGATCGACCTGTGTATCCTGATTTGCTGGCAGGCTGTGGATCCCCTGAGGAGGACGGTGGAGAGGTACAGCATGGAGGTAAGTGCCCATGGCAGCAGGAGAGAGGCCTGCGGGGACGCTGCTCCCAGACACCCCGGGATGGACAGGCAGCACATCGCCCCAACTGGCCCAGGTGCGCTGCTTAAGAAGAAATCAAGGTCGTTCCAGGGGAGTCTTCACAGCACCACGCGTGGACCCACATTCCCCATCAGAAACTCCTCATTTAGTCTGGTTTCCTTCCATTTGACGCACATTCCAGACAGGCCAGATAGAAAGTCTTCATTCCTGGGGGAAACAAGGTGAAAGGATTGTCTAGTGATATTAATATATGCAGAAATAAGAAATGTTGGATTATTTAAATGAGTATGTTCTCTGCACGTTGTCAAAGCCCCTATTAATAGGATCCATCCGTCCAGAAATGACATTGCGTTTCAACCTCTTTAAAGCAAGTTCCCTAAGGAATGGTACTTGGGAGTAAACATTCTGATAGCTCCTTCTGGTTACTATGAGATTTTCAAAGTGAGGAGTTCTGTTAAAATAAAGACCCTTACATAAAAGTACCTGAAATTATATGTTTTAACAGTCTTGTGTTCAGCTGTGCCCTCTACTCACCCTGGTCTTCCCAGGATGCTCCAGAGTAGGGAAGTTCAAGACCCTTTGGAAGTTGTGGTTTTCTTGCCTTGCTCTTAGGACAATTAACCTTGCCTTTGTAGGAGACGGCCGGGCTTGGATGGCGTGTGCCGTGTGTCCTGATCTTACGGCGTAGCAAATTCTACCAAGAGAATCAGACTCTGCATTATTAGAGAAATCTTCTTATGGACTGTAGTGTGGATTCTTAAACTAATGTGGAAATGGTCGTTTTATGTCCTGGAGACAGGTTTTTACCCTTCCAGACAAGATGGTTTTCTAGCAAATAAGACGCCCAGCTTCGTTTGCAGGGGAACAGATAGAGGGTTTACTCAGCATAGTGAGAAGTCAGGAAGCCAGAGCCCGGGCAGAGAATGCTATTCCCTGCCCACGCAGACGTACGAGACTCCGTTAGTGCCAAGGTCTCTGTCTCATGCTTTCCGCCTCGCTTTGGGAGGAAGCAGAACTTCCGACAGGCACGACCAGTACTGGCGAGGAGGGAGGCCCAGACGCGAGCTGTAACCGTGGGCCGAGGGGGCAGGAGGTCCCTGGGGCTGCTTCCAGAGGGGAGGGGATGCCTGGTCACCACTCATGGTATACAGTTTGCAAAGGAGCCATCCTGCCCCCAACTCCGCCCCAGGGGGTTTCCATACACTGCCAGGAGTTGGAAATCCAGACAGCATGTCAACAGGAGGAAGAACCACCGTGGCTGACTGGGCTTCTGGGCTCGGGAGAGCTGGGGGGTTGCTGATCACAAGCCCTGATGGCAATGATGGCAACCGCGGTGACAGTGATAGCCAGCTCCGTGCATGAACTCACTGAAGCCTCCCAGTAACTGTGGCCCGCATGCTACCCTTAGCCCCATTTTAGTGACGAGGAGACAGAAGCCCTAAGAGATTATCAAAGTTACCCAAGGCTACCTAGCAGGTTAGCGGCAACACCACTAACTATCCTCTCACACGCTACGCTACCCTCCCCACCCTTCAGCACACACACGGGGCTCTGAGGTTCTTAGGGGCTCTTGCTGACCCTGGCCACGGGCACAGATCTGTTCAGTGGGCAAGGCAGGGAAGCGCTTTCACTTTGTGCAGGCGAGGGTTCGGGCTGGAGCAGCGGCCAGACTGAGGACCCAGGATATCAGGGATGAGAAAGCGAGTTAGGCAGAGCCGGCCAGAAGACCCGGAGCTGGGCAGATGGACAGAGGCCGGACCTGTCCTCCACTCAAGGTTAAGGTGGCCAAGTACGAGCTGGGGTTCCCCCACGCTCTGGCTGTGGCATGGGGGGGCTGCAGGGCTGGCGTCAGCCTGAGTCAGGAGACTCGGGAAGGGGACCCCTGGGAAGCCGGTCCCCCAGACCCTTTAAAGAAGATCAACCTTGTGCATTCGGATTAGAGTAAGTGACAGTTTGCTGCTGCTGACCGTCCATACCTTTCTTCCCATCCTTTCTGAAATAAGTACCGAGGCTCTCTGTGGCTTGTGCGGAGAAACCTACGCCGTGCGCGACCTTCCAGGGCAAGGGGTCTCAAATGGAGGAGCGGGGAGAGGTGCCACGGAAATGCCTCACTGCATCCATAGATGAGGAGACTGAGTCTGGGGAGGGGGCGTTCCTGCTCAGGGACATCCAGACTTTCCAAGGTGGGGCCTGGAGGAGGGCCAACTCCCTGGCTCTCGGCCCAGACCCTCCAGCTCGGTTTCCCTCCAGGTATCTGCTGAGATGTCTCTGTGAACCTTTTCTGGCCTGCTCCTCTTTTCCTCTCTTATTTTTAGGGTTGCCTTGTCATTCTGTTGCCATGGCAGCAGAACCCTTTGATTTGTCGACCCGCAGCCCTGTCGGTTTATTGCCGTTCTCCCACCAAATAGCACCAGGCATCGGGTTGATTTCTCTCCGACCCACCTCTGTCAGACGTAGCGTGGTGGCCAAACAGTGTGCCAGGCGGTGGGCTGTCCTAAACGGTCCTTCAAGGGGCTGTTTTTTCCAGGACCCCCAGTGAGAGAGAAATTCTCTGCTTGGGGGTGAAGTGACCAAAGACCTTTGTGGTCTGTCCCCACCCCCCAACCCCCCATTGACCTTGGACACCTTCCCTTGCTCTGGACACTCTGGATGCTCTGAACATCTCAGGATTCGAGTCATAGCCCTTGCTCTGGGTCATGATTTCAGGCTTTTGCCCATGCTGTTCCCCCTTCCAGAATGTTCTCTGACAAGCAGATGAACTTCAGTTCTAGGGCCCTGGGTTATCTCTCCAGAGATGTGTCTCTGAGTTCTCTGGCTCCACCAGATTTAAGCTCCTGCTCCTCCCCACTCCTGGGCCTGGCTTCCCGACACTCCTCTGTCGGGACACTTAGCGTGCTGTTCAGTTCTGCTGTGGGCCTCCCTGCCCCGGCGCTCACTGGGCTGCCAGCTTCTCCGGGACAAAGCCACGTCCCAGAGACACCCCACCCCCCCACACACACACACACTGCCCAGCCAGCACCCCTGCCCACATCTTCCCCTGGCGAGACAGAAGTAAGCATGGGAGCCATGGCCACTGAGCTCATGGCACCCGCCGGCTAGTTGGGGGCAGCTAGTAAACACACAAATTACCAAGCAGGAGCACTTCAGATCACGTCGATTCTGTTAGCGGTTAGAACTAAACAGGATGAAGAGTTGGCAAATAACGGGGAGGACCCGCGGAAGAGATTCTCCCAGCGAGAGTCCAGAGAATGAAAACCTGGTTCTGTGGTCCTACTGGAGACATCCCAGCTCCGCGCCTTATTCATTTCCATGCGAACAGTATCTATAGGGCACTTGTTACATGCCAGACACTATTCTCAATGTACGATATGTATCATTTTTTAAATGTGTACTTAATAGGCTTTGTTGCTTAGAGCAGTTTTTAGTTGACAGGAAAAATTAACAGAAAGCACAAAGAGTTCCCATATATACCCCACCCCACACCCCACAGTTTCTTCTATTATTAGCATCTCGTTCTGTGGAGTGTATTTGTTACATTTGCTGAACCAATATTGATTCATTATTATTTACTAAAATCTGTGATTTATGGTTAGGTGGGGTTCACTCTTTGTGTTAAACGTTCCACAGGTTTTGCCAAATGCAAAAGTCATGCATCTGCCATTACAGATTGTACAGAAGGGTTTCACTGTCCTAAATGCCCTTAGTAGTCTGCCAGCCCCTAGCAACCACTGATCTTTCTGTTGTCACCATAGTTTTGCCTTTCCCAGAATATCATGTAGTTGGAATCATATGGTAGATAGCCCTTTCAGACGGGTGTCTTCAACTTGGCAACACAAATTTAAGGTTCCTCCATGTCTTTTCGTGGCATGATCACTCATTGCTTTATCACTGAATCATATTCCTTTGTGTGGATGTACCACAACTTATTTGCCCATCAGAGGACATCTTGGTTACCTCCAAGTTTGGGCAATCATGAATAAAGCTGCTATAAGCATTTTTGTGTAGGGTTTTGTGTGGACATAAGTTTTTAGGTCATTTGGGTAAATACCTAAGAGCATGATCGCTGGTTCATATGCGAAATCTGTGCGTAGCTTTGTAAGAAACTGCCAAACTGTCTTGCAAAATGGCTGGACCGTTTAGCATTCCCATCAGCAATGGATAAGAATTTCTGTTTCTCTACATCCTCCTCGACATTTGGTGTTGTCAGTGTTTTGGATTTTAGCTGTTCTGTAGGTACGAAGTGATATCACATTTTTATTTTTATTCACATTTCCTTAATGATGTGTTATGTGGCACATCTTTTCATGTGCTTATTTGCCACCTGCATATCTTCTTTAGCGAAGTGTCTGTTTAGGTCTTTTACTCGCTTTTTAATGAGATTGTCTTCTTATTGTTGAGTTTTAAAAGTTTTTTGTATATTTTAGATGCCCTTCTTTTATCAGATATGTTTTGTGAATCTTTGCTCTCAGTCTGTATCTTGTTTTTTCATTCTTTTAACAGGGTGTTTTGCAAAACACATATTGTTTACTTTAATTAAGTCCGACCTATATTTTTTCTTCCATTGAGCGTGTTTTCAGTATTGCATCTAAATACTTATTGCCAAGCTCAAGGTCACCTAGATTTTCTCCTGTTATCTTTCAGAAGTTTTATAGCTTTGCATTTTACATTCAGGTCTGTGGTCCATTTTGAGTTAACTTTAGTAAAAAGATACAAGGTCATTTTCTAGATTCATTTTTATGCATGTGAATGTCTTGTTTTTCTAGCACCATTTATCAAAAAATACTATTCTTTCTTCATTGCCTTTGTGTCTTTGTCATAGATCAGTTGACTATATTTGTATGGGTCTATTTCTGGACTCTCTATTCTATTCCATTCATCTATTTGTCTGTTCTTTTGCCAATACCACATTGTTCTGATTACTATAGGTTTATAGTAAGTCTGGAAGTCAAATCGCTTTCCAACTTTATTCTTCTTCAATATTGTATTGGCTATTCTGGGTCTTTTGCCTCTCCACATAAACTTTAGAATCAGGTTGTTAATATCCACAAAGTGCCTTGCTGGGATTTTGTTTGGGATTGTGTTGAACCTGTAGACCAATTTGAACAGGGTGGATATCTTAACAATATTGAATCTTTCTATCCATGAATATGGAACATCTCCCCATTTGTTTAGGTCTTCTCTGATTTCTTTTATCAGAGTTTTATAGATTTCCTCTCATAGATCTTATACATATTTTGCTAGATTTATACCTAAGTATTTTACTTTGCTTTTAGTAAAAATGCAAATGGTGTTCTATCTTTCATTTCAAATTCCAGTTGCTCATATCTGGCATATTGGAAAGCAGGTGACTTTTGTATACTAACCTATATCCTACAACCTTGCTGTATAATTGTTTATTAGCTCCAGGAGGAGATAATTTGTTGACTCTTTAGAACTTTCTACCTAAACAATCATGTCAACGGCAAACAAACAATTTTATTTCTTCCTTCCCATCTGCATACTTTTTATTTCTTTTTTGTCTAATATTTGTATTAACTAGGGCTCCAAGTACAACGTTGGATAGGAATGGTGAGGAGACAGACGTTCCAACCTTATTCCTAGAGGGAAAGCACCTAGTTTCTCACTATTTTAATGATGTTAGTATATTTTTTTTTTCTTAAAGAGCGTGTACGTGTGTATGTGTATGTGTGTGTGAGAGAGATACTTTGAAATAGTTCTGCTGGCCAAAGCCAAGAGTGCCTTTGGGGAGGTGACAGGAAAGACAAATGAAGATGTGGTCAGAGCCTGATCGTTTGGGACATTATGTGCTAAACAGAGGAGTTTAAACTTCAAAATTAAAGACATTCAATCAGGGAAGTGACATGATCAGGTTTGCCCTGGCTGCAGGGTGAGAACAGATGGAGGGGCGAGGCTGGAGGCCCAGAGATGGCTCAGAGATGGTTTTTGCTATAATCCAGGCAGGAGCTGACGGTGACCTAACGCAGGGCAGTTGCAGTAGGAACAGGGAGAAGTGGGTGGCTTTGAGAGAGATTAAGGAAGCAGATATGACAAGCCTTCATGATTGATTGACTCTAAAGGGTGGGACAGGGAACCAGCAAGGGCAATGCCCGGATCTCTGGGTGGTGGATGGCAGACCTGTTCACTGAGGCAAGGTGCAGAGTAAGAAGCAGGTTCAGGAGGGAATGCGACGGTCTCACTTCTGGGCAGAGGGGCTCAAAAGATGCAACATGGAGTCATGGGGCATAAAGGAGTAATTTGTCCAGTAGACTGAGATGGGGGTGGAGGGCAATTAACACATCGAGGATGGGAGCCGTGGGAGTGAGAGTAGTCACCCAGGGAGTGGGTGCAGTAGGAAGTGAAGATGTCCTGACTCGAGCCTGAGCACCCACAAAGCCCTGATGGGACAGAAGCCTAGGGAGGGAATTTCGAGGTAGTGGTCAGGAAGGAAGGGAGTAGCCAGGAGGGAGAGCTGCCTATGCACAGGGGGCATTTGAAGGAGGGAGAGCTCCCTGAGACAAATGCCGCAGACCAAGGCGAAGAATGACAGGCCCCCCCCCCGCGACTTGGCCCCAGGCTTAGTGCTCCCACATTGCATCTCAGCCCTCCCTTCCTCTGCCTTACAGCATCTGATGGGAAGATTGGCCGTTTCTGCATTTCAGATAGAGCAGGTGTGGGTAAATCTGCCAAGTATGCGAAAAGGGGTTTTTTAACTATGATGTGTATTCTCAAGAAAAAGGGGAAAGATTCGTTTTTGAATACCACTTTACTAGTGGTGATGGTGAGTAGGTGTAATATACATGGGTCTGGAGTTCAGGGAGATGTGTAAGCCTGAGATGGGAACTTGGATGTGGTCAACATATGAATGGCATTGAAAACCTGGATGAGAGCACTGAGACATGCTGGGATGGGGGTGGGGCATATAGATGGAAAAGAGAAGGGGACCAAGGACAGACCCTCAATTGCTCCAGGGTTTGGACATCAGGAAGGTAGGAGAGAAACAGCAAAGGACATAGAAGGAGAAGCCACCAAGATAGGAAGAAAACCAGATGAGTCTGGTGTCTAGGACACCAAGTGAAGAAAGTATTTCAAGAGGAAGTTTTGATCAAGTATGTCAAAGACTGCTTTTAGATCAAGTAAGATGAAAACCAAGAATTGACCCTATGTGTATTCATACACACACACCCATAGGGGATTTTTTTCTTTTAAGGAAAATAATTTGAGATAATTTACCCCTAAAGTAAAAGCAGGATATACTAATAGTGTGAAGATAGTCTGTACATCTAGTGGAAAGGTTGTTTGTTTTTTCCCCAAACCTGCCTTCTACACCAGGCCACCTCTTACCCTTCCGCTTGACCACTCTGAAATGATTTTGAAGGGAAGAGAAAATGGCGGACAGCACTAGAGGTCGCTGAGCGTTGAACACCCCACAGAGCCTCAGGGCAGCCACTGAGGCAGCATCCTGAGAGCACCTGCCCTCCCTAAAGACGTCCCTCATCTGCTCCCAGGCAGGTTGTAACAAGAAACAAAATCACGTGCAGTCCAGTCACCCATGGGAGCCATGTGTGTGGCGTTTATTTATGGAAATGGTGAAAGGCTATCTCCCCAGGCTGCAAGCAGCTTCCTTCGAGAATTCCCAGCACCTGGGTTCTGTGGCTTTCTGGCCTTTTGGGCAGTAATCAAGGTAAGGGCAGTCTGGAACAGAGGGGTATTTCAAACTTCCCTCCACGTTCCATGCTTTTACCATCCTTTTTGCAGAAGCAAACCAGGGCTTTCAAAGTCATAGACTACACTTGGCTTTAAAACTGGTGGCTTATTCCAGTATGTTTCTATGGCAACGGATATTGGAAGAGGCAAATACATAGAGTTTTAAATAATTTTAACTCTTATCTTCTACCTCCCTCCGCAGTTGCTCTGCAAAGAAAAAAAAAAAAAAAAAAAAATCCAATCACAGAGCACATACTTTCTGAAAACATCTGGTATCCTTATAAAGCTTGTCCAAGTTCCATCTCACTCTATTCATTTTAAAATAAAGAAATACCAGAACGGCCAGGGTGAGGGTAGTGCTAAGAATCGGGGTCCACTCTGCTCTGTGGGCTGCTCACAGGTGGCCTGGTGGTCCAGAGCTTCAATGCAGAAGGTCACATTCCAAGTGATGTGTCATCGGTGCCAGCCCTGGACAGTGGGACAGGTTTTTATCATCCCTAGTCATCCATGGGGTCCTGGATGGCAGGGCTGGGGCCCTGGCCAAATGCGGACCTACTCCAGGCAGGGGAGTGGGACACCCCACAGGGACCTCTGGCAGAGTCTGCTAGCTGAGGTCTGCCCCAGTTGGCCTGACTATTCCCCGGAGACAGCTAGAGCCTCTGAGCTTCTGGCGAAGTCATTCTCCCCGTTCAAGTCCTCCCATCAGCTAGAGGACGAAGCCCACACTCCTTAGCGGGCCAGGAGGTTCTGACTGCACTTGCCTCCCTGTCTGTGACCCCCTCCTCACTCCTTGAGCTCAGCTACCCTAAATGATTGGCCTTCCTCCACCCCCTCACGCTCTCTCTTCCCCCACACCTTTGTAAGTACTGTCCTCTCTACCCAGAACATGCTCCTGACTGCCCCAAAATGCCATCTTCATGCAAAAGTTTCCTATTTGACCTTCAAGAGGCAGCTCGAAAGCATCTTCTCCAGGACCCTTTGGAACACGTGGACCGCCTTGGGTGTGTCTGCCTAGGCCCCTTCCCCTCTTTGCCCTCTCATTCCAGTCACAACACTGGTAACTGACTGTGCACCTTGCCCCCCCAAGTCTGTGACCTCCTCGGAGGGCAAGGCCATCTGTGTGTCCCCAGCACCCACTCACTGGCAGGGCCTGGCTCAGAGTACTCGGTAAATATTTATTGAATAAATTGTTTCCTCCACCTGGAACTCTCTCCCCATGCCTCCATATGTCCAAATTCAACCCATCTGTCTGGGCCCATTAAGCCGGCTTCTCCGAGAAATGTCTTCGCCGAGTTGCAATTTAATTTAATACTACACCCTCACCTTTTATCCTGGGCCCACTTATGGGGCTAAAGCTGCCAATTGAAGAATGATTCAGCATCTTTTCTAAAGAACTGTTGTTCAGTTTGTAACTTAGTGCCCCTGAGTTGAAGACCCACAGCCTAGATCCTCATGGAATATACCGCCAGGAAATGGGCTGTGCTCTCCCCGTGAACTTGTATCTACTTCCTTCCTTCAATCAGGCATTTTGTAAGTGAATAAGCTGCTCCGTTTTCTTTTTAACCTTGGCTGCCAGAAAGTAGGAGCCAGATTCAACACTCCGGCGGCAATAACCATCTTATCGCGGGTTCCTGGAGGATTATCTCGCTTTCTGATCGTGTGTCTTTATTTTTAACTGTCCTGTTGTGTTTGGGCTTTTATTGTGTGCTGCCTCAGGCCCTTTGGGAGAGCAGGCAAGGTGTAAATTCCATATTAAGTTATTAAAATGAGAATGCCGGGAAAGATTTAATTGGAATAATATGCGAGAGAGACATTTAAGGATGTCCACAGATACTCGCCTTCTGGCACGGGTCCCAGCTCGGCCACGGCTGCAGTCAGCATTGTGGGCCCCGTGTGTGGACAGACAGGCTCTGCCAGCTGCCGCCACATTTCTGGAACATCTTGTATCATCAGAAGGCATCTTAGGTATGTGAGAGATTAATTTCTTTCGTCTTCTTTGTTGGCTTCCCTTTTGCCTTCAGGAAGCACAGCCCTGAGGCTAGAAATTCTCTGGTTTTTCCTGGACCAGGCGCTGCTCTCCAGGGGGGATGATCTGTTTACTAGAAATTCTCAAGTACCTGGAGCAGAATGGCTAGAAAATTCTCTGGGATACTGTTGTCTTCTGACCACTGTGTGTCTTGGTAAAACCATTCCAGGTCTTGAGCAAAAGGAGCCTTTAGATTTTGATGATTTTTTCCCCAACCCCACACATCCGTGTCGGCAGAAACATCGGCTGTGGCGCCCACAGAGACCTTCCCTGTTTTTAGCGGGGAAAATTCCAAATAGCTTACTCTTTGTAAACTATGTGTCATTGGGGTGTTCCCTCAGCATTTATAGGATAGGGGTAGGGGGCACTGTCTGCCATGCTCAGCCTCCCTTAAGGACTCCACAGCCAGGTGGGCAAGATTAGCTCCACGCAGAGAGACACACGCGGGGGGAGTTGTCATCGACGGCATCTTCTCTCTGACCCAGGCCCCCAGATTCTCGGTTTGAAGTTTAACTGACAGTGCTGAGAGACTGGGCTTCCTTTTCTAAGGTAGGAGCCAGGATTGAATTTGGATTTAATGTGCCTCAGAGGATGAAAAAGTAAGAGAGAACCTGTATCAGGGTGTGCGAGGTTTTGCTGTGGTAGGAGAAAAAAGAACAGAAAACTCTGGACTGGAAATAGTAAACGCTTGTTCATCAAGGACTAACTCCACCTTCTCCCATAGTGTCCGAAACCCAAGACGCAGCTGGTGGGGCCGTTTGTGTGGCAAAGGGAAAGTGTACACGGTAAAGCATGCCCTTACATTGAAAGCTCCCACTCCCACAGCATCGCATGTCATTTCCACGCATGTTTTAGCGGGAAGAACATGTTAACAGCGAATGCCTGAGTTCAATGGGGCAGGGCAAAGCAGTCCTGCTATGTGCCCATGGGAGGGAGGACCAGGTGCTGATGTACAGGGTTCTCTATAGATAGTACAGTGACGGTAGCACGTTCTATATGCATGAGTCTAGCACATTCCATCCAACTTCCTATTGCTGTCACAAATACTGCCCCGTCCTAGAATGTGAGCTCTGCAAGGACTTGACGGGAGGAAACATTGTCTTTTATTCACTGCCAGATCCCCAGCACCTGGAAAAGCGCCCGGCACATAGTACCCAATAAATAATAGTAATTAAATAATTGAATGAACTCAGCCTTAGAGCAACCGTATTAGGACGTCAGTGGGATATTCTCTGAAAGGTATTGTACTAATCCTGCAGACTCTAGGACCAAACCCTTTCCTAATCCATCATTCTGTCCACCTCCACTGCTACCACCAAATTACAAAGCACCATCATGCTCAGTATCTGGCCTCCCAGAAGGGGGCGCTATGAGGCAAAGCCGCCCAAGAGATGGGATTAAGTGGAAGAACCCTTATCGTGGAAGGCGCGGAGTTGTTTATTCTTCTTATCCCCAGTTTCTAAGCGGGCTCCCTGTTCCCACTCATTGTTACTTGCAAGCCATTCTCCACACAGCAGAGAGAATCATTTTTGATGGTTTATTCTGAGATGTAATTCAGATGCCATAAAATTCGATTTTAAAATGTATTCCACGGGGACTTTTCATACATTCAGAAGACTGGGTGGACATCCCCACTATCTAATTCCAGAACTATTTCATCATCCCCAGAATAAACCCCTCTCCTTTGGCCCATCACCCCAGAGTTCCCATTCCCTCCAGCCCCTGGCAACCAGGAATCTGCTTTACATTTCATGGATTTGCCTGGTCTGGACACGTCCCATCAGTGGGATATTACAACACGCATCCTTTGGGGTCTGGCTCCTTTCACTTGGCATAAAGTTGTTTAGGTTTCTCCATGTTGTAACACGAATCCATGCTCATTCCTTTTATGGCTGAATAACGTTCCCTTATATGGATATACCACATTTACTTGTCCATTCATCAGTTAATGGATATTTGAGTTCTTCCCACATTTTGGCTATTAGAAATATTTCTGATCATTCATATACAGGTTTTTATTTTTAAACTTTTATTTATTTATTTGAGAGAGAGAGAGCATGAGAGGGGAGAAGGTCAGAGGGAGAAGCAGACTCCCCGCGGAGCTGGGAGCCCGATGTGGGACTTGATCCCAGGACTCCAGGATCATGACCTGAGCCGAAGGCAGTTGCTTAACCAACTGAGCCACCCAGGTTCCCCCATATACAGATTTTTGCGTAAACATATGCTTTCAGTTCTCTTGGATACACACATACACACATACACAGTAGAATTGCTGGGTCATATAAAGTGCTGCTTAACATTTTTAGGAACACAGTGGCTGCACCATTTTACATTCCCAGCAGTGTATGAGGGTTTCATTTTCTCCACATTATTGCCAAAAATTGTATTCATCTGCCCTTTGGGTATAACTATCCTGTTGGGTATGAAGGGATATCTCATTGGGGTTTTGAAGAGAATTATTATCAAATAACTAATCATGGTGAGCATCTTTTCATGTGCATGTTGGTCATTTGCATGTCTCCTTTGGAGAAATAACTCTTCAAGTCCTTTGCCCATTTTTGATGATTTGTCTTCTCGTTGTTGATTTGTAGGAGTTCTTTATGTATTCTGGGTATTACTAGATCCTTATCAGGTATATGATTTGGGAATATTTTCTCCCGTTCTGTGGGCTGTCATTTCACTTTCTCAGTGCTGTCCTGTGACATGCAAAACATTTTAAAATTTTGATGACATTCAGTTTATTTATTTCTTCTTTGGTTGTTTGTACTTTAGATACTGTAACTCAGAAACCATTGCCTGATCTGGGGTCATGAAGATTTATTACATTCACTTTTTTTCTAAGAGTTTTATAGTATTTGTTTTACATTAAGGCATTCTGTCAAGGTGTTGTTGTTGTTGTTGTTTTTCATTCTATATTTTGACTTACCTTTTTGTACTGTGTGAGGTAACGGTACAAATTTTTTCTTTTGCATGAAGATACCTAGTTGTCCAAAGACAATTTGTTGACAAGAATATTCTTTCCCCCATTGAATAGTCTTCTAACCCCTATACAAAATCAATTCACCGTGGATGTATGGGTTATTTCTGGGTTCTCAGTTTTATTCCATCTATCTACATGTCTGTCCTTACGCCAATACCACACTGTCTTGATTATTGTCACTTATGGTAAGCTTTGAAATTGGGAAGCGTAAGTCCTGCAACTTCATTATTCTCTTTCAAGACTGTTTTGGCTATTCAGGGTCCCTTGATTCCATTAGAATTATAGGATCAGTTTTTCCTTGTTTGCAAAAGAGACTACTAAGATTTTCATAAGAGTTGCATTGAATTTATAGATAGATTTGGGAAGTATTGACATGTTAGTTAATTAACAAGCCACACGTGGCCCCCAACATTCTGTCTCCCCTCATCCTGCTTTTCCAGCACATTATTTTTTTTATTTTTTTTTTAAAGATTTTATTTATTTATTTGACAGAGATCACAAGTAGACAGAGAGGCAGGCAGAGAGAGAGAGGGAAGCAGGCTCCCCGCTGAGCAGAGAACCCGATGCGGGGCTCGATCCCAGGACCCTGCGATCATGACCCGAGCTGAAGGCAGAGGCTTAACCCACTGAGCCACCCAGGCGCCCCTTCCAGCACATTATTTATCCCTCACTCTCTCCTCTGTTTTTGTTTTCCTCCACTAGAATGTGAGCTCCATGAAATTGGGCCCTTGCCTGTCTTGCTCAGGGCTCTACCCCAAAGCCTAGCATAGGGCCTGGCAGGTACATAGTAGATGCTTAATAAATGTTGGTTGAATGGAAACATGAATGATGAGAAAAGGAATGCATACATGAAAGAATGAATGAATGGGCATGCCCCACCTGACATGCCTCTTTTCAGCTTTGCAACCTCTTGACCAGGTGATGTGGTTGCTCAGCTCCTGGCTTAAATTATCGGGTAACTAAGTTGATACTGACAAGAAAAATAAGTACTATTTTAAAGGTGGGGGAGGAAGATCTTTCAATCGTCTTAAAGATAGACTACACATGTGGTCCTCCAACCTAGCTGCATTGTCCAGAAAAGATCTTTTTTTAAAATACTAGTGCTGAGGGCACACTCCCCAGAAAATCAGAATCGCCAAAGGTGCTGGGATTTTTTTTTTTTTTTAAGTTGTCCCAGGTTCTGTTGTGTAGCCAGGCTTGAAACCTTCCAGACTAGCCCCTCACCAGTCTCTAGGAAGGGTCCAGGATGGCCCTGTGAATGCCAGAGTTAGATATAGCCTCAGGACAGTATAGTTAAGGCTAAAAAGGAAGGAGAAGAAAAACCTGAATCCAGAAGACCTAAAGTCCAGCTGGTCCCCTCCCAAGCCCCACTGTGCCGCCCCCCCAGCCACAGGATGCGACCGAGACAAAGGACAGGCAGACTCAGAGTGCCACCTGGAAAGGCACACATCTGTGAACCCCACAGCTGAATGAGCTCCTCCAGTCTCATGATTTTCTGAAAATCCTTCATCATCATGCAAATAATACTTTCCCCCGTGGAAGAGAGAGAGCAAGGAATAGGAAGAAGGAAAAGCTGCAAGATTTCTATTTCTGCCATATTTTTCATTGCAGTTGAGAGGCAGGTGAGCAAGTTCCAAATCAAAACTTTAGGCAGGTTAAAAAAAAAAAAAAATGTGCCTTGCAGTCACAGGGAGCCACCAACCACAGAAACCAACAGGAAGGCAAGGACCAAGGGGACCACAGTGTCTGGGCAGCTCAGCACTCACAGAGGCTCTAAAATGGACCCATTGGCCACTTGGTGGGTGTTTGTTATTTTTGGCCTTTGGTGGACCTGAAGTTTCTCTCTAAAGCAACAGTGGGTTAAACTTCACGTGCTGAGTCATTTTGACCTTGACACAGGCTGGAACACTTCCCGTGACCCCAGGATGCTCAGTGCAGTTCAGAGGACGTTGACACAGACGGTGAGCCCCTCCCAAGAGCTCAGGGGGAGCAACATAATCTCAGCTCCTGCCCCATTCTCAGCGCACAGCCCACACACTGTCCTGCCCTTCTGTGGACAGGGGCCCTGATCCCAAGTCTCTCCCACTTGGGCACAGGCACTCACAGTTGGCAAACACATACTGTAACGACAACAGGGCCTCACATCTCCATGGCATGGCACAGCTCACAACACAGCTGGACATCCCCATTTTAGAGATGAGGAAACCGAGGCTGGAGAGGTGAACTGAGCAGTCCCAGATGACATTGCCACACACTGGACCTGTCCATAGCCAGGGCCATGTGGTATCAGGGGGCGTGGGATTTCTTCTGCTAAAATGGTCCTGTTGTTTTCTGGATCTTCCTGCCTTCCCTCCCCTCCCCCATAAATCCTGTGTTTTACTTGTTTTGTTTTAAAGGAATATTTTCTTCATTGATGGTTTTGAAATTATTAGCATCCATTGTGCATGGTGTTCTCTTATAAATGTTTAAATCTCTCTTACATCTATGAATTGTTTCATGAGCGTGGAGCACTTGTGAGCAGATGTTCAAACCCAGCAAACTGAGATCTGAGAGCATTGTCTCCTAGGCCGCCTTCGTGCAGGATTCCGACTAAGCTGTGTTGTCTTGGTAATCACAAGAGCAAAAACAGTAACACCAGCAGCTCGTGGCGAGTGCAGACTATGTGCTAGGCACTGTTTCAGATGCTTTACTTTGCCAGCCCATTTAATCCTCACACCAAGCCCAGGCAGCTCTCACCATTATATTCCGATGAGAAAACTGAGGCACAGAGGGGTTAAGCGATTAGCCCAGCATCACACAGCAGGTAAG
This sequence comes from Enhydra lutris kenyoni, assembly GCF_002288905.1. Taxonomy (NCBI): domain Eukaryota; kingdom Metazoa; phylum Chordata; class Mammalia; order Carnivora; family Mustelidae; genus Enhydra; species Enhydra lutris. The sequence continues at coordinate 7,403,003 of NW_019154097.1, read as the reverse complement.
TATATAGGGTATGGCCCATAATGGTTAAACAGATAGACTCTGGAATTAGGCTTAGCTTCAAAACCCGGCTAAGCCCCATAGGTGTGAGGTTAGGGAAGTGCACTGCGTGAAATTGTGACCCCACAAAGATATATCAACATCCCCACTCCCAGAATCTATGAATGTAACTTTATTTAGAAAAAGGGTCTTTGCAGATGTAATTAAAGATCTTAAGATACAGTCAGCCAGAATTACCTAGGTTGTCCCTAAATCTAGTGGCAAGTGCCATTATAAGAAATAAAAGAGGACAGATACAGAGGGGAGAAGGCCATGGGGAGGGGGAAGCAAAGATGGGGGCAACGTGGTCACGAGCCAGGGAACTGCAGCCACCAGAAGCTAGAAGCAGCACAGGATTCTCCCCCAGAGCCTTCAGAGGGGGTGAGCCCTGCCAACACCTTGTTTGCAGACTTCTGGCTTCCAGAACAGTGCAAGAATAAATCTCTATTGTTTTAAGACACCCGGTTTATGGAAATGTATTACAGCAACCCTGGGACACATACATATCTCAAGTGACAACTTCCGAGGGCCAGTTTCTTCATCCATGGTGTGGGTCTCAATATGAATAGGTCCAACCACCTAGGGCTTTGGGGAGGACTAGAAGGCCTTACCCTGTGCCCAGCATATCAAGAGTACTCAGTGAAGGTTAGCGACTGCACAGAGCAATATTGATGACCTGGCCCTTGGCCACCCTGCCCCGAGCCCTCTAAGAACCAGTCCCGCATCTTGCCATTTTCCTGCGTCTGACTCCTTGTCACTGGGCCTCCAGAGCCCAGACCAGCACGTTCCTGGCTCAGGAACCTCAGAGGAATTAACTCTGACTCCCCAACCCAGACTGCAGGGCTCCCGCCTCCCGGGAGCCATTCATCCCCCAAGCTGCTGGAACGAGACAATGAACGTCCACACGTGGCGTTTGAATATTTCACCCAAGAAGTCATTTTCTTACATGAGTCAGACACAGAGGCTCAGAGAATTAAATCAGGAAGGTAACTCTGGGCCAGAGTGATTTCTGCCAACGGGTGTGGAGGATCTTCCTGTGTCCGCTTGGCACTTTCTTTCTTATCTGTGTCTTACAGCAGACAGGAAGCTGGCTGATGAGAGATTGCATGTTCATACCAATTATTAAAAATATATGGCAGCCTTCTGGAAATGCATTCACATGCCAAGGAGATAGAATGCATTTACAAATCAGGCTCCTGCACTGTGGGTTTGGGAGAATGATGAGGTAGCCATGGATGCTACAAGCCAAGGTTCTGATCCATATTCTGCCATCTCCTAGCTGTGTGACCTTGAGTGAGAGATTCACCCTCTCTGATCCCCGGTGCCTACTAGGAAAACTCTGTGCCTCCTTTATAGGTTTACCAGGAGCATTGACTGGTGTAACATGTTCAAGGGCCTAACACGGAACCTGACCCCTGAAAGGAATTTGATCATTGTGACTTTTGTTCTCACTCCTTACTCTGCACTTCCTGACCCCATAAGGAAATGAACGCAGCTCCCCTGATGGCCTCCCAGGGAGGTCCCGAGGAGCAGTGCTGTGTGGTAGCTTGATACCTTCTAGCGCGCTTCTCTCAAAGTGCACTCACTTACTCCTTACCGCCCCCTGAGCAGAGAGAGACGTGCTCCCATTTTGCAGGTGAACACCCAGAGATCCACAGTCGGGCGACAGGCTCCGAACCACACAGGCAGCAGGTAGGGCTGAGGGGCATGAAGCCAGGCCTGCTGCTCCCCAAATCCAAGCTCTCCCTCCATGCTCCATGCTGTTCTCACATGAGACCACAGACAGGCAACTTGACTTCAGAAGTAGCAGAGCTCCACCCCAGGGTAAGGCCTGTCTCCAGCATTGATCTGTCGTTGGGCACCCTAATGGCTCTCTCGTCCTCACTTCCCCCTTCTAGGCATGAACCAGTTGGGTCAGTCTCATCTGGCCCACTGTGTGGTTGTCTGTGAACTGCTGCACATGTTCGAAACGCACTCTTGCATGCATATTCCCCCCTGCCCTGGGCCTTCTCACACACCCCCACCCCGTGCCCACCCATATGCCCTCACTCCCGCATCAGGGAGACTCGCAGCATAGCCTGCCCTCCGTTGCGAGAAGCCCTTGTGAAAGTCAGCGGGGCCAGGAGGCGGAGATAGGAGCCATTCATTCCTTTGCCACAATCTCATTTACTGGACCCCACTGCGTGCCAGATGTTGGGGCCATGACAAGGGGGGAGGCACAGCCTCTGCTCTCAGGACTGGCCCAGTCCCTGTCCCCCAGAGGGACAGAAATGTTCAGGGACAACGTCAGGGAGAGCAGGCAAGGATAGGTGGGAATGCTGGAACAGCTCAGCCCCCAGCCCTCCAGGATCACAAAGGACAGGGCTAATCATCCTGCCTTGAGACCTACTTCCCCCAAAAAAGGAGAGAGAGGACATTTCCCCCTAAGTCTTGAAAGAACAAGTGGGACTTGGATGGTTAAAGAAAATGGGAGCTGTGTGAAACGGTCTGGTCTTAATTTCCTCAAAAAATTAAACAGTTACCATGTGACCCAGCAAATCCACCCCTAGGTATACACTCAAGAGAGATGAAAATGTGTGCATGAATAATACAAAAAAAAAAGTGGAAATAACCCAAACATCCATCAACTGAAGAATGGATACACAAAATGTGGTCTACCCAGGCAACAGAGTATTATTCAGCCATAAAGAGGAGTGAAGTTCAAATACACATGAGAACATGGATGAACCTCGAAAGCATTATGATCAGTGAGAGAAGCCAGATGCTACGAGGCCCCATACTCTATGATCCTGTTCCTATAAAGTGTCCAGAAGAGGCAAATCCACAGAGACAGGAAGTAGATTAGGGGCTGGGAGAGGGCCATAGGGAGTAAGTGCTTATGGGGTTTCTTTTTTGGAGTGATGAATAGAAAATTAGATAGTAGTAATTGTTGACCAACATTGTAAATATACTAAAAACCACTGTTTATACACTTGAAAATGTTTAATTCGTTATGTGGATTTTATCTCGGTTTTTTCAAAAACCAGGTAAAGGGAGACAGGCACCCTCCAGGTGAAGAGCCTTCCAAAGCGAGGGTAGGAAGAGTGGGAAGTGCTTTTGGGGAACAGCAAGTTTCCAACCTAACTGGAGCATAATGTATTGTACTTTTTCTATTACTGTTTCATGGCCTTAGAAGACTCGGTGATTGTCAGCCCTAATCCCTGCAGTGGCCATTAGGATATTTTCAGTTGCAAGGAACTTAAGTCAGAGTGCACAGTAGAGACCACCTAGGCATCTTGGAAAGGTCCAGTGGTAATGTGGACTTCAGGCCAGTTTGATCAGGGATCCATTCCATTTTTCTGTGATTCTTTTGTCCCTGCCTTCTTCCATGTATGAAATACATCATCACACCAGCTTCCCACATGTCATGAAGATGTGAAAAGAAAGATGCATTTCATCTAGAAAGAGCTTAAAAATTTTTGGACAAAATAGAATTTTAGCTGAGATTTAAATAATGAGCAAAACCTCAAAGAGTAGATATTCAAGGCATTCAATGGCATTCCTGGTAGATGAAAATCCTTGAGCAGGAAAGTGTAGGCTATATCTGGCAAAGAGTTCAAGAATCAGTTGCATCTGGTTGCTTTTTAGTTGAAAGTAGGTAAAGGGCTGGAGGGAGCTCGGACTTTTATTTCCTCCCAAGAGGCAGTTGGGAGGAATTAAAAGAATTTTATCAGTGAACCAACATGATGAGCTCTTTATCCAAGTTCATGCTAGTTGTGAGATTATATGACAGCATTATTATGACTTTTCTTAGGTGTGATCATATTGTGATTGTGTATGAAAAGGTACGCATTTGTGCTGAAGTATCCTGCAGTCTGAAATTTACTTTCAGTGGTCTGGGGTTGGAAATGAATGTGTGTGTGTGTGTGTGTGTGTGTGTGTGTGTGTGTAGAGAGAGAGAGAAAGAAAGCAAGAGAGAAAGCTGTCATCTGGGAGTTTTTGGCGGGTAGATTGCGGTGGGGAGGGACTGGTGGATGGCTGTGTAACAGTCATAACACCTGGCCCTGATGAGCCCTTCCCTGGGGCCAGGCACTGCTCTAGGGGTTTCCCCATCAGTCCATTTAAACATCAGTGCCATGTGTTAGGCACTATGTATGCGCCCATTTCACAGATGGCAACAATGAGGCTGAATCACTGCTGCAAGCTCCCATCCTTTGTGAGTGGCAGAGTTGGGATGAGCACTTAAGCAGTCAGCCCTCAGGGCTGGCATCTTTAACCACTTGATATCAGTCTCCGGTCCTAGACTGATGCACTTCCTCATATTCTCAAGTGACTGGCTAGCGATGGATGATTGATCTGTTTATTTTGCCAGACAGAGGGTCAACAGCAAATTTTGGCCCCAGCCTCATTGGTATTTTTGCGGTAAATCAAGACCTATTTATTACTCATAAAATATTTTGGGGGTCCGTGGTAAAAAAAGAAGTGCCGAACTTAATTTCACTTCTCTGCTACACTGCTCATTCTTTTTTAATAATGGTCTCTTATCAGCCTCCTGGCAGCTTTTGCATTTCCTGCGCATGTTAATTTCTTTATTATTAACGTTGGTATCTGTGGTTCGGCCCAGCATATCTTGGCGCTTTTTGTTTCCAACGGGCACCCATTTTGCCTTGTTCATTGGCATATGCGGGCCCAGTTCCTGTTTCTAAAAGGGATCCTTTGAGCCTCGGTAAACACGTGGCTTTCAATTAGTCTTGCGATCCTCATTCCCGTTCTCATCCCAGCCACGTCACCCATAGAGCGTTCTTCACATTCCCCCAGAGACAGGCTGTCTTGTGTCAAGCTTCTGACATTGTTCCTCAACCATTGTCTTCTCTCCAGGTCATAGCCCAGAGAACCCCACAATGAAGCATATGACAAACAGTAAGACATCCGGAGGTTGAACCCTGGGGTGGGCAGAGACAGGGGTTTGTGTGATGAGCTTGAAGCTAATCCGGGACCAAATCCAGGAAGGACCTGAGTGTTCAGCTGAGAACTTCAGACTTTATCCTAAAAGCCAACATCCTCCCAAACTATATAACATAGAATGCTAATCGATTAGGTGTTCCCAAAATAAAAGGGAATGGGGGATTTCATGGTCCAATCATTTAAGAAATCCCAGAAATTATACATCTGCCTCTTGGAAATGTACAATGGGCTTTAGCATGTTAAAGGCTCTGAAAAGTCCTCCGGTTAAAAAAAAAAATTGTTTAATTATGGGGCTCCTGGGGGCTCAGTCAGTTAAGTGTCCGACTCTTGATTTCAGCTCAGTTCATGATCTCAGGGTTGTGGGATGGGGCCCTGTGTCGGGCTTCAAGTTCAGTGTGGAGTCTGCTTAAGATTCTCTCCCTCTTTCTCTCCCCTTTTGCCCATCCCCCTGCATACATGCTGTCTCTCTCTCTCTCTAATGAATACATAAATAATCTTAATTAGGGGCACCTGGGTGGCTCAGTGGGTTAAAGCCTCTGCCCTCAGCTCGGGTCATGATCTCAGGGTCCTGGGATCGAGCCCCGCATCAGGCTCTCTGCTCAGCGGGGAGCCTGCTTCCTCCTCTCTCTCTGCCTGCCTCTCTGCCTGCGTGTGATCTGTCTGTCAAATAATAAATAAAATCTTTAAAAAAATAATCTTAATTAAAATTTTTAAACATTTTAATATTTAATAATTAAAAAAATTAGTTAAATTTCCAAAACTTCTTTGGCCATGGAACCCTTTTCTCAGGGAGCAGATTTACACTTACATATTCTGCAGAATATAATTTAGGAAGCGCTGCTGCTGGGGACAAGGAGTCTTTGTGGGTTTCGAGCAGGAGGGAGTGTGCTCAGACTCAATTTTAGAAAGGTGGTGCGATGGGGGAGACTGGAGGCTGGAGGGAAGGAGGCCCCTATGCAGTTCAAGCCAGACAAAATAAGGATCTAAAGCAAAGGTTTCAAATGTTTCGGTCTTTTCTTTCTCCTTTATTTCAAGCTGCATTGTTGTCTTAAAATTGGAAAATCAGTGTTGCTATAATAAATCATAGCACCAGGATTTTACTCAGGCATAAAATCTGAATGAGAAAAGCAATCTGTGCAATCTTGCATCTTCAAAGGAAGCATTTAGCCCAACAGGGTGTTGGAACACAATAGCCATCTGCTTCTGCAAATCACCGGAGTTCATCAAGGTTTTCCAATCAGGGAGACCCAGATTTGTGTCCCAGGTCCACATCTTCATGGCTCTGTGACCGGGGGTAAGGGCCTGCAATGCACCACGTCTCCCGTTTTCCTACACTGTAGAGAGGAGGAATAATAACCCTTTCCTCACTGGGCAGCTTCAAGGACTGCACGCGATGACACGTGCAAAGTCCCTAGCACGGTGCCTGACGTGTGACAGCAGAAACACGGATGTCATCTTCCTTCTCTATTAGCGGGGATGGCTGAGCAGGGCAGCGCTAATGAAGAAGCCCTCAATCCCAGGAGCTAAACGCGTCAGGAGTCTGTTTCTCCCTCTTTCACAGTCCACCTGTGCGTCCGCGCCGTCTCCAGGATAACCGTCTTCCCAGAGGCAGCTCAGCGATCAGGGCCCCACCACCGGGCGGTGGGGTGGGTGCTCATGGGTCCTGCAACAAGGGTCCTAGGCGCCAGCCCACGAGGGGCAGATGTCACTTGCCACGCATCGCACTGGCCACAGTGGGCCAGGTGACCCCCACCTACTGATGAATGGGCCGAGAGCCACAAACCGGCAGCTGGGGTGTTGGGAGAGCCCCTCCGGTCAGCCCGCGCCACCTCTCTGAGCCTGTTTCCTCCTCTGCAGCCCCGAGCTCACACTTCTTGCCCTGCCCTGCGTGGGAGCATTAGAGGGGCACATGACCCTCCTGTTAAGTACGTAGAAAATGCTACGTTAACATAAGGGGCGATCGTGGGCTTGCTTTTCGCTGTGCCAAAGCCATGTCGCTTTCTTTGGTTCACAGGAAGTGTACACCTTCCACCCTCTTTAGCGCTAGGCTCCTCTTAGTCCCCCACCGCACCCGGTCTCTAACTGCTCACTTCCTCCTCTCATTTGGGGCTTTAAAATTGCTTTTCAGTTAGATCGTGAAGGTCAGCTAGCTGTAGCCTTCGGTGGCTGAGTTTTGGAGCTGCACAGTAGGGCCACACATCCTGCATGGAGAGAGACCCCGGAGTGTTGTGAGGGATGACAAGGGGGTCTGTGGTGCATTTCTCCCAGACGGCAGAGAGAACTCTCGGGGGTTCTGCATCACAGGATCTGTGGTTTCTTAGATCCCTAAGGAACACCGGGCGGGTGTGTATGTGTGCGTGTGCATATGTGGCTGTTTCAAGCACCAATATTCCCTTAAACATAGATAATGACACTGTGGACTGCCAAGCCCCACAGTGTGCTTCAGTTGCCAAATAACCAAAGCAGGCTCAGGGGACAGCCCCAGGTGACTAGGGCTCTGGCTGTGAGGAGGGGACAACACTCTTGCGCTACTCAGATCCCCTGGGAAACTCGTGTTCTCATAAGGGACCCAGACCCTATGCAGACAGTGACAAGATGAAGGGTGGCCAGGACAGGGAGAGGGCCCAAACCTGTGCCGTGTAAAAGAGGTTGGCATCAAGCCAGCAAAGAGAGGTCTCAGGCAGCCACCACGGCTGGAGCCAAGGAAAGAGCCATGACCTGCAGGTCCCCAAAGGCAGAAGCCAGGACCAGCAGGTGGGGAGGGAGGTTCTGGGGATGCAGATCTCAGTCTAGGACGGGCAAGAATATTCACGTTTTAAGGTGACCTATCTCAGAGTGAACTGGGCTGCCTTCAGAGGTAGGGTCTCATGACCAGAGGTGTGCAAAGAAAGGCTGGAGGAAACCTTGGCAGAGATTACACAGGAAGGCATGGAAGGGAATGAAAATGTTTGGGTCTCTTCGAGATTAAAAGGTGTGTGAGTCCACAAACTAGAGCAAGGTGATCTCAGAAGACTTTATATGTGTATCTATTAAGAGGAGAGAGGAGGAGAGAGAGCATGCACTGGCAAGGCAGAAGGAAAGGGCTAGAAAAGCGAGCCAGCTGCGGGGTGAAGAAGGGGGCATGCCCACTCGCCAGGGACCCCGAGCACCGCCAGCGGTGGCAGCACCACCAAATATGACATCCTATTTTGGAGCAATCTTTGCAGCATTGCACTTTGGGGGCTCCCAGCCCGCCTGCCTCCCTGAATGACCACAGGAAAATGAAACGGATGTATTGTTCTCACTTGCATTACCCTGTGGCGTGTGTGTCTCCGGGCTTCGTAGTCTTTTGTCTTCTGTGCTCTTGTGCTGCGCTCGGAGCAACCTGCAAAGCAGGTGACTCTGGCACTTCTCAGAGGAGAACCTGGGGCTCCAAAGGGGCACGTGACAGAGCTGGGGCAAGAACCCGCATCGGGAGGCAAGGCCAGGGGCTGTCTGTCATCCCAGGGCGCTGTGATGCCGCCCTCCTGCCTCTCAGCCAAGGGCAAACAGGGAAGTCTGAGATACAGCGGCAACAGGGGAGGGAGCCCTTGAGGCTCCCCCAGGTGGCCTCCGTCCTTGCTCCTTGATGAGCTGGGACTCCCAGCACTCAGCAGGGTTCCAGGGAGAAGCTTAAACACCAGAAAGGGCCCTGGGCTAGGAGTCAGGATGCAAGTGTGTGCCCTGGGGTGAGGTGCAGCCTGTTCCTGGGCTCGGTGTTCTCCATGCAAAATGGGAACGAAGCTGATGGCCCTACTAAATTTTTAGGGGTTGTTAGGCAGATCAAATGACATTGAAAACCATAAAATTGAGCGCACGTGCATAGCAGTGGTGGACTACTGTGTCCCTGATCCCACAGGCTCATGCTTGCTCCCACCGAGAGCAGCCTCAAACCCTAGTTCTGCCCCCTCCTCCCCGTTCATGCCAGGCTGGGCATGGACTTGGCAGCGGGCAGTGGCCGTGAACTACGAGCCGGGCCATGCAGCAGACGCCCGCGAGAGGGTGATGAGACACACAGCACCTGCAGGGCCAGGCCAGGGCAGAGCAGGGCCGGCTTGGGGGCCTTGAGGTCTGGGTCTGGGCTGAGCAGGAGGGGTGCCAGAGCCCCTAGGGACTGGGGCTGGGCAGCTTAAACACGGCCCTCTGGGAGCTTTACTCAGTTCTAGGGCCACAGACCTCTCCCCAGGCCAGGGGCAATTACCCAGCAAGAGGCCCTTTGGCTGCGGGGTGCTGACCTAGAGGCAGGTGAGGGCGGATGGGCACTTCTGCAGGCAGGCCCAGGCCAGACCGGACAGTGCAGGAGAAAGGGCAGCCTTTGGCCAACTCAGGGCCAGGACGAAGTCTAGCATAGGGCAGGGTCCCCAGAGTGACGACAAAAGCAGCTCCTGGCGGGAGGTTCCTGGCCACCCGTGTGCCCTGAGGCCAAGGACAGCACCATCTTGGGACACTTGAAACGCGTTGCTGACACTCCACTGACCAGTGCACACGTTGGCGTAGTTCTGGATTTGCTTTTTTTAATTAAAAAAAAATTTTATTTATTTATTTGACAAAAAGAGACACAGCGAGAGAGGGAACACAAGCAGGGGGAGTGGGAGAGGGAGAAGCAGGCTTCCTGCTGAGCAGGGAGCCTGATGCGGGGCTTGATCCCAGGACCCTGGGATCATGACCTGAGCTGAAGGCAAACACTTAAACCACTGAGCCACCCAGGCGCCCCTGGGTCTGTGCTTTAAAGCAAAGGTTTGGGAAGTTGGGCAGACAGGGTGCAAGTCACAGCACTTGCACAGGAGGAATAGTCGAACACAGTCTGTCCACCATGAGGCGATGGTCCTCCCTGAAGAAAGGCAGGAAGCACTGGGCGGAGGAGGGGCAGGCACAGGACAAGAGCCCCTAGGAAGATTCCAGGGATGGGCCAGTGGGTGCTGTTCACATGGTGGTGGAGAAAGGGCAGCCTAGGAGGGGACATTACGGGTCCTGGCCACAGAGGGTGGTGATGGGAGTCAAGGCCCCTCGCCGAGGGTCACGAGGCTGGAGTCAGGGTCAGGGCATCTTCCCTGTGGTTTGAGAAGCTGTTGAAGGTCTCTGGGTTGGGACCCTGGGTGGGATCAGAAAGGAAGGGACGCCCGGGGTTCTGGTTTCCCTGGGGCAGACAGTGGAGCAGTTCTCTGAGCTAGCCAGCCCGGAGGAAGGGCAGCTTTAAGGGACGGAGTGATGAGTTCGGAGGCCCAGGAACGTGGAGGAAGGGATGCCCTCTGAAGGAGGAAGAGGAGTGGATAGAGGAAGTGGAGAGTTTCCCAGAGAAGAAGGGCAAAGCTGGGAGAGGTCAGGGCCCGGAGGTGAAGGGAGACAGCCTGTCCACACTGGCCTCTGGGAGCAGAGGACTAAACAGGGCCCCCTGCCTTTGGCCACTAGGTGGGTTGCCGAGACCTTAGGGAACATGGCAGTGGCTTGGGGATTGTGACGGCAGGTAAAGAATGCAGATGGCATTCCAGGCTGCTTTTTCAGAAAGCTCGGCTGAAGGGCAAGAGAAAGGAGCAACCAGCTCGAGAAACAGAAAGCACCCACGGAGGAGTTTGAGACCAGCTGGGACTGGGGTGGGGGCAGGGGTAACTGCCTAGGAGAGGGGGTGACGGACAGAGCACAGCGTGCAGGGGTTTCCTTCCCTCCATCATTTCTCAGGCAGGGCCGGGGACTTCCTCACGAAGCTCTGGGTTTTGCTTTCCAGCATCTCAGAATCTTACTGATCCTGTGCGCTCTGAAGGTCACAGGTCTCCCTTCTCTCCAGACCCTCTGATCTCCTGCTGCTCTTTTCCTCCATCGCTCATCCTCTGCCCACCAGGTCAGGGCCCCCAGATCCCTGCCGGGACCCAGACTTGGGTTCCACCAGCCTCCCTCTGCTGCGGACGTCCAGCGGTGGCTCTTTCCCATGCACGCTGCGAAAAGCCGTCCTCCGGATTTCTGCCCTTCTCGCTGGGACATGAGGGGTCCCGGCACCCGGCCCTGCCGAGATGGTCTAAGCCAGATCCCAGGCAGCCGAGCCTGCGTCCTGTCTGGGGACGCCACCATGGAATCACCTACTGTTGGTGCTTGAGGGGACGGCAGAGGCCGAGGAGCTGGCTTGCCCCATGTTGGCCAGCAGGCTTGCAGCTTCGACAAAACTCCGGCAACTGTGTGACTAGGTAACCCGTCTTTCTACATATCCCAGCATCAGCTGGGGCCTCACAGGCCTCGACACCAACTGGCAGAGCAGCACAGACGGGGTGGGTGGCAGACGGGCCCAGCTCATGCAGGCAAGCCCTGCGCGACCTGGTGTCTCATTCAGGGGAAGCCGGAAATCTGGGGTGTTCCTGTGAATCACCTGAGTTTTAAATCCTGACTGTGAAGAGAAAAAATCCTAAGCCCTGTGTAGCTCAAGTAAAACACACGCATGGCCCGCACTCTGCCCGAAGGCCAGGAGCTTCTCTCCGCTCTAGAATGGCGGGAAGACTCCGCACCCCAGCGCCGGGCCATGCCCTGCAGACTCTCTCTCGAGGATATGCTGCTGGGTCATCCTTCCCGCAGGGGAGCTGTGGGTTTGGGCACCCATCAGGCTTGGGGGGAAAGCGCATGGCGTCAGCACCCTAGTGCCGGGTGGGCACAGCAGACATGAACCGACCCCGTGTGCAGCGAGCCTGGTGAAAGCCCCCCACCACCCAGGACCAAGCACTTCTTCCTGCTCCAGGCTTGCCCCGAGGCCTCCGACGCAGGCCCGAGGAAAATCGGGGCACCTTTGAAGCCCCTTCTCTCCAAGGAGGGGAACAGAGCCAGGCCACAAGAAAGGACAGAAGTTACGACGCCCCCAGCTGCTCTGCAGGAAAGAGGGCTGGCTTACCTTAGCCTTTGACTTGCTATGTCACCGTGAGCAAGTCTCTTATCCTCTCCGGGTCTCAGTTTCCTCACCTGTAACATGGGTATAAAATTCCTGGCTCCTTCACCAGACTGCCCTGAGGTCAAAATCAAAAAGAGATTCTTGTACAAATACATAACGGGCTACAAAGGGCTAGAAATTACTGTACTTGTCCTCCTTTAACGTCCCCAAGACGATCCTCACCCCAGCTGTAGTGCTTATAAACCATGGGATTTCCCATTAATTCCAAGGTCAAACTCAAAATGCCTCTCTGAACAGGGCCAGGCAGGGGTCTTACTGTCCCACTGGGTGCCTGGTGCTGACCAGGGCTCCTGGCCCTCCTCAGCCAGGTCCCAGCCATCCCCCTCCCCTGGCCACCTCATCTCTCCTCCACAAAGCAGGACTCCATGGGGATGTGGCCAGCTGAGTGGCTCTGGAGCCATGTTTCTCGCTCTGGAAGCTGTTCCAGGTACACCCGAGCTAGGCTGAGTAGCACCAACAGATTGGATGCATCCAGAAGCTCCAGCGGGCTGATGGGGCAGTGCCAAGCACCCGCAAATAGTAAATCCCCATAAATGTTGGCTGTGCCAGCCCAAGGTGTGGTCCAGGGCACAGGGCCAGGATACCTCTACCTGGGTCTCCACTAAGTCACCCACTTGCTATGAGTCCTCTACTAGGCCTCAGTTTCTCCATCTGTGAAAAGGGGACTTGGACTAGTGCATGATCCCTTTTGTGTTTGGAAATGGAGACCAGGGGAGGGAGATTTGGGCCGTCACAGCGACCAGAGGACACTCCTGGCATTTAGGGCCCACGGTCCAGGGGCTCAGAGTGCCCTGCACGGAACAAGACTGTGCCTCACAACAAAGAATTGTGCCCCCTCCAAAGAAAAAAAAATGCAGAAGCACCCTGGTGGGGGATCTCACAGGTCCCTTCCAGATCTGGGATTTGGCAAAAATTCACCCAAATTCATAACTAAACATTCTAAGAAGAAATTCTTACCTTGAAATGACAGCTTCCAGCTCTGCTGCCTCAGAGATGTGGGACGGCTGCTGTTAAGATAAGCAGCCCAGGCCCGGAGGGATCCAGAAGGTTCCTCCTGGCCCCAGTGCTTGGTGACTCTGCCGTTGGGGAGATAATGATGAGGGTTTACACAGAAGGAGCGGGCTTTCCAGCCTCTAAAGCCTGCTAAACACACCGCTTACTTCCTGTGATCGTCTTCCAACCCCGGGAGGTTGCAAATCAGCACGCCATGGCTCAGAAAGGCTTAGAGATGTGTTCAAAGTCACACAGCTGGCAGGTGAGGGACCTGGGGCCTGAACCCAGTGACCTTTCCTCTCCCTTCCCAGACTTCTTTGATGGGGCTCCCTCACCATCTCCCCCCGAAAGTGTCGACTCACCTGCCTTTCCAGGAAAAGAGAGGCATCTTGGGACTCTGAAATGCAGCCCAGAAAGTCCAGACATCCTCCCCTGCCCTCACCACACACACTCAAGCTCGCACTGATACATGCACATATACCGACCTCCAGTAGAAAAAACCTACCAATTTCATCATAGATTTCAAAAATCAACTTTGAAATTAAAAATAAGAATAAAGAAGCACTGAGAATGGCCCAGGGAGAAAGTTCTGAGAGTCAGCTTTTGGGAGCTGGTCAGAAGGTGGAAGATGTCCCCTCCTCCCAAGAAGCCATGGCCAGGTGGGGCTGGGAACCCGAGCCACTCACAGCAGCAGAGCAGGAAAGGTCCGAGGGACCACAAGCCCCATGATCACAGGTGCAGCTCCCCACCCTCCCTGCCCAGACCTGCGACGTGGCCAGCCCTAAGTGCCCTGGCCAGCCCCACGCAGGACACATGGAAACATGTACTCCTGGGGTCTGATCTGGGGTTAGAACATAGGGGCAAGCTTTCAAGTCTGCTCTTGTGCTGGGCTGTCACTCTGCCACCAGTGTGCGAGCAACAAGAGAATCTGCATTTTTAAGCAAAGAAGAATCCTTTAAGGCCTTGTTGCCAAAATGGCAGTCCTGGGACCAGCAGCATCGGGGTCATCTGGGAGCTGACTGGAAATACAGCATCATGGGCCCCACCCAGACCTACTGACCCCATGTGCACTTTAACAAGCTCCCCGGGGGCTTGTGTCTACAGTACCTGGTGGGAAGCAGGGCCGGCCCCTCATTGAACTGATGACATGCCGGCCATACTGGCTTCCTTTGGGTTCCCAAAACATGCCAAAGCCCGTCCTATGTGCTGTTCCCTGTCTCAGGAATGCTGTTCCCTGAGGTTCTCACATGGCTGCTCTTCCTCAGCCTTCGGGCCTCAGACTGAATGTCCCCACTTCAGGAAAGCCTTCCCAGACCCCCTGATCTGAAGCCGATACCCTTCTAGGCCCTTCTCAGAGTGGCCTCAGCAGCAGGGATCACTGTTCTGTTCACAGCTGTGCTGTGTGGTCTGCCCTTGCTAGAATGCCCGCTCCAGGAAGGCAAGCACCCGGTCAGCCTGACACATCTGGGTCCAGCATGGACCACAGTGCCAGGCACACAGCAGGCTGAGCGAGTGGAGGACAAACACAGTCATGGAATATAGGACGACTATCGCCATCCCTCCATTATTCTGGTTCACATTAACTACGCACTAAGTAACCCTTGGTCGGACTCATTTTGCAGGTGGGAAACTGAGGTCTAGAAAAGTTTGGGGCATGCCCATGGTCATCCTGTAAGTCTATGGTAGAGCAAGACCAAAGCCTTTGACCTTTCAGGACCCAGCACCTGAGCCCACGCCCGGATGCCCTGCCTGTCCATGTGTGCGGGGGCCGCTGACCTACATTGTTGAGTAATTATATTATGCAGAGGGACTCTCGGGCCAGCTGCTCTCCTTCGGCTGCATAGATGGGGGAGGCTTTCCCGGGCAGCTTCTGCACGCCTCCCACAGAGCGGCGGTCCGGCCAGGAGTCAGGTGCGAGCGTTCCCTGCCTGCGGGCAGAATGGACAGGTGTGGTCTCTCTGCCGGGCACTGTGCCCTGTCAGGCAGGAACAGCATCTTACCAGCTTGCCTTCGATTTGTGGCCCTAAAACTCGGCGTTCACAGAGCTCTGGGGGCTTCCAATGGGGCCTCTGTAGGAACATTTCACGACGAAATCATTCCTCCCCCAAGCTGCCCCTCCCAGTTTCTACAGCGGGGTTCAAGGGTTATGCCCACTGTCCCCTTGGAATGGGATGCAGTGCTCGCGAGAGGCAGGGCAGGCTGGGATAAGCACCTGGAGAGGGAGTAAAGACCACTGGTGTGGGAGGCAGACAGACCTGGCTTTAAACCCAGCTCCAACACTGACTAGCTGGAGATTTCTCTCATCTTTCTGTGCCTCCATTTTCTCATCTGTAAAATGGGTACAGCGCGTTGTTGGATTCTTACCAGGCTTTGACAAGACACCGTAGGTAGAGCTGGCAGCTTCACACCTGCTGTGTTGTCATCCGTGACAAGCAGCACTCGGCGTTCCTAGGGCAGTTGTTACCAGCTTAGTTCGACCTCTGAGCTCTCTGTCATGGAATTGTCCTGATCTTACCAGAATGGAAGAGGCCTGAGGACTGGACTGTGTCCATCCTCATGGCTGCTGTATTCCCCCATGCCCAGAACAGTACCTAGCAAATGGTAGTTCTTCTAGTTACATTGGAGTAAATGAATGACTACTTAGGTAATTGCCCAGGTGGGCAACAAGTAAGGAAGAGAAATAAAGAAAAAAAGGCAATTTGAAAGCTCTTATAGGCCAGTCATTCCTGGGGATTGATTTAGACCAGGGGAAACTGTGTAGTCCCCAATCATATGGGGAGGCAGGGCTGACGTCCTGACTCAGACCCTGATGGGAGACCACCGCATGGCATCTGCTGGGGTCTGTGTCCCGTGTGTGTACCGCCAGAGCCAGCACAGGTCAGTGCCCTGGGATCGCTGGCCCTGGGCTGTGTGGCAGGCCCACACTGAGAGCAGGGTGAGAGTAGGGTCAGCAGGCCTGGGTCCTCCAGCCCCATGTTCCCCAATATCCTCTACCCTCCCACCCCACTCCAGTTGTCAGGAAGAGGTGGGGCCAGTCCTCCAAGGTCCCTGGAAAGCTGGCCTCCTTTAAGACCACTGGGTGCCTTCTAAAGTAGCACAGGATGCTGTTGATGCTTTGCGGGCCCCACTGAGCCACAAAAGTAGCTGTGTCCTCAGCCGAGGGTGAGCGGGCTGCTGGGCCAGACCCTCTATGCGGGTCTTGGGTGCCCTCTAGTGGCATTTTGGTGTATGACAAGGACTCCAATAAGCGCTCAGGGGGTGGCAGCTTTCCACGCCCCCAGTGTCCTCCCTCTCCATCCCCCCCAACCCACGCTTTGCATTATCCAATACACCTCTCTCCATGCGTTGGACTGCTCTGACCCCTCTGAACACCAGTCCCAGGCACGATTAGGACAGATCAGAGAAGAAAAGGCATAGCTTTTACAGTGGGCTTTTATCACCATTTTGCGGCCACTGAAGGAGTGTGATTCAGGTACAGGGGTACTGACCAGTCAGACTCCCCATCTCCTAGCCCCAGGAGTACCTGAACCTCATCACTCCTAAATCCACCCCAACCCCTGCCACTCTGATCCACGTACGGTGTGCCCAGACATGGGGTTGTGTGAGGGTGATGTTAATGACCAGGAGATTTTTGTGGCTTCTTCCTGGATCAGCGCTTGTGCAGAAACAGCTCCGCCCACCCTTCGACTGTTGAGTTCTCTGGGCTCTCCACTGGCCCTTGATTTTGTGCTGCCCTCTCACCTCTGAGATGGGGGTGGGGGGCTAACAGACCCGGATATAGGGATTCGGTCAGAGCAGACCAGGCTGGGGAACTTGGCGGGGGCGAGGGTTATTAACAAGTTAAAAGGTAACCCGGCTAGAACATCAGCTGCAGAAGGGGGAACACAGAGCCAGCAGCAGCTCCAGGAAAACTACCTAATGGAGTCTTAGTCAACCATGAGGGACATATGAATCACGGGTGGAAGGCAATTGTTTAGAAAGTGGAGGAGATGTGGAGCGAGGGTGCAGGCAGATTCGCTCACCGCCACCTGGAGTGCTGGGCTCCAAGACAAGCCCGTAGGTCAGTGGTATACTGGAACAGGTTGAAGGACGAGGTCGACTCCTGGCGGGAGGCAGTGTGTACCTTCACTGCAGCTCTTTCCCACCCGACCAAGGGCGTGCAGATGTGAGGAGAGGGCTTGGGATTATTCTGAGGACCCCAAAGGAAAGCAAGGACCGTGGGGTGGAGGCCCAGGAGATCGGTGCAGCCACTCACCAAGAGTGGGAGGGGGTGGGCTCTCTCTCGCTGGGGACGTAAGAGCCTGACAACCGCTCTTGGCTTCTGGGGAATAGAGGTTTCATAATATTGAACAATGGTATATGACAGCATCAGTCCTTTCTACACAGAGAATCTAAGAGTCCATCATAAATTATTGCCTTTCATTGGAGAACAACAGCTACTATCATCATTAATGGGTTTGCTATTCATGCGTGACCGTAATGGGCCTTTGCTGTTGCATTCTGATGTCTGCTGGGTTGTCAGGCATTAGGGAAACCCAGTTTTCGCTGTTAGAAGTCACTGTTGACCTTCGCACCAGCCACTTTCGCCATCTCCTCAATTAAACAATGAAAAGACATCAGGAAACCCCTACCCCCTTACTAGAATCCAGCCCAGCTCCTGGGCAGGTCGCAGCAGAGGGGCCATCTCTGGCATGTTGACTCAGACTTGGGGTCCTAGGATCACCTTCTCCTGGCTTGTCTCTCTGTGGTCTCAATGACCACAGAACCAAAGTGGCAGAGCTAAGGGAAAACAAAAGGAAAATCAAGCCTGAGAGATGGTACCAGACCTGAATGGTCTGATTACAGAATGGCCTGGATGCACAGGCCCCACCTCCCTCACCCTTCCTTTTTCTATTCCCCAAGTCACAGGAGCCCAGACCACTGCCTGCCTCAAAGGCCAGGCCGAGAGAGCAGGGCCGAGAGAAATAGAGTGCCCACTCCCACTTACCTAAGGCCTGCTTTCCACATCTCTGGATCCCACCAAAATGTCCCTTCTTCCTGGTGAGTGACTCTGGGGATGCCTACCTGTTACCTTCAGGCCTGGGCTTTACCCTGGGCCTCTACAGGACCACTCTATCCCAGACACAGCTCTTTGATGAGACACCCTCAGTGGGTATCTTCTCTAAAGGCAGATAGATTCACAAATATATGTTCAAATTTACTTTGTTATTGGTGGTGCATGGATATAGAAATTCTAAAACTATTTTGTGTCTATTTAGTATTGAGCAAATGAGTGACTATCTTGGTATTGTAGGAAACCAGTGATCTCATTGTGAGAGAAGAAAGGTGCAAATATGGAATGGGAAGAAGCAAGAACCCTGTGGCATAGGGTTTTGTTTATATCAATCTATAAAAAGGTGGTAGATCAAAAAAGGATAGATACATAGAATCATGATGAATGGATGGATGGGTGGATGGATGGGTAGATTAGAGATATAAGTGAGGGAGGGAGGAAGGAAAGGAGAAAGGAAGGTCCTGGGAGGAAAAGAAGGAGGGAGGGAGGGAGGAAGGAAGATCCTTGAAGTATTGATATCCTTGGAACAGTGAGCCCATCTAGTGCCCAGATCTTGGTTTCTAAATATCATCCTCCATCAAAAAGAAACAAGACTCTCCAGAGAAATGACTGATTCTGAGGCTGGGGAAAGGAAAGTACAAAGAAATAGAGGTACTTGTGCCAAGGTGTAGGAAAGTGCTCCCCAAAATTATGGGGATGTATTGAGAAAACACATGAGGCTGCACAGGGAGTTTCCCACTGACCCAATCTGGGAGAATCTGAGCATCAAAATAAATGATAGTAATGGAAATGGAAAAGGAACCCCTAAATGCATACCGATATACATAAATAAATGAGAGGAAAGGAAAAATCTGTTTACAATGGAGTGTCAAGTATTTAAATGAAATGATAGAGTTAAAAAAAAAAATCACCATTTTGTGGCCACCGAAGGAGTGTGACTCAGGTAGAAACCATCCCTGGATGCTGAAACCACTGAGTTGACATTTGTGGGGGAAATGGGACACTCACACAGTCTCAAAGTATCTCCCACAGAATATTTATTAATTACATGGGGGAAATGGTACCTCTGAAGTGGAGAGATCTGGCAGACATCACCGGAACCAAATGGTCATAGGTGACATCACCAGTAGTGGGGCAAAGTGCCATCAAGTGCCACTGAGGTGAAGCTCCAAGGAGGCAAAAACAAACACTTTACATAGGACTCCTGCCATGAATGCATAACCCAGATCTAATCATGAAAACACATCAGACAAACCTAAACTGAAGGATATTCTACCAAATAACTGAACGGCATTCTTCAGGAATATCCACGACGTAGAAGAGAGAAATAGGTGGAGAAATCATCAAAGATTAAAGGAGACTAAAGACATGATAAGTAAATGCAGGACGTGGTCCCAGATTGGGCTCTGCTTTGGAAAAACCACAATTATTTTTAAGGACATTATTGAGTCAATTGGCAAAATTTAAAAATTGATAGCGCATTAGATACTGTATTAGCTAAATGTCCTCAATTGGGTAAGTATATGTGGTTATGTAAGAGAATCTCCTCATTCTTAGGAAATACTTGCTAGATATTTAGGGGTGAAAGGTCAGGGTGTCTGCAACTTAGTCGTAAATAATTCAGAAAAAAAATATGTAGAATATACATTTTTGTTGTTGTTGTTCTCTGGATGTGTTTTTCTTCTCTTTC
Source organism: Enhydra lutris kenyoni (assembly GCF_002288905.1). NCBI lineage: Eukaryota > Metazoa > Chordata > Mammalia > Carnivora > Mustelidae > Enhydra > Enhydra lutris. Next base: position 7,383,344 of record NW_019154097.1, on the reverse strand, counting down.
CACCTTATGGCTGATTCTTGCTCAGTTTCCCAGCTCAAATTCCTGAGAGAGAGACCATATTTGGATAGGGTTCTTTCCACCATCCCTCTTTGAGCAGAACACTGCACTAGGAAACCTCCTAGGTCTCTGACCAGACTCTGGATTGGCTACTGTGGGTCAGGTACCCACCCTCTGTCCAATCAGCTTTGGCCCAGGATGTGTCATGTGGTATATAACATGGCTGCCCCCATTGCTCCCTCACTGGGGGTGATGGGAAAGAAGGTCTCCTTAGAAGAGCTTGGCAGGCCCCACGGCTGGCCCAGCCAATGGTTACGGAGTTAATCCCAGAGACACCTGAAGACCTCTTGACATTAACTTGTGCCTTATTCTCACCTTCACTCTTTCAACAAACATTACAGATGTGTGCTCTGGACCAGGTCTCACGCTAAGTACTAGTTGCCCAGGAAGTGACCTACTCTCTACCCTCAGGAGATCTGACTCATGTTTGAAAGGCATGAAGAACACAGATAACTAGAGTGCAGGGCTGACTCATGACTGACAAACAGAAAGCAGCCCCATGAGAACATAGAATGGGGTCCAAAAGGCCTCCTGGACAAGGGACTAGCTGTAGCTCATGGGAGGGCAAGTGGTCATCAGATGGGGCCCTGGCTGCTGAAAAGGTGCCCAGTGCCATTCCTGGGTTTCTGTTTTCTCTTTGCTCAGCCGGACCCAGCAGGACGGGACATCTCTATCCGCCCTCTCCTGGAGCACTGTGAGAACACCCACATGACCATCTGGCTCGGCATTGTCTATGCCTATAAGGGGCTTCTCATGGTAGGTGCAGAGCGGGAGACAGAGGCTGGGGGGCTGCTTCTCTGTCAGAGTTCTCTCTCCTAGGGGCCTCTGTGAACATAAAAATAGAGCCCCCAGAACAAAACACTAACTGCCAGGCCCCGTGTCTCCCACATGGTCTCTCAGTTCCCACAACAAAACTCTGAGATGGTGCAGATAATACCCCATTTCACTGATGAGGATGCTGAGGCTTGGTTTGCCCAAGGTCACTCAGTAGTAAGAGGCAGATTCAAGAGCTTAACCACAGAACAACCCCAAAACCTGTGAGTGGGCCTCACGGCAGCCACCATAATGCTCCCAGAATGGCAGTCTGTCAACACTTAGTGCAAGTTCACATCCCACATTTTACTGGATTCCCTCAAAATCTGTAGGAGGTGAATGGAATCATCCTCATCTTATAGAAGTCAGGCTCAGAGAAGTTAAAGGGCACTAGTAACCTCCAACCTCCGAACCCAGTCGTCTTTCCACTCCAGCCACCTGTTAGAATCAAAGATCATGTACCAAGCCCACCCCACAGATCTGGAAGGACTTGAAAGGGCAGCCACACCCCACCTTATCCCCCGTTGACCCCTGAATCTTCTCTCCAATCCTATGGAAACCATGCTTCCACTGAAATCCCTCCAGGGACAGGAAACCAGCTCCCGTACCCTCCTGAGGTCTTTCCACAGGAAATTTAACCCGCTGTCTTCTGTGTAGCCTCTATTTAGAGGCCAAGAATGAAGCTGTCTCCAAAGGTCAGAGAAAGTGGGACTTCTTGTCCTGCTCAAATGCATCATTACCTGCTGCTGCTTCAGAGAACTGTTCCTGAGGGCCCCCACCAGAAGGGCCTGTGTTAGGGGACCCTAGACAGAGATTGTCCCCCACTTCATACTAGTCGAGACTAGTTTCCATAGGGACTCTATGAGGACCCCTGGGCCCCAATCCAGACAACATAAGGGAGTGATCCTGAAGGTGCCCACAGGAGGGTCCCAGAGTGGAAATGGGACTTTGAGGACTAGCCAATGGCCCCGGGCTTGGAGAAGGGCACTCAGGAGACATGGACACTGGAGCTGTCAGAGACAGGTGGCATAGACCCAAAGACAGATCCATCATCAGTGGGCAAAGTTGCCAGTGGGCAGCTTTCAAGTCCACATGAAAGAAGGATTTTGTTCAACAGAGCAGTGGCCACCGATTTGGTGGCACCCCACCCCCACCGCCCCAAGGAAGGAAGACACTCCCTTCACAGGAAGCAAGCGGTACCCAGGACTTGAGGCCCCCAGCCCCTGCTGAATAGAGACAGTGAAACCAGACTCTCCAGGACCCCTCCGGTTCCACCCTCCCTGATCCAAGACTGTGTGAAATTAGATCATGAGGAAGCTGACTGACTCTTCAGACTGCGACTACCGGTAATGTTTTGGCCATCCTATCTTCTCCACCTACTTGCAAAAGTGGTTGGAGTCCACCATCTCTCTTCCAGGGAAGCTAATATCTTCAGCCGGTCCTGTCAGTAAAAGCCGTATTTGGCAGCATGAGTGTTTTACTGTTTGCAGTGTGCACAAGGATTATCCTCAGCCCTCCCGGCCATTAGGGTTTGTGACTAAAATTCTAGCTCCTAGCGCCTCCCACTCTGAGACCACAGAACTTCAAGACCGGAGAGAGTAGGCCCGGCCCTGCAGCCCACATCCCTGTCAGAGTTTCAGCACTCTAGCCCCCACTGAGCATGAACTGTGCCCCCTCCAAAGGCCCTAGGGAGAATGCTTTCCTGCTTCCTCATGGCAGCTGATAGCTCCGGCATTCCTTGGCTTGCGGCCACATCGCTCCAGTCTCTACCTCTATCTTCTCATGGCCATCTCTCCTCCTCACGTCTTGTACCAGCAGTCCTGGTCATCTCCTTCCCCGCCCACCCACATCACCATTCTGCCTGGCATTCTGTCCACACTTCTTCCTCAACCAGCCCTCCTCTTAGACCACCGATGAAGGCTAAACCCTACACACCCTGCTTCAAATCACATTGGACCTACCTCTACCTTGTCCATTTCTGTTGGGAGATATATTGGTTAGGAATAGAGCTGCAGGTGATAGAAAACCCAAAATTATAGTGATTAAAGAGATAGTTAACTTCCCTCTCAGATGAGCAGTCTAGGGCTGGTGGGGGCGCTCCCAGAATCTCAGCTCACCCATCTTCACCATACAGCTCCCACCCCGTAGACTCAGACGACTTTTTGGTCTAAGATGGCTGCTCAAGCTCCACCCATCACACTTCACTCCATCTACTAGGAAGGAGGGAAAGGAACACCCTTTATAGATACTTTATAGATACCCATTTCCCTTTACAGATCCTTCCCAGAACTTGTACGCACCACTCCCACCTACATGGCCCTGTCCTGAACCTACTCTTACATCACACCTGGCTTCGAGGACAAATTAGGTTATGTAGTCTCTATTGTGAGTGACCTTGTGCATTGAGAGGTAATAGACACAGGGGCTCTGCCTTATTAGACAAAAACACTGGACTGGAGTTCTGGAAATACAGTCCACTTTTGCCACTGTATGACTGCGTGGCCTTGGACGAGCCCCTTCCTCTCTGGGCCTCAGGGCTCTCTCTAGAGTGAGGGGAGATGGTCAAGATCATGTCTGGGAGCCCTTTCCACCATGGCCTGCTATATGTAAACCAGTGGTGTGGCAAAGGAGAACTGGATGTTGTAACACCCCCAGTGGGCCTTTCTTCAATGTAATTCACCCCAGGGCCACCAGTGGAGTGTGAAGGTGACATCCAGAAGACCTGGCCACAGCAAAGCTGCCAGCCCCCCTTCTCAGAGCAGCAGGTATGTGCCAGCCACCACATGATAATGACCACTGCCCCTTCCGCTCACCATTTCAGTTGTTCGGGTGTTTCTTGGCTTGGGAGACACGCAACGTCAGCATCCCTGCCCTCAATGACAGCAAGTACATCGGGATGAGTGTCTACAACGTGGGGATCATGTGTATCATTGGGGCTGCCGTCTCCTTCCTGACCCGGGACCAGCCCAACGTGCAGTTCTGCATCGTCGCCCTGGTCATCATCTTCTGCAGCACCATCACCCTCTGCCTGGTGTTTGTGCCCAAGGTACGGCCTGCCTCCCCCACCCCCCCACAACATTCTGCCCTCTGGCCTCTGCTCCTGCCCAGGGCACTACGGGTTCCTCCACTTCCTAGCCATTTTATGCTTTCTCTACTTGGGATGATTATAGTTCACATGGAAGATTTGGAAAATGCAAACAAGTAAAAATCAAATTTTCCAGAAATCTCAGAGTCTCACCACCCAAAAATAATCACTGTTAATGTTTCATTTTGTTTCGTTTTGTTTTTTACTAAAAACTACATATTTTTTATGTGTTTCTTTCCAGTCTTTTTTTCTTTAAGATTTTATCTATTTATTTGAGAGAGAGAGAGTAGTGGAAATAGCAGAGGGAGAGGGACAAGCAGACTTCCCACTGAGCGTGGAGCCCTGATGCAGGGCTTGATCCCAGGACCTCGACATCGTGACCTGAGCTGAAATCAGAAGTCAGATGCTCAACTAACTGAAAGACCCAAGCTCCCACCCCGCCCCCCTGTATTTTTTAAATGGTTAGGCAGTGATGCTTTCTCAGTTACAGCTGAGTTTGCCTTTTCCACTGTGAATTTCTCCTTTGTGTTTCTCAGTCAAAACCACCACTGATGGGAGATGTTCCACGTTTTCTTGTCCACTCCATTCCCTTACTGATGAGCACAGTCGTTCCCAGATTTTTTTATATTATAAATGAGCTTCTTTTCTCTACATAGCACATGATTCCCATTTCTGGCTCCATCCTTCAGATGGAACCTCAGAAGTAGCATTAGTGGGGCGCCTGAGTGGCTCAGTGGGTTAAGCCTCTGCCTTCGGCTCAGGTCATGATCCCAGGGTCCTGGGATCGAGCCCCGCATCAGGCTCTCTGCTCAGCAGGGAGCCTGCTTCCCTTCCTCTCTCTCTGCCTGCCTCTCTGCCTACTTGTGATCTCTGTCTGTTAAATAAATAAATAAAAATCTTAAAAAAAAAAAAAGAATCATGAATGGGTAAAAAGGAATAAATAACCACTTTCAACAGCCACTTACATTTTCCATTCACCAGAAGCCCTGACCTTCAAGACCAGCCTGAGAGGTGTTTTTTGAACCTTATCCTTCCCGCAGGGTGAACCAGAGTCCTTGGCATCTTAGGAGTCCCTGCAGTGGGCTGTTCTCGGCATCAGAGAAGAATGGGAGATGGAGATAGGGTGGGAGGAATTACTGGCCCGAGTAGGGTAGGGTGTGCCTTGGATTACGGGGGGACCAGAGATCAGTCGGGGTCCATTGTGCCCTAAACAGATGGCCCATGGCACCTCCATCCCGTGAGTCCCCAAGCAACGACTTTCCTGGAGCACTGTTGCCCTTTATACCCACCTTCTCTGCTTGTCAATGCCTGCCCAGGCTCCAGGCCAACGCCAAGGCCTCTCTGCCTGTACTCTGACATTCTCTCATTCTGGTCAAAGATGTCAGATGGTTCCAACCCCAGCCATGACCACTCTCCTCTGTCACCCTCAAGAGCTCCTCATTGCCCTTCTGGCTCCAGAATCAAGTCCCCAGTACCAGGCTGCCTTTTAGGACCCTTGAGACTCCTCCAGTCTCCCCAAAGAACTCTGCCCACCATCCAGACTGCCCTTCTCCATAAGCACTCTGAACTCCAGGTCCCCTGCTTTGAATATGCCTCTTCTCCCCCCTACCCCCACCCAGAATTCCCTTCCCTCACCATCCTTCAGCCTCACAGAGCCCAGCCCAGGCCCACAGCACCCACAGCCCAGCCTGCCCCTGATACTTCTGGCCTCTAGACTGTGGGGTCCTGGCAGACAGGGGCCCTGCCTCACCCAGTCCCTGCTCCCCAGGGCAGACCCAGAGCCTACCTGAGACCGGAAGTGTTTTTTGAATAAATGAGTAAGATGAGGATGAGTGACAGCCTTTTCTCTTCGGTAACAATGCTTTTGTCTGTGACCGAGCCAGTCACAAGTCTGTCCTCAACACTCAGTGGTTCTAAGAAGCAGGAGCCTTCCCTGGCCTCCATCTGTTATCTTCCATGTCACCCTCGGGGTTATTATTTTCCATGTGGAACGAGGCCTGAGGCAGAGCAAGGCTCAGCTGGAATCAGGCCTGAGAGGCACTGGTGGGCTCCGCGGGGTGGTTGGGAGGCAGCTGGAGTCAGGCTCAGGAGACCAGACTTCTGCTGAGGAGGAAGGAAACTGAGACTCCGTGCAGGGGGGAGGAGTCCGCCCAAGGTCACAGGCAAGCGAGTGGCAGAGACAAGCTCTGAGCCCAGAGCTTGTGTGCCTGCCGCCTCCAACACAGGACCTGCTGTGGCAGAGTGGATGGGAGGTTGTAGGGGGAGGACCCTGGGCGTCTCTCTTCAGCCATACCTTGTCCTTTCAGCTCATCACTCTGAGAACAAACCCAGACGCGGCAACACAGAACAGGCGATTCCAGTTCACTCAGAATCAGAAGAAGGAAGATTCTAAAACATCCACCTCAGTCACCAGCGTGAACCAAGCAAGCACATCCCGCCTGGAGGGCCTGCAGTCTGAAAACCATCGCCTACGAATGAAGATCACAGAGGTAGCTCCCTGAGCACCATCGGCCAGGGCCCCAGCCTCCCAGCCGCATCTTTCTGCCCCAGGGCTGCTGCTCCTGACCTCACTACCCCCTACCCAGGACTCCCCCCATATCAGGCCGTGCGGTCCCATGGGCTGGGGTTACAGCGGAGAGAACCAGTGGGGACATAAACTAGGCAGAGGCAGTTTTGTCGGAAGCCACTCGCTTGGCCCAGACTCATGGAGTCCAGCTGTGCCCCGATTCCAGACATCCTCAGGAAGAAAGGAGTTCTTAGAAAGTTGTGAGCTCCCAGATTATAGGAGCTTCCTAAGTGTGCAGAAGCCCCCACCCTTGATTTTTCACTCTTCCAACCCAACAACCACCCTCATCCGTATGACTTACAGCAAGACATAAGGGAGGGAAGAGAAACTTCTCAGGCAGGAGAGCTTGCTGAGGTGAACCACATGGTCCTCTTGAGGGTCCTTAACTGGTTCTTCAGTATTCCAGAGAGGCCATAACTAGATTCCTTTATGCCTAAGCCAGACCTCTGATTCTGGACTTTCTGTTACCTGGGAGAGGAGAACAAATTACCTTCCCCTTCTTCACCTCTGTCTTTGTGTCCAGGGGTGTGACTGGCCTCTGGTGTGCAGGCTACATGTTTCCCAGAGAAACCCTCATTCGACGAGGGGAATGGGGAAGAAACGAAGGAGAGCGTGTTAGGATAACTCGCTAAGTTGCTGTAACAAACATGCCCCAAAATGAAGTGGCCCAAAGAAAATATTTCTCTCTCACCTAATGGCCCTGAGGAGATGGGTCCAAGTTGGCCGACAGCTCTGCCTCCATGGCCATAACTGGGTGAGGCTTATTCCCTCCTACTGTCTGCCACTCCCCAAGGTGCCTTCCTCACGGGGACAGTTAAAGCTGGGGGGAAGGCACGTCCTGTTCTCAGTCGCAGGAGGGGAAGAGGAAGCCCACACAGGGATGAGCAAGTGATACAAAAATTGTGTGCCTTTTGGGTCTACTCCAGTTACCTTGGCAAGAACTTGCATGATCACACTTCTGTGTGAGACACGGGGTTGCCAGAGTCGATGCAGGATGTCCCAGTGATGTTTGAATTTCAGGCAATCAAGCATACTTTTAGTGTAAGGATGGCCCAGGCAGTATTTGGGATATACTGGCACTAAGAAAAAAGACGCATCATTATCTGAAATTCAGATGGGACTGGTAATTCCATATGTTTATTTGCTAGACCCAGTAGCCTTTTGGGGAACTCACATTAGTCTGTCACAAAGATCTACAGCATAGTTGTCCATGCATCTAAGCCTGACGGCTCTAGGATGGGATAGCCCTCCCTCCCACTGGTCACCAGAGAAAAGGAGGAAAGGTTTCTGTCCCTCAGAGCCCACTGCTCATTCGGTTTTAATGTCAGACCTCTCTCTGAGTAGAACGACCATGACTTGATGTTTGACTTTAACTTGCACACTCCAGCAATAAAGAGCTCCTCGCTTCAGGAAACCTGAAAACGAAGCCATTGTCAAAATCCCTAAAGTGCTGGGTGGTTTTTCCTGGAATGGAATCACAATCTGACCTCCTTTGCTCCTAGCCCCACTGTTTGAGGCACACAGAAAACGGTATCTCTCTCCTACTCCACGTGAAGACGTATTAATGGCTGAGGTCTTGACATCAGAACAACACTTTACAGTTTATAACTTCCTTACACTATAGTAGAACGTCCACTGCCTTTCCCAGTTACCGCCCCCTCCCCCCAACACACACATGTGTGCGTGCACACGCAAGCACGTGTACACACCCACACACACACACCAGGCTTCTCAAGGGCTAGACTGCCCCAGATCTTGCACCTGAGTTTTCTATAACATGAAGGCAGCTGCAGTCCATCTTCTAAAGGAGCCCCTACTGTCCTAGCCTTCAGCGTCTCTGTGAGGCTTACACCTGACCAGCCCAAGGGTCCTCCCCTGTAAGGGCCCCGCGGGGCATCAGGAATGATAATTATGGCACTTTTATTCCTGTAGCAGGTTAGCTTCATGATGTGTCAGGGACGGGGCTAACCTTTGAGTGCATTGCCTCATTGAATCTCTGCAGTAACCAGAGGCTTGTGCTGTGATTACTGCATTCTGCGGATGGAGTTGAGACTCAGTCTCGAGAGCCAGTCCACAGACAGTAAGGGGCAGCCCTGGGTTTGCCCCGAGACCTGTCCAACCTCAGAGCCCGCGCTCTGACCCTCCCCCGCCCTGCCGCCCTGGGCGGGCCCAGCCGCTTCCTCGAGACTCCAGCCTGCTCTGAACGCATCATTGCGAAGCCCAGGCACCACCACCCCCCAGCCCTTCCTGCAGCAACAGCCAGCAGGGGCCCTCTGCAGCTCGTCCCCAGCGCCGGGGCCTCTCTGGCTCTGGGTGCCCTCCCAAGGCCCACCTGAGGCCCAGTCCCATGACCCTGGGTGCTGGGGAAGGGGCTGGGCCCGGGCCTCTGACTCAGCTGGATCCTTTGTCTTCCAGCTGGATAAAGACTTGGAAGAGGTCACTATGCAGCTGCAGGACACACCAGAGAAGACCACCTACATTAAACAGAACCACTACCAAGAGCTCAACGACATCCTCAATCTTGGAAACTTCACTGAGAGCACAGGTAGGAGGAGGCGGGGTCCCTGGAACGTGGGGACCTGGGTATCAGACACCAGCTGGCCATCTTTCACTTTACCGATGAAGAAACTGAGGCTTGGGGGAGGGGGGGATGACCTGAAGCCACGCAGGCAGAGCTGGAGCATCTGCCTAGACCCGAGGCTTCTGTCCCTCGGTCTCTTGGGTTCTGGTGGCACACGTACATGTCATGGCCAGCAACCTGGGTTTTGCCTACATTTCGGCCAAATTTTCAGAGATCTCCAGTGTCGTTAAGAGTGCATAGAGGGGCACCTGGTGGCTCAGTAGGTTAAGCCTCTGCCTTCAGCTCCGGTCATGATCTCGGAGTCCTGGGATCAAGCCCCGCATCGGGCTCTCTGCTCGGCGGGGAGCCTGCTTCCCTTCCTCTCTCTCTGCCTGCCTCTCTGCCTATCTGTGGTTTCTGTCTGTCAAATAAATAAATAAAAACTTAAAAAAAAATAAATATTCATCGTTTAGGGCAGTTTCATTCATTATTATACAGCCAAACAAGGTTCGTAATACAGCTGTTAGGAAATGGGGCGGATCTATTCATGCAGATATGGAGAGCCCTCCCAGTGAAAATAGCGAGATGAACGCGAGCATGATACACATAAATGCACACACATCTGCACGTCTGTGTGTGCATGTGCTAAGTGCATTTTTTAAAAGGTCTGGAAGAACAAACACCAAATTGTTAACAGTATCCACCTGTGTGAAAAGGCACAGTAAGTACAAAGTAAGAAAGGATTCATTTAGTATACTTCTCTGTTGCTGGCATTTTGTCAGTATTTATTCATTAATTTGCTATAAAATTATTTTTAAATCAATGAAAAATCTTTAGTTTCTTTTTTTGTTGTTGTTTATAGTTTCTTTTATTCTCATTACCTAAATCCTAAGTATTCTTATTATAAAAGCAAATTATTAGGGGCGCCTGAGTGGCTCAGTGGGTTAAGCCTCTGCCTTCAGCTCAGGTCATGATCTCAGGGTCCTGGGATCTAACCCCGCATTGTGCTCTCTGCCTGGGGGAGAACCTGCTTCCCTCTCTCTCTGCCTGCCTCTCTGCCTACTTGTGATCTCTCTCTCTATCAAATAAATAAAATTTAAAATCTTTTAAAAAAATGTTTTTAAAAATTATGAAATTCTTAGGGTTAGAGTTAGGGTGGGATGATTGCAAAAAAAGTTTGAATTGAGATAAGTTACAAGTCAATTGAAAGAATAAAAATTATTCACAGTAACTTTAGTATCTGGTAAAGGTGGGCATTTCAAATTAGTGGAGGGAAATGAATCATTCAATACATTTAATGGGGATAGGTGGATAGTTATCTGGAAAAGAATAAACTTAAATCCCTACATCACACCTCACACAAAAATAAAGTCCAGATGTATAAAGGATTTAAATGTAAAAAGTGAAACCATGAACGAACTAAAAACAAAACAAAACAAAACAAAAAAACAGAAAAAAACCCACAGGAGAATTTTTTTTTATAATCTCAGAGACGGGAAAGCCTCTCTCAATTTGATGCAAAACACAGAAACCACAAAAGAAAAGGTTGATAAATTTAATTGTAAAAAAGAATTTTTTAACAACACAAAAGCCATCATAAGTCATCAAAAAATCAAACCAAGCCAAAAAGTATTATAATTCAGGTAATAAAGTGCTTATTTTCTTACATATAAGGAGAAATTTATATAATGTATATGAAATATGTATAATTATATGTAAATTAATTTACAAAAAAAGAGCAACACAGAAGAAAACTGGGCAAAAGAGAGTTCTCACAGAAGGAAGTGCAAGAGATTCATATGCTTATGAAAAGACGCTGAAGCTCACTCCTTATTAAGAGAATGTAGATGAGGGCACCTGAGTGGCTCAGTGGGTTAAGGTAAGCAGCTGCCTTTAGCGCAGGTGATGATCTCAGGGTCCCTGGAATGGAGTCTCCCTCTGACCAGCCTTCCCCTCTGACCCTCCCTCTCCCTTTGACCCTCCCCCGCCCCACTGCTCCTGCTCCCTCTCACTCTCCCAAATAAATAAATAAAATCTTTTTAAAAATGCAGATGAAATCTTGAGTGAGATACCATTTTCACCAATGAGACTGGCAAAGACAAGAAACCAAAAAGTTACAGAGAGTTTGAGGACACAGTTGGGAAACATTGCCGGTTGAAATAGAAATTGCTCTGACCCAACAGTTCCAGTTTTGGGATTTATCATAAGGATATGCAGTCAGCTCTCATTATTCATGATGATTGTCTCTGATAAAGTTGCTGTGAACCATGAATTAATGAGTGACTACTAAACCACTGCTCCTGAGGGGGAATACAGGGTTTGGTTCCTGCAAGGCTCTCTCGGGTTGACATTTTGATCAACCCATGACATAACTTTGTTGTATGTGTGTTTCTGCTTGAAGACGTCTTATTTAATATACAGTGTTGATTCATTAACATTGACCTCATGGTCAACAGTGCTATAAAGTGTGCCTGCACGAAGCCCATCTAAGCCATGTATTTTCTCCGTCAGGCACGTCACAGCCGTCTTGCACTTGGGCGTGCTTTATAGGGTTGTTGACCGTGAAGTCAATGTAAATTTTTCAACATTGTGTGTGTCAGCAAATGACCGTGAAAGCCTTACCGGTATTGATTGGGGTTACAAATAAATGTTAGCGAGTGGGCGAATTCACAAATACAGAATCAGTGAATAAAGAGGATCCACTGTACTCACATGGGGGCAAGATGACAGTCACAAAGTCACACACTACAGAAAGACAACTAAACCCCGGTGCTTCTCCAGATCCCTGGGCGAGGGGGTTATATTTAGTATTTCTTCAAATCTCTCTAGATAGTTCTGAAGCACAGAGAGTTGCAAAAGCATGCACATCACCACATTTTGTGGCTACACGGTGTTTCTTTGAAAGGAGGCCCCACACACACATGAGTATGTAACTAATCCATTGTTACTGGAAATACTCAGATTAGTCCCAACCCTTTTTTATATTACGAGTAACGCTGACTTGAACATCTTATGCATAATCTCATTATTTCCTTGGGATACATCCCAGAAGTAAAAATTCTGGGTAGAACAATTTTTTTTAGTGTTCAATGCTTATTGACAAGTGATCCCCACACCCAAACATTATGCCAATTTGTACTCCCACCAGCAGTTTACTGCCTATTATTATTCTTTTCCATCCTTGGCAGTCTTATGGATATATATTTTTTACCTTGGAGAGTTATTTCCTCTGTCATCACATCCCTGTGCACCAGTGAAAAAGGCCTTTATATTAGAACTTTTCATTTCCAAGTTATGTTGCTTACATTGGTTAACTAGATTTTTTCTTGGAGAAAGGAAGTCCCCAGGATGCCATTTCCATCCCTGGTTAGAAGCTTCTAGATTCACTGCCTTAGTCCCGAGAGAGACTGCAGAAACCACAGCTCTAAAGGGATAATAGGCTCTTTTGCATTCTCTCTCCTTGGGCAGCATCCTAGAAAGACTGCATTTTTTTTTTTTAAATGAAGTTAACAGAATGTGTTGTGATCTTGTTGTTTTGCATTCAGATGGGGGAAAGGCCATTTTAAAAAATCACCTTGATCAAAATCCCCAGCTACAGTGGAACACAACAGAGCCCTCTCGAACATGCAAAGATCCTATAGAAGATATCAACTCCCCAGAACAGTAAGTACTTTCTCCTTGAGAATTATTGCAGAAGAGCGTGTTAGTCCCGCACAGCAATTTCAGTCTGCCCGGCGTTTTCACGTGCCTTATTTTATTTAAACTCCACAACAACCCCATGACACAGGTCAAATTACAAGCCTCATTTTACAAATGAGAAAACGAAAATTCAGAAAGGGGAGGGGACTTGTCAACGCCCACCCAGTTCCGAAGTGCAGGAGATGGGATTTGAACCCAGGTCTGCTGACCGTCAAGCCCACCGAAGCACAGTGCCCTCATTATATATAAAATTTAACCTTGCTAAATGCACTCACTGCACAACTCTTCACCGACACCTACTGTGTATCAGACATAGAAGTGAAAAAAACGGACAAAAATCCCTTCGTGCGCAGAGCTTATATTCTACCCAGTGGCACAAGAACTTCTTTTAAAAAGCAGCATCTAGTGTATTACATCATAGGTGCTTTGGAGAAAAATAAAGCAGGGGAATCAGTCAGGGATTGTAACCTTGAATAGAGTGATCAGAGGAGATTCAGTGAGAAGGTGGCCTCTAAGCGAAGACCCGGACATCTCTGTTAGCTTTGTTCCCACTGGCAATTTTGAGTTCTTCCTTTGCTCATAGCGGCTTGGAAGCAGAGATTAGAAATGTCGACCCTGGCGCTGCCGACCCCCCAGGGCTCAGTCGGTTAAGCGTCCAACTCTTGATTTCAGCTCAGGTTGTGATCTCGGGGTCGTGAGATCGAGCCCTGCTTTGGGATTCTCTCTCTCCCTCTGCCTCCGCCCCTACCACCCCCTGCCCCCACCCCCCGGGCTCACTTTCTCAAATAAATAAATAAATAAAATCTTAAGAAAGAAAGGAAGGAAGAAAGAAGTGTCAACACTGAAACTTGCTCCCCGGGAAGTGACAAGCAGCAGAGACAGCCAAATCACCAACTATAGTGTATTTTGAGGCCATTTGGGGTTAGAGCCAATAGCCTTCTCAACCCAGTTAGCTCCAAGGCTTCATTGACTTACACTCCAGAATGATCATTATGGTTCTATGGTAGTCGTCAGAGGTTTACTTATTAGTAGCCTCCATGAGAGTGTAAGCACCTTGAGGATAAGGTGTGCGTCCCTCCCGTGTCCTTTGGACTGAACGCAGGCTCCCGCACTGAGTAGGTGTTTGGCAAGTGCTGTTGAATGAATGACTGTGTAAATGGGACCCCAGCAGACAGCAAAGTGCCATGGCTCTGAGAGCCTCAGACGGATGGCCGCCTTGCCCAGGCCTTAGTCCTTCCAGGTCAGAGTTTATTCCTCAGTAACCCTCTCCCTGGACTCTGCCAGCACCCTCTGGCGTTCAGAGGTCAATCATAGCTCAGAGTACACAGACAGGTTCAAGTTGAATTTCAAAAGGAGATCTCCAACACACTAACCTCGTGAGCACTTGTGACATGTCCTTGGTAGAAACTCTCCAGTGCACAGGGAATGAGGGGGGGCACTGCATCTGTCCCCCTCTATCTCAGGATCCCATCGGTGCCATGAATACACACCAGGGCACACCTGTTGAGATGAGGTGGCCCCCCGTGAGTTGATCTGCCTCCCTCACAGAGCTCTGTGCTCCGTCACCAAGCTCCTTTCCAAGAAGGAGCAGGAGACCCACCTTCCCCACTTCTGGCTTCATTGTCATGTGCACGTTACATAAACTCTGTACCCTTCCCTAATCATTATAGTGGAGAATAGCAGCACTTCTTTTACTTACTGGGTTTTTGTGAAGATCTGGGGGTGGGGGGAGGTCCCCACCTGAGCGGTCAGGCACTGAGGACACAGGGAGGCCTTAAGGATACTGAGAATGCAGCTTCCCAGGTATGAGAGAGAACCACACAAGATGCACCTGGGAAGAGCCCAGACCCCCCACTCTCTCTCGCTCTTTCTCTCTCCCTCTCTCCCTCTCTCTCTCTCTCTCTCTCTCACACACACACACACACACACGCTGCCATGAGTCACACACCACCCCTGCCTCTGCCCCGCCTTGGGGCTTTGCTGGCTGTGCTTCTGGGAATTTACCCAGAACTCTGGGAGCTCAGAGAAGGAAGGAGCCCACTCTCTGAGGAGTTTGAAGTGGATAGTGAAGGGGAAAGAGTTCATCAGATCAGGAGGTAGAGAGAGTATTCCAGGCTGGGGGAAAATTGTGTGCAAAGGCAAGCATGAGTGGCCTTTAGCAGTGTTTTAGGGGAAACTAGCCGCCCAAGTATAGGGTTTGGGTGGTGAGTGGGTAGAAGTTTCACCTGGAGTATTAGAAAAAAGATCTCAGGCAGCCTCAAATAAAATACCGCCCCAGAGGTGGAAAGACGACACTAGTCACCAAAGAAGTTAAAAGACCAGGAAAAAACCTATTGAAGTCAGCCAAGCAAGAAGGGCGGAGGTCCTGGGCAAGGCAGGGGCAGAGGAGCCAATGAGGAGGCCGGAGCAGCGAGAAGCCCCGCAGTCCATTTGGAGGCTCGCGAGAGTAGAGTGAGAACCGTCTGGCAGCAAAGCCCCACGAGATAAGCAAAGTCCGTTCTTAGGGATGGCCACACGCTCAGGGAGACTGCGTCCCCTTTGCTGAGTCCGTCTCCCTGGTTCCTCTCAGGGTAGTCATTGGCAGGTGTAGGTCTGTATTTAATACCTGCTAGATGGGTGAATGGCTAGATGATGGGATGGACAGATCTTGGATTCGGGATAACTGGTCTCCACCATCAGCTTCTTAGCCAAAGACAGTCCAGGGAATATTCTGGTGAGCGACCGGATAGCCTTCACTAAAAGTCCTCTCTCCCTCTCCCCCCTCCCTTCCACCCTCCCTCTCTCTCTCCTTCTCTCTCTCTCTCTCTCTCTCCCTGCCACAGCATCCAGCGCCGGCTGTCCCTCCAGCTCCCCATTCTCCACCACGCCTACCTCCCATCCATCGGAGGCGTGGACGCCAGCTGTGTGAGCCCCTGCGTCAGCCCCACCGTCAGCCCCCGCCACAGACACGTGCCACCCTCCTTCCGAGTCATGGTCTCTGGCCTGTAAGGGTGGGAGGCCTGGGGCCGGGGCCTCCCCCATGACAGAACCACACGGAGCAGAGGCTACGGGAACACTGTCAGCTCTGGCTGCGGAGCCGCTGGGCGCCACGGCTGGCCTTGTGGGACTGCTCGATGGCACTCAGGTGGACAGGATGGGGGCACTTGGCACCTGACCTCGCGCCTTATTTGTGAAGTTTTTATTCTTTCACAAAGAAGAGGAACGGAAATGACTTCTTCCTTAATGTCTGCGAAGAAGGAGGAGCTGGGATATTTTGAAACTTTGCAAAAAAAAGAAAAAAAAATCCTAGACAAGGAGCGAATCACTAGAACTCCAGCTAGAAGTCACCGAGTGTCCCTGAGCAGCCCTGAGAAGAGGCGAGGGGCTTCTGGAGAAACCAGCTCTGCCTCTGCACACACATCCCTGGCTGTGGCCAGGCCAGCCCTTCTCCCCTCTGGGGTAGGAGGCAGGCAGGGCAGCCTGGCCCCCAGCCGCCAGGGCAGCCAACCCCAGCCTTCCTGGAACAGGGAGTCTGCCAGGCAGCCAGGCGGCCCGAGGGCTGGGGTACAGGAACAGGCTGACTCACATGCCTCCCGGTGGGACCTTACTCTCTAATCAATGCCACACATTAACACAATAACACCCATTCCGGGACCGTGGGGATTTAGGGCACGTCACTGCAGACCCGCTCTGCAGCATTCACCGACAGTCGGTCACGCACCCACCACGTTGGCCATGTCCTTGTGTTTGTATCAGGTGTTCCAGTAATCAGGGGGACCACCCGAGCTAATCATGGAATGTCTGTTTCCAGCAAACACTCTAAAGAAAGACTGTGCACTTTAACCTCTCATCAGGGCCCAAGGGCTGGCTGGGGTTGGTTTTTTCCCACTGACTTTGTTTCTGACCAAAGTGAATCGGGCATTCTGCTAGAAGACATCCCTGTAGTCGTAGGGAGAGAGTTGCTAGCCGAGGCCTCTCCTTGGCTTCCCGAAGGTGGCCTTCCATCCGGACAAGCCAGGGAGCTCGCCCTTGGGGTTCACGGAGGTGACCAGTCAACACACTGGTTCTCATTCATAAGATCACTCTTCCCTTTCAACCGAAGAGAGAGTACTGGCCTGGGAGTCAGACGGACCTGGGCTCCAGTCCTCACTCCATGGCTGACTCCCTTCTTGACCTTGGGAAAGTCCCTACTGTCTCTCTGAGCCTCCGTTTCCCCTCCCCAACAAATTGGGGTTGAGATAACCCCCGTCCTGCCTACCTCACAGGGTCTCTCTGAGGATCAAAACTTGATCTTGTCCAGAAAAGCTTCGTACCAAACAGTGAAGCAGCCGTGACCCGTGAGGAATCAGGATGACCGTGACCTTCGGCCCTCACGACCGCCAGGGGTTTGGCCCAAAGAAGCTCCCAGCACAGCCCTCTACCAGGATAACCTGGCGGAGAGAGGCTCCCGACAACTTTAGTGACATTCCTAGGCAGGTTCATTCTTTGCTAAAGAAAGGCCTGAAGGACAGCGTCCAGGACGTCTGCACAACCAAGCCGTCGCTCACTCCCTAAAGAAACTTAATGGCAGCTTCAACAGGCAGGCAATAATATCTTCCCAGACCACTGAAGTCAGGAATATACTGCTGTCACCACCAGACTTTGACAAAAGGGCCCACAGGAATCTTATCATCACCAACATTTCAAAAACACCCGATTTCACGTAGCATAGCTTTCCCCTCCCCTCCCCCGCAAAGAGAGGTTATGGAGGTACTGTAGCTTTTAGAGAAAAAAAAAATGTCAACACATCACAGGTCAAATTGAAGTCATCGTCTGTTTTAGGCACTACAAATCGGTGTTGTCACTCACTGTGTATTACCAGTATTGACTTGCTTTCTTGATTTCACCAAAACCAGATTTAATTTAAAGGACCACATTAATTTTTCCAAGGGAAGGAGACAATTCATTGTACATAATGTATACACACACACAAAAAAAAATATACCTGTAGAAATATTATTCCAGCATAGCAGGAAACAAAAAGAAACAAAAAGTATTGGACAGTCGGAGGTGAGTGTATGCGTCCGTAACCCGTTGTGACCCCTGACCGTGCACAGTCTTCTAGGTTCACCCACGAAGTACATTTTCTGTCTTAATGATACTGTAGGTTCACCCATTTTTTTTTATTTCCCTGCAAATAACAAGACCCACAGAAGTGACTCTAGCTATCTAACGGTTCTGTTCTTTTATATGCAGCAAACACACCGTACATTTCCGAAGAGGCTTCAGCCTGAAGGCATTTTCCAGTGACGTTAGTGCACAAACGCTTTAAATTAGACCGGGACTGCCAGAATCAAATGTAAATGAGGAATTTCTCGTACCCCTATTGCATGGTATCAATTTTTAATAAATTGTTGCAAATTTGTTTTTATGAATAAAAGGAAAAAAAAACTGTCCTCTTTAATGCCTACTCGTCCCAAAATGCAGGTCCAAGCAGGTGTATTCCTCTGCTCAGAAACTCGGGGGACAGTTCTGGGGTGCCTCCTCAGCGTCCTCCCTCCCTTTGGCGGACAGTAACAGAGAAGCCCCGCGACCATGTCAGCTGGGGTGACCTGAGCCGGGCCAGTATGGCTCTTCCCAGGCTTCCTCCTCGCAAGGAAATTTAGTCAGCCATGAGAGAGAAAAAGGAAGCTGATATGGAGAGAAATAGAATCAAGAGATGGATCCTGATGGTGTCTGAATCCTATTCCTGAAGGGTCCTTCCCCTGCTGTGAAGGGTTCTCCATTCTCCAAATAAATCACCCTTTTTGCCTAGTTAAGTTCAAGTCCAATTCCCACCTGTTGCAAACAAGAAGTCCCTAACTAACCCATACTGGGCCCTCAACCTGCAGCTCCACTCCAATCGCGCCATCCTTCAGGCTCCCATCCAAAACACTCTCCTAGATCCCTCTGCATGAAACTCTCTCTTCTTACTTTCTGTACTCAGGATGCTCTCTCCCTCTCACAGCTCTGGGTACATGCTCACGCTGCCCCCATCTCCCCACCCCAGACCAGGAGCTCCCTGAGGATGGGAGTCCGATCTGCCTCATCCATGTCCCACCAGCAGCAGGCTCTCCCACTGGCTCAGAACAGTCTTCCATGAGACTTTTGCAGAATTAACCATTTTGCTGGGGCATGTCTGTGTTGGTGGCTGGGTCTGAAAGATAGAGCCAAGGCAAGGTGTCCAAAGCAGGCCGGAGAAGCCCAAGGCCATGTGACAGCATGCAGGCCCCAGAAGAGGCAGGGACTGGACCCACAGACTTCACTGGAAGCCTGGTCTCATATAGGAGCATTCTAGTGCCGGATCCTCAATGATGAGCCTACCAAGGATCAGACCTCTTGAACCCTGGCTGGGAGACAACTCTGCTCCATGACATCTAGGTAATCTAAGTACCAGGCAACATTTTCTCCCACAGAGCCATAAACCTCAAAGATCCTGAATACAAAAGTAGAGATCTCAGAAGGCAATACCGGTAACTCCATGGTCACCTGGATCTCAAAATCAAGTGCATACTCAGAGCTCTGGAGGCTGGTGAGACTGGAGGGGCTCCTGGCCTGAAGGCTCCAGTGGCGGTGAAGAGCTATTAGTTTGGCACTCTTTGCCCCTGATATCTTGGCCGCTGTCTCGATTCTGGTTTCTCCCATCTATAACTGGAGAGATCCGGCACTCGTGGTGAGTTTGGGCTCCGTGTCAAAAGGAAATACCTTTGATTTCCCTCTGTCTGAATTCCAATGCAAAAACCTCAGAGCAGTGTTTCTGAAACTGAAAACTGTTCGGGCCCCTTTTAAGACACAGTGTCAACTTGAGTTGTTCTTATAAAGTTATCTAAATTTGTTCAAAACTAAATATAAGCTCATGCTGACATCTTTCATATAAAAGCAAAACAAATTTATAAATTCAATGCAAATAAGTAAAATGACAAAACCAATAAAAATCATATTAGCAACATGGATTTAATGGGATAGACGAGGTTTTGCAGAAAAATAAATTGCGGCTCACAGCGGGAACACAGCGCCAACTGCTCTCAGGCACGCTCCTTTGAGCTCAGCCTGCCCGGTGCGATGACTCAATTATCACACTGCTTTTCTTTATTTAAACCACTGTGAAAACTTCATTTATCCAGCGCTCCGTGGTATCATTTGGCCTTCACTTGGCTCTCACACATCACCTCTCTGTTAAACCCACCTTTGTGTTTTTCTCATGAACCATTGACAATGATGGGGCCACCCAGGTAATACACAAAAATCAAATGGTGATTGAGGGCTAATGTTCACTGGGCACTAGGTGAAGTGCTTTGTGGGCATAATCTCATTTAGATCTGCAGGGACCCCAGAGTAGGAACGATGACTGCCATCCTTTTGCAGCTAAAGGCACTCAGCCACAGAGGCCAAGTTCTGCTCTGAGTCATGCAGCTGAGATACCGGGAGGGAATTTGAACAGGGACAACTCCAGAACATGCCCTCTTCACCACTTCCTTAAACTACTTATCAGAAGTAACTGGATTCCAACGAACCAGAATATGCCTATTAAATTTGTTTTAGATTACCTTGAAATACAAGTACAGCCTTTTTAAATTTTACAGATTCACACACCTCTGAGATTCATCCATGGCCTCACCTGAGGCCCTAAACCCCAGTCTGAGCCTCTCTGGTCTGGACAGAGTGAGTAAGGGATCCCTCCCTGTACTGAAAGGCAGGTGAGCCAACAACATGGGAGAAGCTACAGCAGAAACAGAACTCTGCCCAGGTTGCCCATTGCCCAGATTCCCGCACCCCGCCCCCATCCCTGACCACTGAATCAGGAGCACCCAGGCCTCCAAGATCTCATAAGACTCTGCCAGCCCAGGGCAGAGGAAGCACGATGGAAGGGACTCAGCCTTCTGGGGAGAAATGCCAGCCTTGGATACGATATTCACTGCTTAAAAATGATCAGGCTGGTAAAAAATGGAAAATAACCAAATGCTATCAACAGGACAGGAATAAAAAGTAACATAATATATGCACAGAGTGGGATATCCTATAGCAGTGAGAATGCGAAAAAATTACAACTATGTGTGATAATATTAATGGATCTAAGAAAAAAAAAACATGCAGACTGAAAGAAGCCAGACATAAGAGGATGTACTGTACTGTAAGATTGCAATAGCATCCAGTTCAGAAACGAGCCCAACTAATCTATTAGACATCAGAATAGCAGTTATCCCTGGTGGTGAAAGTTACAAGAGGTCTGAATTTCTTTCCCTGCCATCATTATCTCCAGTTCTGGCATGCGGTTTCTAAAGGGCCGTTCTGGAGGAGGCAGAACTGGATAGGGACAAGCCTAGAAATCATGTCATGGGGACACAGTTAAAGGAAGATTTGGGGGCAGTGGGAAAGCCTGGCGTGACAACTATTACTCTCTGTGGGAAGCCATCACAAATATGGGACTGTCTTACTCCTCGTTGCTCCAAAGTGACAAAGGAGGACAGACTTCAGTAAATTCCAGGGAGAGAGTTTTGGCTCCAAAAACCTAATAGTTTGCATAATGGAAGAGAGGAGCCACCCCATCTCTAGAAGGGTTCAAATGGGGAGGCTGGAGAGAGAATTCCTCCACTGGGTGAGAGGCTGGAATGGATAAGCCCAAAGACCTGTATTTCATTGGTTGCAGTATAACAACATGCATGTCATATGGGGGAATCAGATATGTTCACTTTGGTTAGCAAATGGTTTTTATCGTCATCATTATTATGTACATAAAATCTGCATTTCTAGTTTCTTTTGAAAAGTACAATTGAGCTGATTAGAGGTACTTCTTTATATAGGTCATATCATCTTTAGGTCCCCGTAGCCACACCACGCCCTATTATTACCCAACATCAAGGCCAAGTGTCAATATTTATCATCCTGCTTGCTCTGGGGTTTTTCTTTTTTCCTTATACCCAGCCCACTTCACTCCTGTATATCATTACCTGTCTTCTCTCTCTAGGCATTTGAGTGGATGACTTTTGCTATTTTATGGCTCTCAACCTTCATTTGAAACAATGGCATACAGCTATATTTATCTCAATAAATACAGTACATCTGAACAGCAGTACATCTGAACAGCACCCAAAGGCCGTCTTCACCCTGCCCTGGAGCTAGTAGGCTCCCAACAACCCAGTGGAAAAAAGAAAGGCAACCCCTGGGATACGCTTCAGCTGGTGTGTCATGGAGCCAAATCACCTCTCCAGGACTAAGGTCATTTTCCATCGTTAAATAGACACTATTCATCATTGAAGGGACATTGCTATCTAGTCAGCTCCTGTTTGAGAGACTCAGGGCCCTCTGTTAGTTAATGAAACCAACAAGAAATAGAAAAACCTTTTTGTCTGCGAGCCTGAAATAAAAGTAAGAGAGTTTGGCCATGATCAGGATCAAACTGTCTGTTGGGAGGTCCCTGCTAGCTCAAAGGAGCTATGATTTGTAGAATTCCTTCTGATGTGAGTAGCTCTCACTTCTTAAATGCTTCCTATAGATACTGTGTAAGCACTCTACATGATATATCTCACATAATTGTGTAATAACACTACAGGAGAGGTATTACGATTATTCTCTGTTATATAGATGAAGAAACTCAGGCACAGAGAGGTTAAGTAACTGGTCTGAGGTCACACATCTAGTGATGATGGAGCCAGAATTCAAATTCAGACCTTCTAACTCCAGGTACCACCAGGATTTGATACTTAATGTCCCAGTGGGATTTCCTCTGCCCACGCATTATATGACGGTGCTACACTTCTTGCCAAGCATACCAAGAACATAAAACACAGACTTCTAGTTTTCTTTTCCTCTGGCTTACAAATTTGTGAAAATTAAACTAAAAAATTCCCTTATTTTATTTGATTCCTTAAACTATAAAATAAAAAGCAAATTTCTCTGGGACAAAAGTTTCTCTGGCAAAATTTGATTCATGTTCAAATTCAAGGAATTTGAGATGGAATATAAAATAGAAGAGCTTTCAGCGTCCAGAGTCCAGTCATTCCTTCAAGATTCTTTTTTTTTTTTTTAAGAATTTATTTATTTGAGAGAGAGTGCATGCACACAGCATGGGGGGCAGAGGCAGAGGGAGAGGGAGAAGCAAACTCCCTGCTGAGCAGGGAGCCCTCAAGGCTCCCTGTGGAGCTTATGCTTAAGACCTCAAGATCATGACCTGAGCTGAAGGCAGATGTCCAACTGACCAAGCCTCCCAGGTGTCCCCCATTCCTTCAAGATTTTATAGCTCAATGCTGTCAAACACCTGCTGGACGTGTAGGGCCAAATCTCCATTATGTTCAGGCGTGCGAACTTCTACTGACAGGGTGAACATACATTACAGTGATCCTGTCAGGTAAGTGGGGGGCCTATTTTGACCTCTGAGATTATGTTATATGATGAGGAATGCATGTAAAACTAAACATTGTTTCTCTAACTCAATATTTTACAGGAAAACTGCCTGAGAATCCTATCTGCAAATGACTATGGGTTTAAATGAAACTAATTCAGTTAAAAACCTATGTATCTGAAAATCATATGTGCCAAATAAACACAAATTCTTTGGGCTTATCAGTTGAAAATTATATTACTCAAAAATAGGTCTATTAGAAAGGATATGATAATGTTTTGTTGACCAGAAAGCCTAAAATTAAGAGAATATATATTTCAATAAGACTGTACTCCTACCTTAATAAAAGAACTGAAATTATCTTGTAGTAAGAGGAGGAAAAAATGTGACAAGGAAGACAACTTCAGTAACTGGAAGCTTAATGTTCATTAGTGCATGTAATAAACCCTTATATTGAACATAAATATATGATTTTGTTGATAGAAAATCCATTTCTCTTGCCTTCACTAAATAAATGGGTTGAAGGGATATGTAAACTACATTGACTTTATGGATGTCAGATTTTTGGAGTGCCTGGATGGCTTAGTTGGGTGAGCAGCTAACTCTTGGTTTCGGCTCCGGTGGTGATTTTGGGTCCCGGGACGGAGCCCTGGGTCAGGCTCCATGCTCAGTGTGGGGAGTCTGTTTAGGGATTCTCTCTCCCTCTCCCTCTCCCCTTCCCCCTGCTTGTTCTCTCTCTCTCTCTCTCTCTCTCTCTCTCTCTTTCTCTCAAATACATAATTAAATCTTTTTTTAAAAGGATCTCAAGTTATTAACCTGCCTATATGGGATGTGTTGTAGGGGAAAGGAATATTGCGTGGTTCCTCTTTAAAGCACTTTGACAAAACTGGGAACACCCAATATACCCAGGGGCAGTACAGCACAAATGCCACAAGGCGTCGCTTTCCAACAATGACTTGCCCTGCAGTTAACCATATTTTCTGGAGAAGGAAGGGAGGAGAGGAGAGGGATGTTAACAGTATTTTGATGAAATAACCAGAAGTGCATTTATTAGAATACACAGCAATTAGTGTATCCAGACCAAAGGAAGTTTCCCTTTACTGAAAACCTCAATTTTTTTTTCCTTTTTATTGTATTTTCCTCTGGAGCAAAACTGAGCCTTGGTATTACTACAGATTAGTAGTACAGACGTGGAAATTTTCCATTACCTCTTGGTCTTCACAAACATTCAGTGGGATTATCCTGGAGGTGGACTATGATACCTATATTACAGATGAAGAAACCAAAAACTAGAAAAGTTGTAATTGGCCAATGAAAATTCCAGTGGCTAGGCTTCCTGACACCTGGCCAGCTGGGAACCCTATGCCCTGCTCCTCCCCAACATCCCTCAGAGTAGAGGAGCTTGGGAACAGGGCGTGACTATTTTGCTTTTTTGGAAATGAGTGTAAATATGTTAGACAAAAGTGTCTGATATGAATTTGTACTTGTTTATGTTTATAAAAGAAGGCTTCAGAGAGTTTTCAGGGGTGCTCTAAGCCACTTTGGGCTGTGTCTAGGATGGGTTTCCAAGGGAGCTCATTTTGTTGTTAGAGGTGTGTGTGTGTTTGTTAGGGTTGCCAAGCAAAGTACAGATTGGGTGGTTTAAATAAGAGAAATTTATTTTCTCACAATTCTGGAGGCTAGAAATCCAAGATCAAGGAGTCGACAAGGCTGATCTCAGCTGAGGCCTGCCTCCTTTGTTTGTAGACAGTCGGCTATCTTCTCCCTGTGTCTTCACAGGGTCTTCCGCGTCTGTGCCTGCGTCCTAACCTTCTCTTCTTATAAGGACACCAGTCCAATTGGAACCTCATTTTGCCTTAATTACCTTTTTAAAGGCCCCATCTTCAACAATAGTCTCATTCTGAGGTACTGGGGGAGGGAGCGGTGAGGGCTTCCACATAGGAATTTAGAGGAGACAACAATTCAATCTGTAACAAGGTGGAAAAGTTGAGAAACCTGCGTTAGCCTTTCCAACTCTTCACCACCACAATGACAGCTTCTAGTCTGGGTCCTTAACTACAACTTCCAAGAGTTGGATGTTATGGATTTCCTTCTCCAAGAAAGCTCCTTAACTTAATCTGTTTTTTATATGTGACTCTGATTGTTTCCTGTAGAAGTAGAGCTTGGAGAAAAGGTTTATGATCTCCATTCTTATATTTTTTTCTTTAATGCTCTCCATAATAAGTGTAGTCACCTTCTGTCACCGTACAAAGTTATCACAACACTATTGACGATATTCCCCTTGCTGGACTTCTCAGCCTTGTGACTTCTTTATTTTACACCCAGAATTCTGTATGATCCCCATTCTTAAAGCAAGGAATTATATTCAACTTTGGAGTAACTTAAAAACAGGAGGAGATGGGTACTTAGAAGTGCACTTTTCTAAGGATTTAAATTCTATTTTTTAAACTTGGAAAATATAGAAAAGCAATAAGAAGAAAATAAAAAGTATTCATCACCCCCTAGAGAAAATGCTACCGACATGATGCATCATCTTTCCAATCTTTGGTACGTATACAAAATATATGTAATACATGTATAAATATATATTTAAATTGTGTGTCTATGTGCATATGTATATATATACATTTTTTAACCAAAAAGTAACTCTTGTGAAAATAGTTTTGTGACCTGCTTTCTTAACCTAATATTCTCCATAACATTCCATCTCCTCCTACAAAAAGTTCTTAATTGTTACCTAGCGAGCTTCAGATTATTGGACAGTTGTATTTCTTCCAGTTTTTTGAAGGAGTAAATACTGCTGTGGTGAACATATTTGTAAGCATTTGTGATTTTTTTTTTCTTATGACGAATTCTTACAAATGGAACTCCTAAAACACAAGACATGCAACTCCCAGGACTTTTGACCTCAATCGCCAAGTTATCATCTGGGTTCCTTGGCCCAATTTCCACAACTCTCCTCCAATCCCTCCTCTAGCAGACTGACCTGGCTGTCACCCCCACTCCAAGGACAAAGAATACAGCCCCCCCCGAAAACTATATATATATATGACCAATATTATAGGTCAAAATTACTGAAGTGTTTGAAAGATTTTGCCCTTTACACATTTAGTCTTTTGTGAATGGATTTTTTATTTCTCCACTATTTTCATTGCTTCTTTGGCTTAACTGACTTGTGCATGCTGCTTATAAATATTAATTCAGTATCATGTGTTATAAATGTGTTTCAAAAAATTTTCTCCTTTTGTACTTGTCTTTTTAGGCAGTTCCTGATATTTTCTAGTACACACATTTGGAATATTTCTAAGGTCAGTTTAGCACTCTTTTGCTTTCAGTGTGCTGTTTTGTTTTGTTTTTAGGGTTTTATTTATTTGTCAGAGAGAGTGCACACGTACGAGCAAGGGGAGTGGCAAGCACAGGGAGAAGCAGGCTCCTCACTGTAAAAGCAGCCCTCCAGCACCCAGGCATCATGACGTGAGCCAAAGGAAGACACTTAACCCACTGAGCCACCCAGCCATCCCTGTGTGCTGTTTTTTGATATTGTGGTCATAAAGGCCTTCCTTCCCTCTATCCAAGATTATATAAATATTTGCCTTTATTTTCTTTGAGTATTTTACGGTTTCACTTAAATTTTTTATTGTGGTAAAATATACATAACAAAATTTACCATTTTAACCATTTTTAAGTGGAAAGTCAGTGCCATCAAGCACATAGTATTCTATAATCATCATCACTATACATTTCTAGAAGTTTTTCATCATCTCAGAGACTCTGTATGCATTAAAAAGTAATTCCTTCTTTCTCCCTCCCAACCTCTAGTAATTTCTATCACACTTCCTCAGAGAAATTTGACTATTCTGTTATCTAAAATTCTATTACCTAAAATTACCTCTATTACCTATTTTAGGTAATAGGCAAAATGCCTATTTTAGGTAACTTATATAAGGGGAATTATACAATATTTGTCCTTTTGGGTTTTGTTTATTTCACTTAGCAGAATATTTTCAAGGTTCATACATGTTATAGTATATATCAGAACTTTATTCCTATTTCAGGCTGAATAACATTCCATTTGAATTACATTATGGTTTCATTTTTATGCATAATTTTCTAATCTACATAAACAGTATTTTGATATACAGTGTTAGGTGAATATCTAAACTAACTTCTTAAATAGTTCATCATGGGGGCACCTGGGTGGCTCAGTGGGTTAAGCTGCTGCCTTCGGCTCAGGTCATGATCTCGGGGTCCTGGGATCGAGTCCCGCATCGGGCTCTCTGCTCAGCAGGGAGCCTGCCTCCCTCTCTCTCTCTCTCTGCCTGCCTCTCTGCCTACTTGTGATCTATCTCCGTCAAATAAATAAAATCTTTTTAAAAATAAATAAATAACTCATCATGTCCCCCACTGATTTGAAATTCTAGCTTCATCTAACATTCCAATACCATGCGTTCTCAATAGGGACAACATCACCTGCAGAGGGTTGAAAATTGGATCCTAGGGTACAAAAGAAAATCTTATTCTTTTTATGTTTGTCAGAGAGAGTGCACAAGCACAAGCAAGGGGAGTGGCAAGCACAGGGAGAAGCAGGCTCCTCACATGTATATCCTCACTCAGACATACATGCAGTACATAAAGAGATACATATTATATCTGTGGTGTTAAAATTTTGTGGGAGGTGATGAATAGGGGAAAAGTCTGAAAAGGCTTCTTTAGGGATAATAATGGGGGAAAAGGTTGAGAAATCCTGCCCTGTACTATATTCCTACACTTATTTGTATGTTTTTCTGAACTTATTTGCTCCATTGATGTGCCTGTCCCTGTACTAGAAACACTAAATTATTTTGTTCTTATCATTCTGTTCATTTCCTTCCTAGAATCTGAGGTCACCATGATCATATACTTGTTTACATATCAATGGCCTGTCTCCTTGGACTAGAATGACAGCTCAGTGGGGTCTGGGACTTGTCCTGTTCATCACTGTGGCCCTGTATTTTAAATGATGCCTGGGAGAAGGCGACCACAAAATACTTTTTGGTTGAATTAATAAATTTGAATATCAAGTAGGCCAAATCCTTTCTAAGGATTTTTTTTCCTTCAAAAATTTGGCCACTCTCACCTGTTCATTCTTGGAAATGAGCTTTAGAATCATTCTAATAGACTGTAAAAAATCCTATCAGCTGTCCCCACCCCTACACCTGCCAGAAGGTGGAGCATCTTGTGGTGGGGACTCAGTGACTCTATTCCAAAGAACAGAGTGTTGAAAGGGAAAAATGGTGACTTTATAGACAAGAAATCTGGCAGAAACCATCTTAACTAAGTGATGGAGTTTACCATCACCATGTGCATATCACACAGCTGAATATTATGTGATGAGAGGGGCACTTCTGTGGTAGTCTTCCCCAAAACCCATCACCCCAGTCTAATCATGAGAGAACACCAGACAAACCCAAATTCACAGTATTCTACAAAATAGCTGACCAATACTCTTCAAAAAATGTCAGGGTCAAAAAAAAAAAAAAAGTAAAAGATGAAATACGTCATAGTTCAGAAGAGACTAAGGGAAAGTGATGCGGAAATGTGGAATCCTGGATTAGATCCTGGAATATTAGTGGGAAAACTATTTTTTCAGATTAAGTTGTGTATTTGAAACTATTATATTCTTTCAAATATTGATCATTGTTTAGCTAGAAAATCTAGAACAAGATGTACTATTTGTTTTATTAAGAAACTGTGAAACAGGGGCGCCTGGGTGGCTCAGAGGGTTAAGCCTCTGCCTTCAGCTCAGGTCATGGTCTCAGGGTCCTGGGATCGAGTCCCACATCGGGCTCTCTGCTCAACGGGAGCCTGCTTCTTTCTCTCCCTCTGCCTGTCATTTCCTCTGTTTGTGCTCTCTCTTTCTGGCAAATAAATAAATAAAATCTTAAAAAAAAAAAACTGTGAAACACTGTGTACCAACTATATTTCCATAATAATACATGTTTAAACTTTAGAAATAGATGTTGAATTTGATCATACACCTTTTTAGAAAATACCTTTTTGATCAAATATCTTTTTAGAAAATATTAAAATGCTTGCTTTTGCACTACAGATGTGATTTTTTTCCTAGTTATTAAAATATCTCTGCATCTCTAAAGAAACTCCTTCTAGATGTACTATATAATTCTTTGTAAAACACTGGAACTGGTTTGCAAATATTTTATTTAAGATTTTAGCAGCATCATTTAAGCAGCAGCCGGGCCTGGGCGGCTCGCGGAGGGAGGCGAGTAAGAGCTGGGATATATGCACGGGAGTCCGCCGCAGTCAGCTAAGGGTCACCAAGGTGCTAAACTCTCGGGATGGAAGCCTCCGGGAAGGGCCCCAGACACGCGAGCGCCCGTAGCTGCGCCGGAAGTGGCGTCATCGAGCCGGCGTCCCTCGCAGCCAATGGCCGGGGAATGCGCCGTCCGGTGGTAAGCTTCCCTGCACCTGGGGATAAAGGCAGACGGCCCTTAAGGCGCAAGGACCATCCTTCTACGTTATTACGCAAGCTACCGAGGCAGCTTAGTCAGAGACAGGTGTCTCTTCCCGCTTCTCTGCCGCCAGTTAAGCTAGCTCAGTGACACCACGCCTTCAACCTGAGGGCCCACTCAAGCGTCGCAGCTGCCCTCACTAAAGACCTCTGTCAGGCGTGCAGTAAAAGCCGGAAGCAGGCGGAATGGGCGGTGCTGGCAGAGGGCGTGTCGAAGGCGTGGCCTGACTGCCGTGAGGTCGGACGGGGCGTGGCCATCCGCCCTACCTGGGCTTTCAGTCAAATGCACGGTGAACTGCCGCGGTCGGCTTTCCAGCCGTCTCCTGGGGGCGGGTCGCTACTGGCTCCGCCCCCGCCCAGATTTCTCCTTCTTGGGAAGCACCCCCAGAGTCTCCGAGATTTGGCCCGAGTTGGCTGCTGGCCTCCAATCGGTCTGGCGGTTTCTAGCGGCGATGGAGGGCGCCCACGAGAACCCCGCAGAGTCTAGCTCCTCCGTCCCCAGCTCCGAAGAGCCTGCCGGCTCGGCCAGGGGCCCCGAGGTGCTGCCTCGGGAGGAGTCGGAGGGCTGCGCCCGTCCCTTGGACGCGGCCCCCAAGAAACTCTGTGGCTATCTGAGTAAATTTGGAGGCAAAGGGCCCATCCGGGGCTGGAAATCCCGCTGGTTCTTCTACGACGAGAAGAAATGTCACCTGTATTATTCGCGGACCGCGCAGGATGCCAATCCCTTGGACAGCATCGACCTCTCCAGTGCGGTCTTTGACTGCAAGGCGGACGCCGAGGAGGGGACTTTTGAAATCAAGACTCCTAGCCGGGTTATTACTCTGAAGGTAAATGGAGCAGTTTTTTCCGTTTTCAGCCAGGGTCAGTTCCCAGGGCATGGGCGGGCACGTGTGAGTGGTCACAGTAAATTCACTGGAACAAGGATCACAGACCTTGATCTCCCCTAGTGAACCCTGGGTGGCCAGGGATTAGTGCATTCCAAAACGCAGTCACACCCATTTCCTCACTGGGTTCCCAGACAAAGGCGACAAAGGTGGGGATGATGTACCCATACTAGAATCAAGAAACTGAGTCTTGGAGAGATGAAGTGACCATGCATCTCGAGAGTGGTGTAACCCACATTGGGAATCCCTGAGTCTCTCCACCTTTCAGTACTGTATCAAAACTTTTCCTTTTTGGTCACCCTTAACTTTCTTACTTGGGGCTGAAATATAGCCAAGATACGAGCTATGCAATCCTCTCATGGCCCAGATTCTGAATCACTTTTCTTGTTATTTTGGCCAAGGGGACTGAATGCTTAGCAAACTTTGGCGGAACTAGGAGATAAAATACTTAGGTTTCTTGGATCAGCCTAGAATGTTCATAGAGGCATGTCTTAACGTGTTTTACCATCAGTTGGTTTTGTTTTATTATCACCTTTAACTGGGAGAGCCATGTGCTTAAAACAGACAGGCTTGGATTCAAATTCTACATCAGCTGCTTACTAACTGTGTCACCCTGGGCAAACTACTTAACCTCTCAGAATCTAGGTAGTTTGTGAGATTTAAAACAAGGTGTGTAAGCATCTGGCAGCTGCAAATTGTTGAATTAATCCCAGCATCTAAGATACAGCCTAGCATCTAGTGGGTGCTCAATAAATTCCTGTTTAATGACCCCACATGGTGATAGAACCATGGTCATAATGTTCATGTCAAGAGGAGGTGCCCCAGAACTTGAGTGGAAAGACAAATCTGGGTTAAGAGTTCTGGGATTCGCATTCATCAGAGAAGACTGTGCCAGCAGACAGCCTCCCCAGCCCCACCCTGTCTTCCCACCTCTCCACCCCCACTTCCAGCTAACTGGGCATCTGCTGAGCCCCTGGATATAGCCTGTAGTTTCAGTTCCCCTTTAACGGCTGGGCCTGGCTGGTGACCAGGCTGGGGAAATCAGATAAAATAAGGCAAACCTGGAATTCCAGGCCGGGGAAGGCAGGCATTTTAGAGGTCATGTGGTTTACGGATGCATCCCCTCCCACAAGGCTGAGTGCTGTCTACGGGATCTCCTGCACCTGTCTTTTACTGTTCCCTTGATCTGTGTGTGTGCCTGGTTCTGTGCTAAGCCCTGGGGCATGGAGCCTAATCAGACCTGCCCCCCTGGTTCTCAAACAGCTTACAGTCTGCTGAGGGAATTGAGAGATTGACTAGAACACAACAGTTAAATGTTCTGTAGAGATGCTCTGATAAGTCTGTACCAGCCAAGTGTGGTTCTGCTGAGTGGAAGAGTCTACCCAGGAGGGAAGCATAGAGAAGGAAATGACATCTGAGGTCTGAAAAACGGGTTTGGTTTTCCACGAGCAGATAAGAGGGAAGGTATTCCTGGCCACGAGAGCCCCATGAACAAAGACAGGAAACAGTGTCCTGGCCAATCACAGGAGCCTGGGTTACAGAGGAGCCCAAAAGATGGAGTGGGAGAACTGAGGCCCAAGCATAGAGCATTTCTGAGTTGGGCCTGGGAGCTTGGACTTTGTCCTGTGGGCTGTGGGAAATTGTCAAAGAGCTTTAAGCAAGGTAGCTCTGTGAGATTAGAATGTTTAGAAGACTTATTGTGGCTGTTGGGTAGATAAAACCTTAGAAGGCAAGGCTGCTGGTCACGAAGTCCTTCAGGAGGTGGTCAGGAGAGAATGAGCTAGAGCTGTGAGGCGGGGAGGGAGACCAATGGGGGTGACTAGGGATGTGAGGGAGGAGGAATGCAAGGGAGGAGTTGGGTAGCTGACTGTCCAGTTGGGCCAGTCACGATAGAGGGAGCCCAGGATGGGGAGGCTGTAGGACACCCACTCAGTAGACTCTTAAATTCCGAGAGGATCAACCATGACACGTATAGTAGGTGCTCAGTATACACTTGTCCAGTGAATTAATAAAATGGGGTATTTGGGTATGGGATGGAACTTAGCAGCACAGGGTCATGATGAAGCCCTGGGAGGGGCTGAGGTCTCTCAGGGAGAGTATGTAGAAAGAGAAGACTGGTGGGCATCATTTTATCTTATATGGTACCTCCCTGACAGGCCTAGGGCCTCTTTCATGGAGCCCTCGGCCTCGTACACACCTTATCTGTGGACCGCTTAGAATAGGGAGCCTGCCCTCGTTGCCCATAGCAGGCTCCTTTTCTCACATGGCCTTGTAGGCGGCTCTGTGAGGCTCACCATCCACTCCCAGCAAGCTGCCTGGCTCCCTTGGCCCAACTGATCCCAGGCCTTCTCTAGGGAAGCCACAGTCTCCTGGCCATAATTGACAGCAAATCTCTGGCCTAAAGGGGGAGACCCAGGTTCTGGGACCAGCTCTGCCACCACCTGCCTGAGCAACTTCAGAGCTTTAGTTCTCCATCTGTAGAATGGGGGAGTCCTTCCTGAAGGATCTAGCTATGGAATAGATGGGAAAATAGGTATTTGGATCATCCAGGGCTGGGAGATTAATGACCACCATCAACCATTGCCTTGTTTGGGGTACCCGGAGGGTGCCACTGTGTTGTTACTGTATGCATATGGCCTTCCAGTTCCCAATCATATCCATGGTTTTGGTGTGTCCCCAAAACAGAGAAGGGATTCTTTCCACTCCCTAAAAAGTCAGTCTTTTAGGATTCCTGGACCCAATTCCAACATGGCACATGGAATGTTCCCCCACAGCCACGCCTACCACAACACCACGCAGTTCTCTCTGTCTCTCTAAGGAGGCTCCATGCTCAGTTTGGGTCTCAAACTCACAGTTGCGTGCCCTACTGACTGACACAGCCAGGTGCCCCCAACTCAATTCTAACACTGTCTACCCAGAGACAGCCTCAGATTCCACAGCTTAAGGGCTCAGTCCTACAAGGCTTCCCCCACACCTCATTGCAGAGGCCAATCGCAAGCCCCAGACTGTTACTTTTGTGTCTAACAGCCGGCTGCAGATTGGAGTCTCCAGTGACCTCAGGTTCCATTAGTTTGGTAGAGCAGCTCCCAGATCTCAGAGAAACACTTACTTACTTTCATCACCAGTTTATTAAAGGGTGTGAGAAAGAATACCAGTCAACAGGCAGATGCACAGAAGAGATGCACAGGGGAAGATCTGGGGAAGGGCAGGAATGACCACACCCTCTCCAGATGCGCCACTCTCCCCGCATCTCTGTGCTCACCAGCCCAGAAGCTCTCCAAATCTAGACCTTCGGGTTTTTAGGGAGGCTTCATTACACAGTCATGATGGACTAAGTCGTTTTCCCATTCAGCCTGCAGCCCCTCTCCACTCCTGGGAGGAAGGGGGTGGGACTGAAGGTTCCAAGCCTCTAATCACATGATCGGTTCTCCTGGCAACTAGCTTTCCATCAGTAGGTTACCTAAGGGCTTTCCAAGAGTTACTTAAAACAACAAAAATCACCTTCTGATCACCCTTATCCCAGGAAAGTCTAAGGGATTTAGGAGCTGTGAGCCAGAAACCATGGACAAAGATCAAACGCATATGAAAAATATATTTTTGGTCATTTGAATGACCAGATACATGTTTCTTATTAACCACAATATCACAGTAGGTTAAGACATTGCGATGTCACACAGGGAGATGGTGATGGTGCCAGGATCCCCCCTTATCCCAGGCCAGAACTTCAGAGCTCCCTCCCTGTCTCTTACCACCCCCAAACGCCCTTGTCCAGTGAGCACACACTGAACTCCTGCAGTGTGTCAGCTGCCGCGCTGGGCGCTTCACCTTCCTGACTTCGCTGCGTCCTCCTACCGGCCCTGTGACAGGAGTGCTGTCGTCACCATAGCACAGATGAGGAAACTGAGACCCAGAAAGGTTAAGGAACCTCAGGGTTTGGGGCCGGAGCCTCCTTTGCTTCTGTGGCCAAGCAGCAGGTGGTGCTTCAGAGGTGGGCACCCGTCGGCCGTGACAACTTTTTTTTTTATGGGAGGGAGAGAATTACGAAGCCTCCCGTGACCTTTCCGCGTCTCAGAGCCAGTGCCACGCCAGGGCCATACTGATTAACCCTTGTGCTCCTTAGGCTGCCACCAAGCAAGTGATGCTGTACTGGCTGCAGCAGCTGCAGATGAAGCGCTGGGAGTTCCACAGCAGCCCGCCCGCGCCCCCCCGCCGCCCCCGCCACCCCGGCTGCCAATGGGCCCACCTTGCGCCTCGAGCCAGGTACCCAGGGGGTCTGCCTCCTGCCCATACCCCCAGGACTCGTGGGGACCAAGCCCTTCGCTCCTGTTGGGAGTGAGCAGGAGGAGCCTCTGCTAGATCAGCCAAGACCCAGGAGGAAGAGTCACAGTCAGGCAAGACACAGTGTAGCCTCGAGGACAGGGATGGGACTCTGAGGCCAGGATGTCTGGGTTCAAATCCTAAGCCTATGTGGTCTTAAGCAAGTGGCTTAGCCTTTCTGAGCTCCCGTTTCTTTCCGTATAAAATGAGCTTCAGAAGTCCTGCCTGCTTCTCAGGGTTATTCTGAGAATGACATGAATCCGTGCACCTGGAGTGCTTGGAGCAAGGCTGGCACTTTGTACAAGTTCAGGAAACGGCAGCTCTTATTTCGATGACTGTTATGGGAAGTTCCGGAGAAATGAACCTCGCACAGGGCTGCTGTGAGGAAGGTTAGTGAGAAAACGCAGTTATCAGTGCTGCTCCTGACATGCACGCGTTTGTGCCGCGGTTGGACAGATGGGTGATTTTAGCTGGAGTGTTCCTCTCAGCAGAGTCCTTCACCCCCATGTGGCCCGCAAGGGAAGTTTTTTGGTTCCAAGTCCTAGGACATCTCCAGTGCCGAGGAGTGCTGGAGCTCCCTCACTCCCACCCCCACGCCCCACGCCACGGCACAGCGGCTGTTCGGCAGGCAGAGAATCAGGACAGACCACCCCCAGCCGCTCTCAGAACAGCTTGCGGTCTTGTCGCAGCTTCGTGCTGTAGCGTGGTGATAGGCAGCCAGATAGGCGAGGGCACGACTTGTGGCCAGGTGCCTCTAGACCTCTGTACCGGGCTGTTTTAAATGTCCCCAACCCAGCTCATCCGCCCTTGACCCTCTGCTCCCCCAGCTTCCTTCCTCTTGTTAAATGATGCTTCACTTGCTCGGCTGCTCCCGGATCAGGGTGCCACCCTCGCCCCTTCGGCAGTCTTGGTGAGCCAAGCTGGTCAGTCACCAAGCTGGCCGTGTCTGCCCTTCGGCCTCCGTGCCAGACCAGCTCCTGCTCACTGCCGGTGCCCTAGGGCAGGCCCCAGCTCCCAGCGGGAAAGTCCCAGCAGCCTCCTCGCCCCTGTCCTGCGTCTTGTGTCCTGGCCTGCCAGCTCGGACCCGTCCTCCCTGCTGTGGCCTGAGTGGGCTTTCTAAAATGAGTGCTGGAGCCCCATCCCCTTGCATGGCCCCCCACCACGTCCCTGGCCCAGCTTTTCACCACAGTGCTCAGGGCTCGTCCCCCCTTGCCTCACCTCTGCGTGCTCCCCCGATGCCCGCCTCACTCTGTGAGCTTCGGCAGCACCAGAATCGTGTCTGCCTGGCAAATTCCTGCTTATTCTCCACAGCCACGCTCCAGTGTCGCCTCCTGCTCTTGCCAGCCTCCCCTTGGAAGCCTCCGAGCACTTTGCCAGCTGGCCTCTGTATGAGCCCTCAACACTTTGTTCACATGGTTCTAACAAGGCCTGGCACGTTGTGCCCTCATTATAGCATCCTTGTCAGTCTCTGTCCTCGGGGCTGGGGCCTATGTCTTTGTCGCTTATGTCGCTGGTACTGAGTACCCTGCTGGCACATCAGATATTTGTGAGCAAACGTATTGGATTTTGTAATTAAATGAGGAAGGGAACGCAAAGCCCTTAGCCTCATGCCACCACATAGTAATTGCTCAATGCATAGTAGCTGTCCTAATAAAGTTGTTGTTATATGTGTACCAGTATAGTACTACACTTAAAATAACGGCTATTTTTTATTGTTAATAATAATTATCAGTCATTTGCTCCCAGAGCCTGCTGGGTGTTTTATGCTTTTAAGGGCTTTCTTTGGAGAAGGGTCTCTTTGTGCTTCTGTACTTGCATTCCATCGTCCAGTCCCCATCAGCCAGAGAGCGGAACAACCCTGGCTGAGTGCACAGCCGCAGCCTGACTCAGCACAGTTGCTGGAGATCAGCCTCCGATTAGAAGCGACAAGACACTCCCCCTGATAACAGAATTCTTGTATGTCTGGAACTAAAGTTGGAACTGAAATTGCTTTGGGATACCACAAATTCTTCTACTGTGCTGAACCCTTTTGAAGCTCTTGAATTCTGTGGCTTTGGTTTAGCACACTTAGCAGTCCTCTCCTGGGCCA
The DNA here is from genome assembly GCF_002288905.1 of Enhydra lutris kenyoni. Classification (NCBI taxonomy): domain Eukaryota; kingdom Metazoa; phylum Chordata; class Mammalia; order Carnivora; family Mustelidae; genus Enhydra; species Enhydra lutris. Next base: position 7,346,430 of record NW_019154097.1, on the reverse strand, counting down.
GCCCCTGCTGGGAACATGTCCCAGGGGAGGACACTGTCCAAGAAGCACACAGATGGGAGACACAGGAAACTGGGATATGGTCTAAAACCTTTCTCCTACCACAGCAAGCCTTCACCCTCCCCGACCAGGTCCCTGGAAAACCTTCCCCACCCCCCACCCCACAAAAGATATTTCCGGACTCGTGAGCAAGCTGGGAGGCCCTGGATTAGCTGCCAGGAGCAGATTGCCCCACCGCCAGTCTCCACCCTTCCTGGGAGGAAGCAGAGCCTGCTCCCAGGGCAGTGAAAACCAACTGACTCACATCTGACTTTGAGTCACAGACATTTCATCCTGTAAGAAGTGTCCTCTCACTGCCGTTGAGCAATCTGCAAGGCATGTTCTCTTCTCTGCAGTTTTTAAGTGTTTATACCTTTATTTTCTGCTTCACCTAATCATTGGTCTCCACAAGAGCTGAGAAAGATCAAGGGCAAGGCAATTTATAATTTATATGTTGCCAGAGTAGGACACAATTTACACTAAATAGCAATCTTGTAAGTATATGTTATCATAAAAATATGCATACCACTTACACTGTTCTAACACAACACATCATGTTATCCAATCCTCACATCAATGTTATATGGTAGTGTTGTTCCCATCTTACAGAACACAAAACTGAGGCCCACAGAAGCCAAAGGAGCTGTTCAAGTTCACAGAGCAAGAAAGTGTCAGCACTGAAATTTGAACCCTAGTCTGCAGGCTCACAACCCTCTCCTTATGCTGAGGAAGCAAGGCCATGTCCAGTGCTGAGCGGGGAAGTGACCTGCTGGCCCAGGCCCTTTTCACTGGGCAATGACTTCCTACTGGTGATAGAGCAGTGCCTACAGCTCAGGCAAAGGGAGAATTACAAATAAACGCAGCTGAAAATTCCTTGTGTGGTCTGCTCACTGATAGTATTTCTCCTCCCTGAGGGCACGACCCAGACCAGAGCCTTGGGTCATCAGTTCTGTTTCTTGAAGGAAGTGCTGACCTTCACTGTGCCGTCACCACCGTAGCCATCCCTTGAAGACCTTGCTCTGGAGGCTGCTGCCTTCCGGAGCAGCCTCTCCCTTCTTGGAACCCTCTGCCTGTCACAAAGCCTGCTCTGACAAGCCACATAGTTTTAATGGAAAAGCAAGGAACTGTGTTTGAGTGCGGGGCTCTGCTGCCAGCTATGTGACCCTGGCCACAACAAACCTTCTGAGCCTCTGTTTCCTCCCTGGTAGGTCTAACCAGTGGTGACAGTTACCACCGAGGCTTAGTTGGTGTGACCTCAGAGGACATTTAGAGCCACAGGTGGAAGTTAAAACAGATATTGGCAGTTAGAGGAAGTCCTTGCCAAGACATTAAAATCTTTTTTTTTTAAGTTTTTATTTATTTATTTGACAGAGAGAGAGAGTGATCACAAGTAGGCAGAGAGGCAGGCAGGGGGGGGGGAGGCAGGCTCCCTGCTTAGCAGAGATCCCGATGTAGGGCTCGATCCCAGGACCCTGAGATCATGACCTGAGCTGAAGGCAGAGGCTTAACCCACTGAGCCACCCAGGTGCCCCAAGACATTAAAATCTTAGACAAATTGACCATGTTTTTGTGCTGAGTGAGGGAGAATAAAGATGGTCAAAGTATTGATAAACCAGAAGACCTTAATTATTTTGAATCAGCTCAAGGTCTGGATTAAAGACAACTTTTTTGAAAGATGCAAGTCCACAGAATGGGGCTTTATGGTTTTCTAAGTATGTTCATATACTTTATCTCTGCAGGAGACAGGGTGGGGAGTATCCTTCCTGTTTTAAACATGTACAACCTGAGGCCAGAGGAGAATATATGATTTCCAGCCTGATCACAGCACCCTTCCAACAGAAACATGATCCAGCTTCAGGTCTTCTAACCCCACAGCTGAGCCCAGGTTCCTTGGGGCTTCTGTTGAATCCCCCAGGAGACCCTGTGCGTCCAGCCAGATGAGATCCCCTCTTAGCACTCCCCTGCCCATTTGTCCTTCCTAGCCCTGTCTCCTCTCTGGTCCCTCCCAGCATCCCCAGCTCTGGGTCTGGAACCCCTTGCTGCTGCCTGTACTTACCCAGAAAGACCCTCCCTCACTCCTTTGGCAAGTCAAAACCCGGAAAACCCTCAAGGCCCTTCCTTCCGGAAGTCTGCCCTGACTTCAGGTGAAGCAATCTGTCTCAATCCCCCAGGACCCCTATGCTTTGCCTGGCCTGCCCTCCAGCTTCCGCTCGCTTGGTCTTCCTGAAGCCTGCACTTCTCCCTGCTCCTTAAGCTGGAAGCCTCCTACACCTTTGATTATCAAACTTTCTCCAGCTCCACCCAGAAACATGAGGACAGATGCCAGAAGTGTTTGGTGAGAGAGTGAACCGAAGAGAGGAGCTCAAGCGAATGACTTGGCCTTGCCCAGTACTGGCCAGTCTGCCGGATGTGAGCGAGCCTAGTAGGAAAGAAATATATTGATTGCAAAGTGTGTTTGTGAGTAGACTGAACAGCTCCTCTGGCCCCTACCATTGTATTTAATGTTTTTGCTCCCACACTCTGCTTGCCAATGGAATGCAAAAATAAAATTCCCACTTCCCCTACATATTTCACCTCCTTAGGAAGAGGGCTCGAATGGAAGGTGTCAGCTGCCCTCCGTATCTCCAGAGCCACCTGATCCAGATCCTGCCATCCGATCAGTGGCCTTAATTCTCTTCTGCTTTTTATAACACTCAAAACCTAGAGAAGTAGAAGAAAAAGTACCCATAATCCCAGCACCCAGAGACAGCCGGTCTCCACATTACATTATGACCCCCCCCAGCCTGCCTTGTATTTAAAAATATTTCAGATCATCTAATAATACAAATGGCCTGCTTGCTTTTTGGTACTCCACATTGTGACCCTAAAACCTCGATGCTATAAAATCTCCTTATAAACTTCTACTTTTGATGAATATGTATTATTTTTCTGCTTATAAAAAATAACCTAGGTTTACTGTAGGCAGTTTGGGAAAAAATACAAAGCAATAATGAGGACATCCTGCTTCTGATCCCACCATGCGCTCTGACCTCTGTTCGTACACAGAGTGCATTTCTGTGAGACTTCTTATACAACTAAGGTCTTGCTATAACCCCAGTTTATATTTATATTTATATATACAGATATACAGATGTAGATATAGATATATCCCATGCCTAGTCCTTGTGTTCTTAAGCATTCTTCATTAGCGTCCTTTTAAATGGCTGAGTAATAATCTGTTTTCTGAAGGCATCGTGATTTATTTCACCTCTCCCCAGGTCTTTACTTCCAGTCTGAGGGAGTTATTTCCAGTTTGAAGCCAGACAGGGCCAGGATGAACCACTTGGCTCATAAAGCTTTGTCTGCATGTCAGCTCACTTTTTTAGGATGGATTCTCAGAGGTAGAAGTATCTGCAGTTCTGCATATTTTAACGGGGTTTTCAGGAAGACTTTCTCAGTGAGATGCATCCTTTTCCTGGGAGAACATTTGATGAAAAGCCTGCCTCTTTGGCTGCTCTTTACCTACAAGGAAGGCTTGCTCGGGCGGGAGCGAGCCCATCGCACCTCTGTCTATTATGTCCAAGTACAGTGAACCAAATGGATGATTGCCCTTTGCTTTGTTCCCCAGAGCAAGAGGAAGCGGAGCTGGAGGAATTCCTGTGCCCTGTGCAAACGCCCCCCGGGCTTGTGGGTGTGGCGGCTGCCTTGCAGCCCGCACCTGCCATGCCCTTGGCCCTTCAGAACATTTCCCTCAAGCATCTTGGAACTGAAATACAGTAAGTGCGGTGGAACGGAGGGGCTGGCCAAGCTGCACACAGCCCCTTCTTTGGAGCTTACACTGATCTGGTGTGATCCATGCAGGGAGGTGGGCCTGGGGAAAGAGTTAGGGGCTTCATTTTTAATTCATAACATTATTACTTTAAAATACTACATTTGTTGTTCTGGTTTTTTAAAATAGTGCATTTTGTTAAAGATTTTATTTATTTATTTGAGTGCGAGAGAGAGTGGGGTGAAGGGCAGAGGGAGAAGCACACTTCCTGCTGAGCAGGGAGCCCAAGGCAGGACTTGATCCTGGGACTCTAGGATCATGACCTGAGCCAAAGGCAGATGCATATCTGACTGAGCCACCCAGGTGCCCCAGAGTAGTGCATACTCTTTGTAGGAAATTAGAAACATCTCGAAAGGTAGAGAGTTTCAATTACCCATGATCCTATCACCCAGACAGCATTCTTAGCCTTTGGCATATCTCATTCCTCTGCATTTTCTGTAAAACTGCATGCCTAACTGAGATCCTACTGAACGTAACATGATGATGACCTCAAAAGTGTCTTCATATGGGAAATGCATCAGATTATTCACTTTTTTTTCCAGAGTGACTGTATGCAACCCACTTTCTAAAAAAATTTTTATAGAAGTTTTATTTTTCATCACGATAAGTGTACTCTCTAATCTTCATCATGTATTTCACCCATCCTGCCACCCAGCTCCCCTCTGGCAACCACCAGTTTGTTCTCTGAAGTTAACAGTCTGTTTCTTGGTTTACCCCTCTTCTCTCTCTCTCTCTTTTTTCTTTTGCTCATTTGTTTTGTTCCTTAAATTCCATGTACAAGTGAGATCATATGTTATTTGTCTTTCTCTGATGACTTATTTCACTTAGCATTATATTCTCTAGCTCCATCCATGTTGTTGCAAATGGCAAGATTTCATTCTTTTAATGGCTGAGTAATATTCCATTATGTATATATACCACATCTTCTTAATCCATTCTTCTGTCAGTGGATGGACACTTGGGCTGCTTCAACAATTTGGCTATTGTAAATAATGCTACAATAAACATAGAGGTGCATGGATTCCTTTGAGGTAGAGTTTTTGTATTTTGGGGGACATATACCCAGTAGCGCAATTACTAGATTATAGGGTAGTTCTATTTTTTTATTTTTCTGGGAACCTCATTACTGTTTTCCAGAGTATCTACATCAGATCACATTCCCACCAATGGTGCAGGAGGGTTCCATTTTCTCCACATCCTCATCAACACTTGTTGTTTCCTGTGTTGTTAATTTTAGCCATTCTGATAGATTATGAGTTGATATCTCATTGTAGTTTCAATTTGTGTTTCCCTGATGATGAGTGATGTTGAGCATTTTTTCATGTGTCTATTGGCCATCTGGATGTCTTTTTTGAAGAATGTCTATTCGTGTCTTCTGCTATTTTTAATAGGATTATTTGGTTTTGGGGTGTTGAATGGTATCAGTTCTTTATATATTATGATACTAATCCTTTATCAGATATGTCATTTGCAAATATCTTCTCCCATTCAGTAGGTTGCCTTTTAGTTTTGTTGATTGTTTCCTTTGCTGTGCAGAAGCTTTTCATCTTGATGTAGTCCCAATAGTTTATTTTTGCTTTGTTTCCCTTGCCTCAAGAGACATATCTAGAAAAGTGTTGCTTCAGCCAATGTAAGAGAAATTACTGCTGTGCTCTCTTCAAGGATTTTATGGTTTAAGGTCTCACATTTACTCTTTAACCCAATGATCCAGTTTCTCTCTTTGGCATGTACCTGTCCAGTTTCCCCAACACTATTTGTTGAAGAGACTTTTTCCCATTGCTTATTCATTCCTCTTTTGTCAAGATTAATTGACCATATGATTGTGTGTTTATTTCTGGTTTTCTATTCTGTTCCATTGATCTATGTGTCTAATTTTTTTGCCAGTATCATACTATTTTAATTACTACCACCTTATAATATAACTTGAAACCTGGAATTGTGATGCCTCTAGTTTTGTTTTTCTTTTATTAAATTCACTTGTAAAATGTGTAACTTACTGTATGTCTATCATATCTCAGCTACTTTTTCATTTGTTATTCATTATTTATACAATTTCCCACAAGTAGGATTTGTTTTAAATAGTTCATAAGAAGATAGTAGTTATGGCCTGAGCTTTGGAGACAGACTGCCTGGATTCATATCACCAGTCGTAGTCCGCGCTGCCCGTGGCAACTTGTTTGATTTCTCTGTGCCTCACTTAAATTGTTAGAGAAGTAAATACAACAGTGCCTGCCCTACACGATTATCGTGGGAGTTAAATGGGTCAATGCATGCAAAGTGCTTTAGGACTGTGCTTAGCCATGGTAAGTACTTTATAAATATTGTCTGCTGCTACTATTTTTTTTTTTAAGATTTTATTTATTTATTTGACAGACAGAGATCACAAGTAGGCAGAGAGGCAGGCAGAGAGAGAGAGGAGGAAGCAGGCTCCCTGCGGAGCAGAGAATCTGATGCGGGCTCGATCCCAGGACCCTGAGATCATGACCTGAGCCGAAGGCAGAGGCTTTAACCCACTGAGCCACCCAGGCGCCCCTGCTGCTACTATTGCTAATCTAACTGAAGAATAGGAAGTTCTTGGGAATTCAGATGGTACCCAATACTGAGCCTGTTGAGGTGCTTATTTTCTGTGGACTTCAGATAGACTGGGACCTCTTAGGAAGCAGCCTACATTGTTCCCTGGACTTGGATTAGAGACCCCTGGCTCTCTGTGACTCAGAGCATTTCCCTGTCGACCTCAGTGTTTGAAGTCCCTCGAGTAGCTAGAAAGGTGGTGATGCTTGCAGGAGAGAAGCAGGTTTTAGGGAAAGACAGTGAGTGTCCTCCAGGGCCTGCTGGCTGGAGGTAGGACTGCCCTTGTGAGGCATTTGGATGGAGGGGCCCAGAACTCTGGAGAGTAATCTGAGCTGGGGAGAGAGACTTGGGGGTGTCGGGTATGGGTGAGCTCCCAAGGTGAGTGGATAAGGAAGGTGCCCTGCAGGGGATCTTCCCTCAGTGCGAATTGGAGAGAACTGGGTACATTGGGAGCCCGCTGTAGGGTAGAAGGGGCTGAGATACACCCATCCAGGTTGTATCCAGTGTAGAGTCTCACCAAGCTTAAGCCAGGTCTGTGCAATGAAGGCCACAAACAGAAGTGGAAGAGGGAACATGCAGAGACAGAAAGGAAGGAAGTTTCAGAGGATCAGTTCGTTACTTCCCTCCTGACATTTGTAATAACCCACAGAAAATGTGAGGAAAAGGTGCAAGAAGTGGGCTACTTGCCGTGGGCTGCTGACAGCCCCAGTACGATCGGGGTTGCCCTTGTCTCCTGCACCCTAGGCACTGGCTGGTCTTAGAGCTTGCTGTGGGCTCTGCCATGAGCCGGGGCTCATGGGAAGGGAGTAAGAGTGCTTCTAGAGCTCTGTGCTAGGTTCCTTGCACCATCGCTGAGATGGCTGCACAAATCTATGAGGTGGTGTCATAACAGTTAAGTTCTTAGGGCGTGGAGTCAGACATCCGGGTCTGATGCTCAGTCCCCCCACTCACTAGCTCTGTGGCTTTGGCTACTTATCCTTTCTGAATCTCCATTCTCCTCTCTGGACAGTGGATGTGACACTGCTGCTCACTTCACTGGACCCTTGTGAGGATTGAGTGAGTTGAATGACTAGTGTCAGCTTAGTGCTTGGCCAGTGGAAGGACCCAGTCGCTGTCTGTTGTGCACATGTTCCTCATCCCCACTCCAGATCAGGAAACCCTGGCTCAGGGAAGATAAATGGCTCCCCAAGGTTATCTTTCCAGAGCAAGTCTTTATGACTGCTCCCCCCCACTGCTGGGCCTTCCAGACTTAGGGTCATGACCTGAGCCAAAGGCAGACCCTTAACCAACAGAGTCACCCAGGTGCCCGGCCAATATTATCCTGATACCAAAACCAAATAAAAATAGCACAAGAACCTGGAGCTTTCACCTAGAATTTCCTTGTGTTGATTTTGGCAGCAGGCCTGGTTTTTTCCCTAATTCTTCTCTTCACAGGACTCCCAGCTGTATATGAGAATTTCAATTTCAACGCTGCAGTTTATATGGGTTCAAAACTCTGCTTTCTTTCCTCTCTTGCAGCCAATGTTCTAGGTTTATGATATCAACAGTTGATCTGTGGTCACACAGACACACACCATCTTGTAGCTGTGTGTGGTGATGGATATTAACTAGATGTAGTGTGGTGATCATTTCGTACTATGTTGAATAAATATGTTGTACACCTGAAATGATTATGTTCTGTGTTAGTTGTATCTCAATTAAAAAAAAAAAAAAAAGACGGACAGTTGACCCCAGAACAAATTCATGTCCTCAGTCAACTTTCACAACGATAATCCCGCAGACACAAATTTCAGAATTCAGCGTCGTATGATAAGCATCTTTATTTCTTACATATCTGGATTCAGCTGATATAGGCTAGGTACACCTGGTCTTGACTCCAAACTGTTGGTAAGATTTAGATCTGCTGATGGGGCGCCTGGGTGGCTCTGTGGGTTAAGCCTCTGCCTTTGGCTCAGGTTATGATCCCAGGGTCCTGGGACCGAGCCCCGCATCAGGCTCTCTGCTCAGCAGGGAGCCTGCTTCCCTCCTCTCTCTCTCTGCCTGCCCCCCTGCCCACTTGTGATCTCTGTCTGCCAAATAAATAAATAATATATATATTTTTTAATTAAAAAAAGATCTAGGTCTGCTCCTTGTGTTCCTCATCTTCCATGGACCAGCCCCTGCCTGAGCCATGTTCTTCAAGAGCCCATGCTCTGTATACAAGGACATTTTAAGCCTATGTTTACATCACTTCTGCTAACATCCCTTTGAACAAAGCAAGTTCCGTGGCCATGCCCAAGTCCCGAGAGGAAATACTCTGCTCCTAAGGAGGTGGTGGGAAAGGGGTGAATATTTGCTGAGGAGTACTCTGATCTGCACCTTCACCTTCGTACTTGAAGTTCATCTTTCCATGTCCCCAAGAATTTCCCTTCCTTTCCTGGGAATTCAGCTCAGTATTTTTGAAACGTGTTTGGTATTTATGTAGCATCTAGGTGTCTGTGAATAAGGGCTTTTCAGGGTAATCTGTCCACCATACTGCTGGAAGTGTACACTGTGCAGAGGGATGATACAACAAAGCCAGGACTCCCATCACGGATCTACAGACCTTCTTCACGCCCCCCCCCCTTTTTTTTTAAGATTTTGTTTATTTGGGAGAGAAAGCACAAGGTTGGGGGAGGGACAGAGGGAGAGGAAGAAGGAGACTCCCCGCTGAGTGGGGAGCCCAACTCCAGGCTTGATCCCAGGACCCTGGAATCATGACCTGAGCTGAATGCAGACACTTAACCAACTGAGCCACCCAGGCACCCCTCCCCTTCTCTTTTGACCACACTATTGCTGCCTTTTAAGTGAATGACCTCTGCATTTATTTCATTGTTTTTCAAACTGTTGACCACCATCACAGTAAGAAATACATTTTATTTTATAGTTTATTTTATAGTTACATATATATGTAATTTACAAAATATTAACTCCATTCTGAGTGGGATCCATTCTGATATTTTCCATTCCATATTTTTTTATTTAAATTCAATTAGCCAACATACAGTAAGTACATCATTAGTTTCAGATGTAGTGTTCAGTAATTCATCAGTTGCATACAACACCCAGTGCTCATCACATCATGTGCCCTCCTTAATGCCCATCACCCTATCCTACCCACCTCCCCTCCAGTGACCCTCAGTTTGTTTCCAGTAGTTAAAAGAGTCTCTCATGGTTTTTCTCCCTCTCTGATGACTTCCCATTCAGTTTTCCCTCCCTCCCCCTAAGATCTTCTGCACTGTTTCTTATATTTCACATCTGTGTGAAACCATATGATAATTGACTTTCTCTGTTGACTTCTTTCGCTAAGTCTAATACCCTCCAGTTCCATCCACGTCAATGTAAATGGTAAGTATTCATCCTTTCTGATGGCTGAGTGATACTCCATCATACATATACACCACATCTTCTTTATTGATTCATCTGTTGAAGGACATCTTGCCTCTTTCCACAATTTGGCCATTATGGACATTGCAGCTTAAACATTGGGGTGCAGGTGCCCCTTTGGATCAATACATTTGTATATTTGGGGTAAATACCTAGTAATGCAATTGCTAGGTCGTGGGGTACCTCCATTTTTAACTTCCTTTTTTTTTTAAAGATTTTATTTATTTATTTTACAGAGAGAGACACAGCGAGAGAGGGAACACAGCAGAGGGGGTGGGAGAGGGAGAAACAGGTTCCCCATGGAGCAGGAAGCCTGATGCGGGGCTTGATTGCAGGACCCTGGGATCCTGACTTGAGCTGAAGGCAGACGCTTAACGACTGAGCCACCCAGGCGCCCCTCCGTTTTTAGTTTCTTGAGGAACCTCCATACTACTTTCCAGAGTGGCTGCATTAACTTGCATTTCCACCAGCAGTGTAAGAGGGTTCCCCTTTCTCCACATCCTTGCCAACATTTGTTGTTTCCTATCTTGTTAATTTTAGCCATTCTGACTGCTGTGATGTGGTATTTCATTGTGGTTTTGGTTTGTATTTCCCTGATGCCAAGTGATGTGGAGCATTTTTTCTTGTGTCTGTTGACCATTTATGTCTTCTGCCCATTTCTTGCCTGGATTGTTTGTGTTATGGATGTTGAGTTTGATAAGTTCTTTATAGATCTTGAATACTAGTCCTTATCTGATAAATATCTTCTCTCATTCTGTAGGTTATCTTTTAGTTTTATTGACTGTTTCCTTTGTTGTGCAGAAACTTCTTATCTTGATGATGTTCCAATAGTTAATTTTTGCTTTTCTTTACCTTGCCTTTGGAGACAAGTCTAGCAAGAAGTTTCTGTGGCCAAGGTCACAGAGGTTGCTGCCTGTGTTCTTAAGGATTTTGATGGTTGCCTGTCTCACACTAAGGTCTTTATTCCATTTTGAGTCTATTTTTGTGTGTGGTATAAGAGAATGGTCCAGTTTCATTCTTCTGCATGTGGCTGTCCTATCTTCCCAGCACCATTTGTTGAAGAGACTGTCTTTTTTCCATTGGATGTTCTTTCCCGCTTCATTGAAGATTAGTTGACCATAGAGTTGAGGGTCCATTTTTGGGCTCTCTATTCTGTTCCATTGATCTATGGATTGTGCCAGTACCATACTGTCTTGATGATGATAGCTTTGTAATAGAGCTTGAAGTCTGGAATTGTGATGCCACCAGCTTTTAGTTTTCTTTTTCAACATTCCTCTGGCTATTTGGGGGTCTTTTCTGGTTCCATACAAATTTTAGGATTATTTGTTCCAGCTCTGTGAAAAATGTTGATGGTATTTTGTAGGGATTTCATTGAATGTGTAGATTGCTCTGGTAGCATGGATGTTTTAACAATAGTTGTTCTTCCAATCCATGAGCATGGAATGTTTTTTCATTTCTCTGTGTCTTCCTTAATTTCTTTCATGAGTGTTCTATAGTTTTTAGTACAGATCCTTTGCCTCTTTGTTTAGGTTTATTCCTAGGTATGTTGTGCTTTTTGGTGCATCCATTCCATATTTTAAATGCTGGTCACAGGGCACCTGATTGGCACAGTCAGTTAAGCGTCTGACTCTTGGCTTCAGCCCTGGTCATGATCTCAGAATCCTAAGATTGAGCCCCACATTGAGCTCCATGCTCTGCACGGAATCTGCTTGAGATTCTCTCTCCCCCTGCCTCTCCTGCTTGTGTGCTCTCTCTCTCTCGCTCTCTCTCTCAAATCTTAAAATAATAAAATATGTTCTAGTCATGATACTAAACTGATTTTACAATCTACCAATGGTTCACAACCTCCAGTTGGAAAAACACTGACCTAGCGAACTCCTTTAATTATCTTCTCTTCCTCATTATTAATTTTGGAATATATCTACTTTTATCTCTTTGCAAATGGAAAATAAACTCAGTTAAACTGTCCTCTCATCTGACTCATTATGAATTTCTCTCACACCTCAGCCAGGCTTTGGTGCCACCTAGTTCCTTCCTACAAACCCAGCACGCACTGAGCCTGCAGTCCGGGCATGTGCGCCCAGCGCCAAGTGCCAACAGGCATGCAAGCTGTTTGGTGCCCAGCTCTTGGAGAAATGACACCGTTATTCAGCCTAGACAAGAACTGGGTCAAAGGGTAGCCCATGGACAAAGTGCAGTAAGTTCCTTGGAGGCCATGAGATGATTAGTGAAGGCCTCCAAGAGAACAGATCTGAATGGGCAAAGAAAACAAGGGGAGAAGGATCCAGAAGGGGTTTGAAGCTTTCCTCAGCAGAAGCAGGAAGGCACCGATCATTTTTGAGCCAAGTAGTTATAAAACCAGATGAAGGTTTCAGGACAGTTGATTTGGCAAGTCTAGCATTCATTCAGCACATATACCGTAAGTGCCCTCAGTGTTGCTGGCACCGTGCTAGGCATTGGAGTGTTTGAGTGAACAAAACGGGCAGACATCCTTGTACTCACTAGAACTTACTCTCCGGGGGCGCCTGGGCAGCTCGGTCAGTCAAGCGTCCACCATCCGCCTTCAGCTCAGGGCATGATCCAGGGTCCTGGGATCGAGCCCCTCTTCGGGCTCTCTGCTCAGTGGGGAGCCTGCTTCTCCCTCTCCTTCTGCCTGCCGTCCCGCCTGCTTGTGTGTGCTTGTGCACATTTTCTCTCTCTCTCTGTCAAATAAATAAATAAAATCTTTAAAAAAAAAAGAACATACATTCCAGCAGTGTGGCTGGGGGCAGGGGAATCAAGCCTGTATTGTTTATTAGCAATATCGTGTGTGGATGGCCATAAGCATGATGAGAAAATGAAAAGGAGAGGGCTTGGGGAGTGGCTCAGGTGGGATGCACCTCCAGGCTGCCTGGAGTCCAGCCGACTGCTCCGCTTGGAGCATGACTATGGTGAAGGAGGTGGCTTCAGCAGGGGCAGCAGGGAGAGCGGAGAGACAGTGGAGGGGCAGGATGGCAGCCTCAGGCTCCTGTTTTCCTTTCAGAAACACAATGTACAATATTCGGGGCAATAGGCAGGCCCAAGGAACAGGCCACGGACCTCCAGGAGAAGATCCTCCCGGGAGTGCGGAACCTCAGAGGGACGAGCAGCCCTTACCCTCCGACCCAGGCACCCCAGGTGAGCTCAGGTTTGGGCTATCGTCAGAGACCAAGCAAGTGCCCTCTGTATCCTCCCCAGTGCCTTTTGTGTTGAACATGAAACTCTCCAGGTCACTCCTCCTGGTTTCCATGGTCTAGCAGCAGTGACTCTTTTTTTTTTTTTTTAATTAATATTACTATGATAAAATACACATGAAATATACCACTTTAACCAGTTATAAGTGCACAGTTCAGTGGCATGAAGCACATTCACGGCGGTGTTCAACCCTCACCACCATCCGTCTCCAGGAAGTCTTTTTTGTCTTCCCAAACAATGCTCTTAGCACTGACTCCTAAAGTAGTAAAAGAAAATGTCTTTCACTTTTTCTTTCTTACTGTTTTTTTTTAAATTTATAAGGACAGGATATAAAAATGCCTCCCTGAGGTGATTAAAATCAGATCTGCATGAAGAAGCAGAACAAGTGACCTTTAGCTGTCCATCCAGCTGTTCCATAGCACTTTACTATTTCACAGAATGCGAGTGGCCCACACCTTCAGGGGGGGGGATCGGCCTTTTTTTTTTTTTTTTTTTTTTTTTAGGAAATTGGGATGGGTGCCCTTAGGACATTCTGTAATCTGGAAACAGTTGGAAGAAAACTGGCTGAGGCAGCACCATGGGGTCTTCTAGCCGTGAGGACCCCTGGGCTATAAAGAAGTGGCTCCAGAAAGAGCATCCCTTTGGAGCAGTGCCCATGTATTGCAGTAAACAGTGCATGAGGGGTTCAGTATCCCGGGGAACCAGGGCTAATGGAACCAGCACTGCTATGTAGCAGCTCCTTTGTGCCGAGGCTACCTTAAGCACTTTTTTCCCTTTGGTAACAGTTTCATTAAAATATAATTTACAGGGACGCCTGGGTGGCTCAGTGGGTTAAGCCGCTGCCTTCGGCTCAGGTCATGATCCCAGCGTCCTGGGATGGAGTCCCACATCGGGCTCCTTGCTCAGCAGGGAGCCTGCTTCTCCCTCTGCCTCTGCCTGCCACTCTATCTGCTTGTGCTCACTCTCGCGCGCGCTCTCTCTCTCTCTCTCTCTCTCTGACAAATAAATAAATAAAATCTTAAAAAAAAAAAGAATAAATAAAATATAATTTACATACCAAACAATTCACCCCTTTGAAGTCTACCGATTCACCACAATCAACTCTAGAACATGCTTATTATCCCCAAAAGAAACCTCGCATCCCTCCAGCTCTAGGCAGCCGCTGTTCAGCTCTCTATCTCTGTGGATTTGCCTGTTCTGGATAGTTCATACAGATGGACTCTGCAGTGTCTGGTCCTTTAGGACTGGCTCCTGTCACCGAACAGAATCTTTTCAAGTTTCTCTTATGGGTACCAAGTGCTTCACCTGCTTTAACCTCTTTGACCCTTCCAGCAACCTGAGCGGTAGCTTCCGTTGTTCTCATTTACTTAATCAGAGGACCGAGGACAGAAAAGTGGGAGTGGCTCGCTCATGACCGTACTGCTTGTGCGGAACTGGGAACTAGAGTTCAGGCTGAGGCTTTAGAAAAGTCTCATTTTCTAAAGCAGTGATTTTTCACACTATGTTTTTATTGCCATGACGCCTTGACTACCATAAATGAAATCTAATATACAGTGCAGATCAAAGCAGACTTGAAGCAGGGGAATGGGGTCTCGGCTCCCCTCAGCTCCTCCTACCATCTTCCCCTCCCAGCTAGCCCTGTAGCACACCCGTGAAATCCTACAGCACTGACGGAGACCACTCTCTTAGGCCTTATCTTCTCAAACTATGAAATGGGTGCCATGATCCCTACCTTGCCTGCCCTCAGAGTCAGTGGAGAGTAGTGTTATCAGAGGGCAGCAGGGCTGTAGGGAGCCTCTCTGCTCTTCTATACCCCATGCAGGAAAGAGAAAGAAAGAAGCCTTGCTGTCCTTTGACCTCTGCAATTGGGTTTGTACCCAGCGCAGCCGGATTTCTTTTAAGTCTAGAACAAAACCATTCTGTTCTTGTATTCAGCAAGGCCAGGCAGATTCTGATCCCTACTCTTTTCTTCTCTATTCGAGATGGTTTGGCTGACCCTAGAAGAAACATGCTAAATTATTCGACTCATCCTCAAAGCCCTACCTGTCCCCTCACCTGGGATCCCATATCATGTCCTTATTTTTAACACCCTAGTCCCAAACGGATTGGGGATAGCTTATTAAACTATATATCAGGGGAAAGTAAGTGAGTAATCTGGTTTAGGAAATTTAGATAAGACCAAGATAAGATCCTATAGAATAGCTATGAGTGAGCAGCAGATGCGGCTCTGAGCTTCTCGGTAGCCAAGGTAAAGAGGGAAATACAAGTGTTAGATTATTTCCAGTGCCCACAGAATAAACACGTATTTTCTAAGAAAAAGCAGAGCCTTTCTCAGAGGGCTGAGAGAAATTTCTTCTGCTGGTGCCTCATAATGGGCACGGTGTGTATGCACCATGTAGACGAGATTTTCAAGGTCTTTTAAAGGTCCTTTTCAAGGGCCTTTAAAATGTCCCTGGATGCAGGCTGATGGCAGATCCCTAAAGTGTAGGCTTGGGGCAGGGAAGGACAAGGCGTCGGGGGTAGGTGAGTAACTCTGATGTTGGATTTGATTTAAGAAAAAAGAAATAATAAAGTAAGAAATTCAGCAGCGGTTGGCAGATGTTTTCTATAAAGAGCTGGATACTAAATGTTGGAGACATTGTGGGGCATATGGTCTCTGTTGCCAGTACCCAACTCTGCCCTTGTAGAGTGAAAGCAGCACAGACAATGCATAAATGGATGTGGCCATGTTCCAATAACTTTATTTACAAAAGCAGGTTGTGGGCTGGATTTGGCCTGTGGGCCTCTGGTTGCTGACCCTGGCTCTAGAGGAAATAGGACTCCGCAGCCTGGAGGCAGTCAACTGTGGGGAATATGTTCCCTAACTTAACTTGTAATAAGAATCCAACTTTGAGGGGCGCCTGGGTGGCTCAGTGGGTTGAGCCTCTGCCTTCGGCTCGGGTCATGATCCTGGGGTCCTGGGATCGAGCCCCGCATCGGGCTCTCTGCTCAGCAGGAAGCCTACTTCCCCTCCTCTCTCTATCTCTCTCTGCCTGCCTCTCTGCCTACTTGTGATCTCTCTCTGTGTTGAATAAATAAAATATTTAAAAAAAAAAAAAAGAATCCAACTTTGACTTTGTCTCGGGGGCAAGAATGCCAAATACAGATATTCCATATCCTGTCTATGGACAGATCTCCGTACTTCAAAAATTGCCCAGAGGGTAGAGGTGGGATCTTGAAATAAGAAACAAGACATCCTGCCAGGGCTTGTGCCTGAGATGGCCCCTGGCACACAGCAGTGGTGTGGTGTAAGATAGCCCAGACAGGTGGGGATCCGAGAGTGGGTGAGAGGCACCCGTCAGAGGACGGCCTGAAGGACCCAGCCAGTACAGTATAAATAACATTTATACAGCCCAAGCATTCTCGAAGTGTGATCCTGGACCAGCTGCAGCAGCATCCCCTAGGAAAGTTTTAGAAATGCAAATTGTCAAGCCCCCCCCCCAGACCTATTGATGAGAAGCTCTGGGAGTAGTGTCCCACAATCTGCATTTTACCAGGCCCCCCAGGTGCTTCTGCAGCAAGTTCGATTTTGACCACTGAGGCCACTGATCATAACCTCTGTGTTCCTCCTTTTGAGCAGGGAAAGATCCAGCAGATTCTCCAAAGCCTACACCCAAATCCTCTCTGACCGCCAATCTCATTCAGAAAGCCAAGCGCCAGAACAACACCTTTCCACTCTTTGCCGAAGGACTCACACGAACCCGAACTGCCCAGGAAAAGGTTCTGGCCTTGGAGCAGCAGGTTCTGATGCTCACCAAGGAGTTAAAGTCTCAGAAGGTGAGCTCTGGTCCCAGTGGGTCCCCAGGCTCCAGTGCACCCCTCTGGCCTGGAGCTTCTAAACAAGCTAGACATGCCACGTTAGCCTAGCTGGGCGCGGGCCAGTCTCTGTCCTTACCAGCCAAACTGCTGGTGGAGGGAAATGTTGTGCTCTTGGCTACTATGGGACCTGTGGACACTCAGCCTAGGTGACAGAAAGCCTTCCAGGGCAGGGTCTCCGGAACCTCCTTTGTATTGCTCTTGGACTCCTGGAAGACTGTGCCTGGCCTGATCCCACACTGAAGAGAGGCAGCCTTTGGAGGAGGGGGGTCTGGATGCAGGGTTCTGGGAGGGGCCCCTGAAGGAACTGGCAGCTACTAATGGTGTAGATTGCTGAAGGACTCTCATAGGAGAGAGAAAGCAGGCAGGTCTGTGTAGCTCTGGGGCTCAGCCAGGCCCCACAGGGGACATTGACAAGGAAGATTCTACAATCGCCATTGTAGAACACAGATCACATACATACACGGACGTTAAAATCATCACCAAATCCTAAAACCCAGGGAATACACCATGTTCGCATTCTGGGGCAACTTTGTGAAGTCTCCCTCACCTGTGGCAAGGAGGTGAGGGGGACTACAACCCTGGGCACAATGAAAGTAGTTCAGATAGCACAGTTGTTACTGAAAATCCCAAGGTTGGTGCCCGGTGATGTCCCCAGGCATGGGCTCCACTGAGAACCCTGGCTTCTTTTCCTCTGAGGGGAAAGCCCAAGTCCTCATGTTGAGGTTTGGCTGGCCTCAGTCTTCCTGCTTTATTCCCTAGCTCTAGCCTCTGGGGTAGGCTGTGGGGGGTATAGTGTATATACTTCTGAATAGTCTCCCTCCTATACATTTCTTCTCCTCCTTTCTGCTGCTCCATTTTTGGAGAAGACAGTCTAGAAAAACGCTCTCCCTACCTAGTTTTGCCACTTCTCTGCCTTTCTTGCCTTAAACGGGTGGTAGGGGAAGCAGCTGAGGCTTCCCTAATGAAGCCGCCCATGATTGGAGTTCTCCAAGGAGGAAGCTCATTCATTCATAGGGTCTCCCTTTAGTTGTGAATTCACCAGGTCTTTGTCGAGGGCCTGTGGTATGCACGCAATAGTCTAGGTGCTGGGAACAGTGAGAAGAGACATGGGCCCTGCCTCTCAGGGGCTTGCATTTCATAGCAGAGGCAGGCGGTAAGCATGCCGACACCCACGTATAGCATTACAGCCTGGGAAGCCCCCTCTGAGTCCGCTTAGCAGCCCAGCTTTTTCTCCGGCCATCTTCCCATCCTGCGGTGGAGCTGCTGGCGCTCCTGAGAGCCCAGAGGGTGTCCAGCTGGCTCCAGTTGGATCCAGCCTGATCCCTGGACCAGTACAATATAAGGCCCAGACCCAACCTGGCCGAGAAAAGCAATCTGGATGTGAGCACTGCCTCTCCTTTCACCACACCTTCCCCTTCTTTCTAGGAAATCTGGGCAGCCTTCCGGGGCTTAGCCTTTGCTTCCAAGGTGACAGGAGTTGTCCAATGAAGGAGAGAGGCCTAGGAGCCTGAGATTTCATTGAGGTTTGCCCCTGACGGCTGTGCCTCCCTGGAATATGTGGTATTCTTAATAAATGGAGGCAAGCTCTTGGAGATCAGTAAAGGCTCCCCAAGCTGCTACTAGCTTCCCTGCCGTCAGGATGAAAATGGAAGGAGGAAGTTGTGCAAGCATTACAGAATCTGGACTTTCTAACTAGCTCACTTTCCAGCAAACCTTGGCCTGGCCTGGGACCAATAGAAGGAGAGGAAGCCTTGCGGTTTCACTCTTAACTCACCGGATGAGTGCTGTGCGTGCTCTCCAGCCCATCTCACAAAGGTGGTTTTGTCTGGTGGGTGTCTCAGAGCACAGGCCTTGAAGTGGATGGTACCGTCTGCAGTTCTAGCCCTGAGCAAGTTTCTTAACCTCTCAGAGCCTCAGCTTCCTTCCTCCTCTGTACCTGGAGGTTCAGTGGTCCTTACTGGAGAGGCCTGTGTCCGGATTCATAAAGCCCAGTGCCTGGCTAGCAGCAGCCTCGCACCAGATGCAGGCTTTGGCTGTCACTGTGGCATTCCCTGCCCTCCTTGTTGATTCCTTCCAGCCTAACAAGGAGTAGCGCATTCCTCTGATGGGCTCTAGGAAGACAGATGGGCACCTGTGAGGGTCTCCAAGAAACAAGTGGCATAGCAGTGATGGGTGGAGGTCAAGTCTTCATTCCACATCCATCACGGGGAGCCCCAGCCCTATAAACTCTGGCATTTTACCTCTAGCCCAGATACCAAAACCAAAGAGCGGAGGGAGAGATGATCGACTCTTGGCCCAGAGCTAGGACAGGGGAGGCCTGCAAAACCTTGGGGTGCCCAATGGTGTCCCAGATGTGCAGAAATGCTGATTGGAGGGCACTAACTGTCCATCTAAGACCCTCCGAGTCCAGTTCCTCAGCTGGGCAGACCGTCCCCCAGACTTCCCTAGGCCCACATCTACAAGATGCCTTCCTGTGTCTCTTCAGTGGAAGGTGCTCTCTTTCTGCCTAAGGCTGCAGGAAGATATGGGACCTGGGAGGTCTTGTCCTGGCTCAGCCACCTAGGTGCTCATTGCCAATAGCTTTAGGGACCCTTGAAGAATTTGTATCTCAGATTCTGTTGCATGCTGTGGAGGGCACAGAGGTGCATAGGGTCCCTGCCCTCAGGTGGGAAAGGGGAGATAAGAGCGTACATACCCGGTGTTGAGTGTGGCCCTAGCTCTGTTCTCGGGCTTTCCATGCATTAACACTTATCCTCACAACAGTTACCAGCCCCCTTTTCTTGAGGAGCAAACTGAGGCTCTGAGAGATTCTGCATGCCCAGGGTCTCCCAGGGGCCAAGACCAGTTTCAGACTCTAGTCTGTCTGCTTCTAGAGTTTCTGCCTTTTTCACCTTGCCATACTCAAGGAGCTCAGAGATGGTGGGTGACTGCCCTAAGGTCACACAGCTGGAAGAGCCAAGACTGAGACCCTCAGTCACCGCCTCCTCGGTGGTCTCCTGGTACGGCCCAGCATAAGACATGATCACCGTAACTGCTTTTCAGAAAATATGAATACACTCATGTCTGGTGTCATATTGAATTATAGGACCACTCCAGGACCCATGGAGCCATTATCTGACCTAGACTCTTGCAGCATGCTGGTCCCCCAGGAGATCGGGCCTCCTGAAGATAGCACCAGATGGCTGCTTGGCTGGGTGACTCAGGGTCTCAGAGTTGACAAAATTGCACCCAGCCTGAAGGCTGCCTGCTCTGGCAGATGGAAGCCCATGTTTGTAGTGATGTTGGCCATCTGTTGAGTGCTGGGAATGATGAACTCTTCCTAGGCCCTATCTGGGGCCAACTTAGCTTGCTGAGGGCAATTTATTGAGGAAACTCAGTGGGGACAAAGTGCAGCCTTTTACTTCCCTAGAACCCCAGCCAGAGACCTCAATGTACACTCCCCTTGTCCAGAGTACAGAGTACAAAGACATTAGAGTGCGTAGAGGGAGGGTCGACGCGGGTCTTGACTGTTTCCACTTGGGGAGGGGCACTTGCCATACTTCCTTTCTCTTCCTTGAAGTGGCTGTCCTAGGAGTAGGGAGCATGCTCTCCATTTTACGTACAACAAAGCCATAGTTCACTTTTTTGAAACACTATCACTAGAAACACCCTCATGGACCTGGAATGGCAACCAAGGCCTCAGGGACTCCAGAGCCAGTGCTCCTTGACCTGCACCCTGCTGGTGCCCAGCCTCTGAGGGGCCAGTGGCTGGGGTGCCGGACTGGGATTCTGGTTCTTTCCCCAGCAACACTGGGCCCATCCACCTCAATTTTAGTGAGTAAGGAAAGTGTCGACTTTTTAATAAAGGAAAGGATTAATTTTTAAAAAGATGGTTTGTTGGCTTTTAAAATTTTAAATAATCAACTATACCTCAAAAAAATTTTTTTAAATGACAACTTGTGGCCAGTTATCAAAATCTGAAATGGGCCAAACAATGATTTGATTAAGAAATATTAGAAGTACCACTTGATCAGCTCTTGTTTCTAAGAAGAGGTCCTAAAGCATTGCTTATAGAGGTAGGAATTGGAAAGACCCCAGGTGTCCCTCCTTGAGGGCAGGACAGGGCACTGGGGTGCATCCAGACAAGGAACAGTCCCTACACTGTTGCTAGTGACGGCCGTGCTCGGTGACACAGCATAGTGTATTGTAAGGCCCTGAGCGGCTTCCCTTTTGGTTTTTAATATTTCTGTATCATGTGTATGTGCGTTTTTGTGACATGATGTCCTCCGGTCCATCCATGTTGTAGCAAGTAACGGGTTCCCTTCCTTTTTCAGGCTTAGTAATATGCCATCATGTGTATATGCTACATTCCGTTTATCCGTTCACTGTCAGAGGTGTGTGTGTTGTTCCCATCCCTTGGATGTTGTAACCAATGCTGCTATGAACATGGGTTATTTCTATTTTTAAAGAAATGGGAAGAAGTGTCTCAGTGCAAAATGTGTTAACACATCATGGAGAAGTGGAGGACCCTAGATTAGGAGTCGGAGGTCCTCTATTACGGCCACCAGTGGAGACCCACCAACTCCTTTTAGTCTCCTTCCTTCTTTCTTGGGCTTCAGTGTCCTCCTGTGACAGTAAGGTGACCCACCTGACCAGGTGGTCTCCCCAGGCCTGCCAGCCACCAGGTTTTCTGAACCCCAGGTCCATTCGCACTTTTCACCTCTTGCTTCCCACTCTGACTCCGTTCCTTCCCTGCTTCCTTTCCCCCAGCTCATGCTGCAGCAGGGATTCTGGGATGGGAGGACAGCCTCCTGGGCTGGAAGTAGGAGGGGGAAGGCAGCTGGATGTAATAAAATGGGCTTCAGAGTTGAGTCTCCCAAAGTTGGGGGAAAGATAGCCGCCTGATGCTGAGCCCCAGGCGAGTCTGAACAGTGGTGTCGGCTCGTTATCTCACCTGGGCACTTACCAGGGTCATCTCCACATCTCAGCCAAACCAGAAAATGGTCTCAGCTTCTCGGTTATCCTGGAGCCACAGGAATGGTGATCTCTCTCAGCAGAGCCTGAGAAGCCAGTTCATTCCAAACATTCCAGTCTGGTTTGCAACCACCTCCTCACCCCACCTTCTGGCCACACCCCAGAATGCCCATAGCCCCACACAGGGTTAGGGTTAGGCCTTTGCTGGAGCTGCTGACTCAGCACATGTGGAAAGGCCTATCAGCCCTCATCTCCTGCCTATTTCTTGACCGTCTCTGGCCCTCATTCTTCACAGAACTCTTCTGCCTTTCTGTAGAATATACTGGTCTTCCCCCACCTCCGCCTCAGGTAGAAGTCATTGCTCTCTGCTCTGTATCCCCACCAACACACTTGCTTCCCCCTTGCAGTAAATCATTCCATTATAGTAGTTCATTTTTGCTCCCACCAGTCTTGGTGGTGTTTGGAGGTGAGAACTCTGACCAATCCCCCTTTGGGCCACCCGTACCGAGCCCAGGACCTGGCACTGAGTGGGGCTTAATAAGTTTGGATGGCTGGAGGGAAGGGAGAGAAGCAGAAGAGGGCCAGTCTGTGGTTCCCCAAGTTTCAGAAGATGCATGCTATTTCAATCTTGCCATTATTTTCTCAGATAAAGTCATTATTTGGAGCAGTTTTCTTCCAAAATGGAATTGTTCTTAGCAAGAACCCTATCCAGCTGATCCATTTAGTTGAACACTTTGGTGTGGATACAGGTAACGTGTTTCTGGGAAGCCATGTTCTCTGGTATGGAGCATAGCAATGGCCCAGAGTCCCTGTCCCCCAGGTCTGAGGTTCACGTGGGACTGGCCGCTGGGCTGCCTGGCTTCTGATATTCTGATCCTGGCCTTAAGTGAATCCACATCCCTGCTTTGGGACAGAACAAGTCCTGGAGAGGTTGGGGGCCTGAAGGCGTGGAGAGCCAAGCAGACCTGGAGTTTCCATGTGAATATCATGCCCCACGAAGAAATGTTGCTCATGAGCCCTTCTGCTTTCTCACACCGGCCTGTAGGCATTGCTTGGTGGCCTGAGGGGCTGGGCACAGGGGACCGCATGAGGCTCTGTGTGTGCTTTAGCCTGAGGACTGCCCATGTGTTTCTTCTCTGGTGCTCTCCCAGCTCTGTTGGTAGCTGCTACCTGATGCTATCTTCAGTATCCTGAGGCCTCCACTAGGCTTAGTAGGAAGGAATATTGAGACGAATCAGTGAGGTCTGCCACAGGAGCTGGAGAGAAGAGCCACGCCAGTGTCCCACGGGCTGCCTTCACGACTGACCGAGCACAGGCTTACAATGATTTGGGATGGAATTCCATTCTACTCTGTGGGGCTCAGTTTTCCCATCTCTGGAATGGACATGTATCCGTCAGGGTTCCAGCTCAGCTACTGTGACAAAGAAGCCTCCAAGTACTACTTATTTCCCTCCTACCTTCTCATGGAAGAACCCAGAGGTTCAGTGGCAGTTCTGAGCTGGGAGGACAGCCGCCGTCCTTCATACACCTTCTGCTCATGAGCCCGAGGGGGCTGCTCTGGCTCTTGCAGTTTCCCAGCCAGGAGGAAGGGCAGCGCGGGTGGTGGTTTATAAAGGAAGGACCCAAAAGCTACCCACACAATCTCTGCTATCACGTGTAGGCAGAGCAGTCACTAGGCTATACCTCACTGCAGGCCTGGCTGGGAAATGGGGTCTTCAGCTGGGGGGCCCTGTGTCCAGGTAACGCTCCCCTGAGCAGGAAAGGAGAAAATGAGCCGGCCCAGCAGATGATGCTCGCCACTGCTCAGGGCCGTTAGGAGAACCAGGGACTGTAGCAAACGCCGAGTCCCCGGCACCTCCCAGGCCGTCCCCGAGTTCACGAGCTGCTTCCCTTTCCTCCCCCAGGAGCTGGTGAGGATCCTGCACAAGGCGCTAGAGGCTGCCCAGCAGGAGAAGAGGGTGTCCAGTGCGTACCTGGCCGCGGCTGAGGACAAGGACCGGCTGGAGCTGGTGCGGCACAAGGTGCGGCAGATCGCGGAGCTGGGTAGGCGGGTAGAGGCCCTGGAGCAGGAGCGGGAGAGCTTGGTGCATACGGCCGGCCTGCGGGAGCAGCAGCTGCAGGAGCTGCAGCAGCACGTGCAGCTGCTCATGGAGAAGAACCAGGCCAAACAGCAGGTCATCTGCAAGCTCTTGGAGCAGGTCACCCGGGACTTCATGCAGCCCCCTTCCCAGACACCTGTGCCCCCAGGGGCGGCCGACAGGGACTTCCTGAGCCAGCAGGAGAAGATGGAGCACCTGAAGGTAAGAGCCTCTCCCCGCAGGCCCTGGGCCCTGGGCCCTGGGTGGGGGTAGGGTGGGGGGGCCCACTGCTCTCAACCCTGAGGGTTTCCTAGGTAGAGCAGGGATAACCCTTGGTACTGGAAGGTTCGTGTCTGAAATACATATCAGTGAAAATATTCTACGCATTTCCTCGCTGTCTTAACCAGAAGATCCAGTGCAATTTGACTTTTTCGTGATCTCCTGGGCTGGAAAGGGAGGGTATCCCTAGATGATCTCTAGAAGTGGAAGAGCACAAGGTGAGGTCAGAACTCCCGACTGCCAGGCCAGCTAAGTGTCACGCTGATGCCCTTGGGAGCCCCCAGGGCGCCTGGTGGCCTCCCCCAGCACGCAGTCTAGGTGATCTGTGGCCGCCTGGGACTTGCCCAGAACCACGGCAGGAATCATTGCTCCTCTGTGAGACTGCTGCATGGCGGCCACTGTCGCGGCTACTCTGCTCCTGTCATCTCATCTGCTGCCCCACCAGCCCTGGGAGGGTTGTGTGCTCCCCACTTGTGTGCTCCCCACTGTGGGCCAGAAGGCTGAGGCTGAGAAGGGGCCGTGTGCGGAGGAGCTGGAGAGCTGGAGAGCTGGAGCTCTCCGACGAGCGCCTGCTCTGCTGCCTTCCAGTTTCTTTGCACCTTCCCACTTGGGCCACCGTCCCTGCCTCCCCCTTGCTCAGGCAGTGGCTCTCACTTGGGGAGGCTGTGCCCTCCCACAGAGACCGATTTTAGCATGGGGAGCAGGAACTTAATTTTTAGGTGTGATGCCTGCCGTGGACATCAATGTCCTCTCTAAGACATGGTGACAGGAGCTGCTGGGCCACCTGAAGGCCTGAGGCTGGGGATCGGCACTCAGAACCCCCAGTGTCCTTAAAGGCAGTTGTGTAACAGGGCCAGTCCTGCCCAAATCCCCCCCATGCACATGAATACGTATGTACCTGTAACCCAGGGAGCTCCCTTGCCACGGGACCAAAGCATTGCTGCTGGAAGAGGGGAAGCAGAAGGGAAAAAAGGAAACTCCAGAAGCTTTTGAGGAACCAGTGAGCAGTGTGATACAGTGTCCCCTGCCCCAGCTGTGAAGCCAGGCCTAGTTTTGGATCCAGGCTCTGCTGGGTGACCTTGGGCAGGGTCCCTCACCTCTCTTTAAAATGACCTCACTGTTCCTCCTCACAGGGTTGTTGGGGGACGAAGGAAGATAACATGAAACCCAGATCCCTCCCATTTCCTTCAGCATGAAAAAAACCATATAACCAGTCTTTGAATCTTTTCCCTTTAAAATCAGATTCTTTTGACTTCAAAATGAAAACAAAATCCTTTCAAATGCAGATGGAATGAGGCTATTAGAAAGCTCTCAGGACTGGAAAATTGCTTTCATCAGATTGCTTCCCTGCCCTCCTCTGCCCTGCTAAGAGTCTTCTGTCTGTGTCCATCCTGCTGGAATCCACAGGTGAAGACCCCGTAGAGGTCCGGGGTCCGAGAAGTAGATGTGTTGGGCGCCCCTGAGAGCCGAGAGCCAACTGGAAGTAGAGGCTTGCTGTGGGAGCTGGAGTGTGCCCCTGGATTTGCATGTCAGGAATTCATCAGTGAGCCCAGATAGGAGGAAATTCCTGTCAACCAAACTTGCCTTGCTGCCATCCTCAGAGGCCCAATGTTTGTGCCAGAAAGGAATCTCGTGTGCTAGAATTCCTCATTTGTTAGCCTTTATGTGTCTGATCTAGAAAAATAGAAAACTCCAAAAGCCATGGTCTTTCCATTTGGGGACAGAGCAATGTTCACATCTCCCCCTTGCCCTGGGATGGAGGGCATGTGGCTTTAAGGAGATGCCCCCTTGTTGAAGCTGCCAGTTTGAGAACAGAATCACTGGCCTCTTGAATATCGGAATCTCTTGAAGACTCAAAGACCCAGTCTTTGACATTTTCTGGCAGGGACAGCTGAGCCCTAACGGGGTCCATGGTCCCATAGCACAAGCAGCAGGGTTGCAGCTAGACCCCAGGTCTCCCTGCACACCATCCACTGCCTTCCCCGTTAGCACAGGGGTCAGTCCATGCGGTGTTTCCCCCAAGAGAATTCTGAGGCTTGTGATCCCTGTGAGGACAGACAGGCAGACTCTCTTCCTCCTGTCCCCTTCTCCAGTTGTGTTTTCCTCCTTTGCTTACCAGTGACTGTCGTGTGCCTTTCTTTTCTCTGAGCTCTTTCTTTTTCCTCCCTACAGTTCTGAGCCATGGAGAGCACTCAAGGTAGGGCGATGAGCTGAAGGGGGAGGCACCGCCCAGATGCCCCCCACCCCCACGGCGGCTCCAAGGGGGCTCACACCCGCCCTCACTGTCTTGGCTACAGGCAGGGTGCCGCCGGCAACATGTCCAAAGCCTTGGAAGTGCCAGGGAGCGTCTTGGGGCCTGGGCCGAGGACGGGGGACAGAAGCAGGAGGCAGAACGGAGCAGCAGACCCCGATATGCTGTCCACCATTCCTCTGTGGACCTCTCGCCCTGGGCTTGGATATTGCCTCTCTTGTGTTCTAAGCATGTGACTGAGGCGGACTTACCCTCTCTGTACTTGTTTCCTCATCTGTAAAATGGGGACGATGGTACTTTAACACATAGCCCCCCATGGTGGAGATAAATTACACACAATAATGTGCGTGAGGGAGACGGGTGTGACACACAGTAGCAGCTCCAGCAACAGGTGCTCCCTTCCTCCCTTGCCTGGAAGCGTGTTGTATTTCCTCAGACATTTGGGATGAAGGCACAACAGCATTGTACAAAAACAATTAACAGTAATTAACTCGTAGGATGGTAGTATCCAGTCAGCGTTAAAATTTTCCAACTGATTTGTAAATGTTATTAATAGCTTTTGGGTTCTTTTATATAATCTTTAAATAAAATAAATTCATGAAAAAAAGAGGGCACAACAGCAGCCATGGGAAGTCTGTCAGTGGGGGAGGGAGGAGTGCAGCGGGTGATCGTAGCTCTCTAGGTGCCACGAGAGCCCAGAGAAGGAGGTGACTCTCATATTCACCACAGGCCAGTCACCATTCTCAGCCTTTTGCACATATTAACTAATCGCACCCTGCCCACAGTGCCTGAGGTGGACCTGTTATCCTTCCTGTTTTCCAGGGGAGGAGGCCCAGAAAGGGCAAGGAACTGCTGGGCTCTGCAGGGCTCCGCAGGCCACAGGGGTCGGGGCCAGCTCCCTGACCGAAGGCAGTGTCTGCCTCTCTGTGGTGGTATTGTGCTCCAGGGTCAGAGGTCAGACGAGCCTGTGTGGGGTCAGTCTGACTGCCAAGCATAGCCCTTGAAGGACAGGACTAGACATCTGGCGTCCAGGTGGATGCCAGCAGGCCCAGAGCTTGGGGAGGATCTAGGCTGTTTGTGCGGTGGTTGGACTTGGCTTCAGAATCAGACACATCTAGGCTCGGTCACACCTGGTCTCGTATAGCTGTGTGACCTCAAACAATGCACTTGTCCTTTCAGAGCCCCTGAGACCGCACCTGAGTGCCTTTCAGGGCTGCCAGGGAGGTTGAGTGGGGTGATGCTCTCAGCACGGGCTGGGGGCTCAGGGTGATGGTGTCGGGTGCCCACACAGCTTCTGTGTTCCTAAACCTGCCAGTACCCAGACACCTAAATGGAAGACTGTCACGGGCGGGGGAGGGGGCAGTCCTGGAAGAGCTGTAAACATGAGGACTCGCACCAAGCCCGCCATCCCTCCACTTAAGGATAAGAAGATGGGGGCCCTAGAGAGGAAGCAGGCAGGTGCTGGTGCAGAGAAGGGCTAGCACCCCCTGGCGGCATTTCTGAGAAAAGGGAGCCCAGAGTTTGATCTAAGGTAGACACAGTGGGAGAGGAGGAGGACGTCCAGGCTGGGGAGTTGGAGTCACCTGGTTTCAGGCTGGATGGTGAGAGCAGAGAACCAGCTCAGCCCGAGTACATGAACCCTTGCAGCCCGGGCACAGTGAGGGACACAAAGGCAGGGGTGGTTGGGGTGAGAGATGCCCCGGTGGGGTGGTGAGAGGCCTTGTGATGAAGCCAGCCAGGGGCTTTTATTTCTAGCTGAGCAGCCCTGGGAGCATGTGGCCTTCCCACTGGGTCAACCACCCAGGCAGAAGGCAGCAGACCCCAGGTATGAATTGGAGGTTCTGGGCTGGGAAAGATCTTGGCCAGGATGCAGGCCCACCCAGGGAGGATCAAGATGGCCTATGAGCAGGGCACCTGTGACCTGTCCCTGATAATGAGATGCCACAGCCATCACAGGTGTGATGCTCTTACTTTCCGGATAAGTCAGGGGCTACCCACGGTCACACCTGCAATAGTGTCTCTCTCACGCACTTACAGCCCAGTACATTTCTTGGGTGGGGGCTGAAGGGTTTGAGTTGCAGCTAGCAAATGTCCTGGAATTCCTGGGTATAGCTGTGAACATGCATTGTCCATTGCTTCTGTAATATCCATCCCAGCGGAACGAAGGTTGAGAGCCAGTGCTGTGGCTGCTCCTTTCCAAGGCTCAGGCTTCTGCTTGAGCCTCCCCAGTGCTTGGCCAGCTTCTCCTCAAATGCCCTGGCAGCAGGATCTCACTCCATCCACTGGACAGCTTGCAAAAGGAAAACTCTAGGCACAGAGCTCTGCATCAGAGCATTATTCATAATCAAAAGCCAACTGGAAACACTCAGGGCTCAAATAAAAAATAACAGGGGAAGGATTATGACTGAGATATAGTAAATTCACCCAGGAAAATCGTCATCAGACATTTAAAGTAATCATCGGGAAACTTATGTAACATAGAGTACAGTTGACCCTTGAATAACGTGGGTTTGAAGTGCACGGGTCCACTTACAGGCAGATTTTTTTCCTGATAAATACGGTATAGTCATGTTAATGTATTTTCTCTTTATAATTTTCTTAGTACTCTCTTTTCTCTAGCTTACTTTATTGTAAGAATACAGTATATACTGCACATAGCATATGAAATGTGTGCTGATTGGCTCTTCGCATTCTCAGTAAGGCTTTGGTCAATTGTAAGTGATTAGCATTTAAATTTGGGGGGTAGTCAAAGTTATATACAGACTTTTGACTATGTGGCAGGAGCTGGGGGGGTTCAGCACCTCTAACCCTGGTGTTGTTGAATGGTCAACTGTATTTACAAGGTGGCATTACATAAAAAAAAAAAAATTTTCCACCCCAAATTGTTCAGTATGCCTGCAAATACGTGACAACATATGTTTATTTTTAAAACAAACACTACTTGGATGTTTATTTGTTTTGGTCTCTATACTTACTATTAATGACACTTGTTACCTCAGGTCATCTCCCAGCCCCACAGGGAGTAGTGTTTGCCCCTTTTACAGATGAGAAAACAGAGAGTCAGAGGTGTTCAGTGAAGCGTCCCAGGCAGGAAGTTAGAACCACAGCTTGAATGCCATACTTGAGGCCCTCTCTACTGTATCATGCCGGGATCAAGATTAGTGAAGGGGCCTGCCTATAATACTATTTCTTGCAGACTTTTTCTTCTGTTGTCATTATTAGACATTTCTAAAGGGAGGAAGTGTTGGCAGCTCATCTGAGGGTGAAGATGAGGGAGATGTTTGCGGTGCAACTCATCAAATGCTTTGGTCTCTTTTCCAGGATGACATGGAAGCTTATCGGACCCAGAACCGCTTCCTCAACTCCGAGATCCACCAGGTCACAAAGATCTGGAGACGGGTGGCTGAAAAGGAGAAGACCCTCCTGATGAAGGTAAGAGCTGGAGTCCGTCTCCAAGCCCAGCCATCCTTCGGTCCCTCAGCTTCTCACCCCTGTATGACTCTGTCCTTATCAACTGTGCTACCTCTGGACTGTGCCCCTTACGAGCTGTCTTTCCAGCCTCAGGCATCTGTGCTGTGCTGATTGCTGCTTCTGATCACAGAAATGCCGATGAAGAGGCAGGCAGCCATCAATGCACCTCCCCTCCTGGCCAGAGTAACTTCTGAAGGATTCAAAGGGCTGCCACTCTTCCCCTCCCCCATTCATTTCTCTCTTTTCCCCCTGCGTTTTGGGAGCCAGTTATTAAAGACTAGATATTCCAAAACAACTGCCTTGCACATCCAGGGAAAGGCTCAGAAAAGACTTGAGAACTTAAGTTTACACCTTAGGCTATCCTTAGCACATAGATAGCCTATAACAATCAAAAAACAAAAACAGTTTTTTCTCAGATTGGGAGAATCTGATTTCTAGTGTTCAGATGTCCAGTTTTCAACAACAAAAAAAATATGAAGGCATACGAAGATACATGAAAGTATGGCCCATTTGAAGGAAAAACATAAATCAATAGAAACTACCCCTGAAAAAGACCTGGTACTGGCTAATACCAGGCAAAGACTTTGAAACAGTTGTCTTAAAGGTGTTCAAAGAACTAAAGGAAGATGTGGAGAGTCAAGAAAGAAATATATGAACAAAATAGAAATATCAAAGAGTTAGAAAACCTACAAAGAATAAAAAAAAAAATACTGGAGCTGAAAAGTACAGTAACTGAAATGAAAGATTCACTGGAGCGAGTCAAAGGTAGATTCCAGCAGACAGGAGGAATCAGTGGGCTTGAAGATAGGACAGTGGAAATTATTCAGTCTGAGAAACAGAAAGGAAAAGGATTGAAGAAAAGTAAACAGAGCCTAAGTGATTTGTGAGACACCATTAAGCAGACCAACATACCCTTTACAGTATAGTTGTTGCAGAAGGAGAAGCGAGAGAGAAAGGGGCAGAGAGAATATGAGAAGAAATAAAGGCTGAAAACTTCCCAAATTTGATGAAGACATGAATACAAACAATCAAGAAGTTCAACAAACTTCAAGTAAGATAAACTTGAAGAAATCCACACTGAGACACATTACAATCAACCTTTTGAATGCCAAATACAAAGAGATTGCTTGAAAGCAGAAAGAGAAGCAACTCCTCACATACAAGGAGTTTTCAAGATCATGAGTGGATTTCTCATCAGAAACTTTGGAGGCCAGAAGGCAGTAGGCCAATATATTCAAAAAAACAAAAACAAACAAAAAATGGTGAACCAAGAGTCCATATCTGGCAAAACTTTCTTCCAAAAATGAGAGAGAAATTAGACATTTTCAGAGAAACTAAAGTTGAGAAACTTTGTTCCCACTAGATCTGCCCCACAAGAAATACTTGGACAGTCCTGGAAGGTAACATTTGACAGTAACTCAGGGTATATGAAGAAACAAAATCCTCAGTAGAGGTAAATACATGGGCAGTTATAAAACCTAGTATTATTTTTTTTTTAATTTTATTTATTTAGTTATTTATTTTTCAGAAAAAGAGAGAGAGAGAGAATGCAAAAGCAGGGAGAGTGGCAGGCAGAGGCAGAGAGAGAACCAGGCTCCCTGCCGAGCAAGGAGCCCAATGCAGGACTTGATCCCAGGACCCTGGGATCATGACCTGAGCCGAAGGCAGCGGCTTAACCAACTGAGCCACCCAGGCGTCCCATAAACCTAGTATTATGATAAAAGTGGTTTGTAATTCCACTTTTGTTTTCTCTACAATTTAAGAGTATAATACATTTCTTAAATGATTAATCCAAAAGCTAGTATTACAACAACTTTGGTTTATAACTCCACATCTTGTTTTCTACCTAATTTTGGAAACCACTGCATTTAAAAGTATTATTACTTTATGTTTTGGGGCTTACAATGTGTGAAGATGTATTTTGTGATAACAACAAAAGAGTAGGGGTAAAACTATAAAGGAACAAAGTTTCTGCAAGTTATTGAAGTTCACCTGGTATAAATTCAAATTAGGATGTTATAACTTTAGAATTTTAAAGTAATCCCTATGGTAGCCACAAAGAAAATAGCTATAGAATGTACACAAAAGGAAATGAAATGGAAATTTAAACATTTCACTACAAAATATCAACACACAAAAAAGGCAGTAATGTGGGGCACCTGGGTGGCTCAGTGGGTTAAGCCTCTGCCTTCAGCTCAGGTCATGATCTCAGGGTCCTGGGATCCAGTCCCACATTGGGCTCTCTGCTTGGCAGGGAGCCTGCTTCCTCCTCTCTCTCTCTCTCTCTCTGCTTGCCTCTCTGCCCACTTGTGATCTCTCTCTGTCAAATAAATAAAATCTCTAAAAAAAAAAAAAAAGGCAGTAATGTTGGAAATGAGGGACAAAAAATGCTATAAGTCATAGAAACCAAATAGCACAAGGACAGAAGTCTCTTCTTATCAAATAATTACTTTAGATGTAAATGGATTAAACTCTCCAAGTAAAAGACAGAGATTGACAGAATGGATAAAAACGCATGATCCAACAATATGCTGTATACAAGAGACTCACTGTAGATCCAAAGACACAAATGGATTGAAAGTGAAAGGTTAGAAAAAGATATTCCACTCAACAGTAATCAAAGGAGAGCAGGGTGGCTATATCAGACAAAAGAGACTTTAAATTTTTTTGAAGTTACAAAGGACCACAAAAGACATTATATGTTAATAAAAGGTTCAATACAGAGAAAAGATACAAGTCATTAAAATTTACACAACTAATGACAGACCAGCAAAATATACGAAGCGAAAATGGACAGAACTGAAGGGAGAAGTAGATAATTCTACGATAATAGTTGGACATTTTAGTATCCCCACTCTCAGTAATGGTTAAAACAACCAGACAGAAAATAAGTAAGGAAATAGAGGCCTTGAAGAACACAGTCAACCAACTGGATCCAACAGGCATAGCACAGAACACTCTACCCAGTGACAATAGCACACATATTCTCCTCAAGTGTGTATGGGACATTTTCCAGGGCAAGCCATATGTTGGGCCACAAATTCTGTCTCAGTAGATTTAAAAAGATAGATACCATGCTAAGTATCTTCTCCAACTGCCACAGGATGAAGTTAGAAATCAATAACAGAAGCAAAAATGGAAAATTCACAAACTTGTGGAAATTGAGCAACACACTTGTCAACGATGAGTCAAAGAGGAAATTACAAGGGAAATTAGAAAATACTTAAAAGCCAAAGAAAAAGAAAACATAACACCAAAACTTAGGGGATGCGGCAAAAGCAATGTGATGGCCTGAAGCTGGGGCTCAGCTAATGTTTGGAGATGGTAACCCTGGGCAGGAGTGCAGCAGAATGGCAGCCATGGCCCAGAGGCAGCCATGGCCTGGAGGTTCGCCCTCTGCCACCCCAGGACAAGACAGGAGCCAGGCTGGTCTGGAGGTCACGGCGATGCACTGAGGCCAACTTTTCCTGTCTGGCTTACACAGAAGGAAAGTGGGCCCAGGAAAATGACCTGACTTGCTCAGCACACCCAGCTTATGGAAAGAGAAATACAAAAGTTCAAAACCGGGGCAGGGAGTACACAGGAAGGCCACCGGTGGGAGGGAGGTGGTGTGCTGGAGGAATGGAGAGAGCTGAGACTGCAGAAGCAGAAGGGGCAGGGCAGTGGCCAGAGCTCGTGGCCCTCTCCTAGGCACTGCTCAGTAGTAGCACTGCAGAGAGCTGCTCTAGGCCAGGTGCCCTGGGAGGGGTTTACACACAGCCGCTCGCCTAATCCTCACCAGAGTCCTGGGGCAGGCTCTATTATTTCCATGGTTTAGATGAAGAAGCTGAGGCACAGAGAGGTTAAGCAACTTGCCGTAGGTCCCCCAGCCAGCAGTGGCTGAAGCAGGATGGGACTTGCAGTCCCCAGCAAGAACCCACAATGCCCCAGCCCACCTCTCCCCTCTTTCTTTGGAATCTACCTGCAGCCCTGGGCCTGGCTGTCCAGCCTGGAGCTGCTTGTGCTTTGCTATAAACCCTTGGGTTTGGGGCCCATCTCCTTCCCCTTAGGTGATGGGCTGGGGGTGGGAACGGGGTGGGAGATGCCGCTGGAGAAGGGCTTTGCTGCCTGCAGCTGCTCAGGCCTCGTGGGGGGCGGGGGGGGGGGGCCAAGCAGATGGCCTGACAGCCACTCCCCGCCCTCCACAGTGTGCCTACCTTCAAGCCAAGAACTGCCAGGTGGAGAGCAAGTACCTGGCCGGGCTGCGGAGGCTGCAGGAGGCCGCGGGGGGCAAGTGCGCCGAGCTGCTCAGGCAGCTCATCCAGGAGGCGCTGCAGTGCGAAGCCAGGGAGGCCTCGGCCGAAGGCGTGGAGCTGAGCCCCGTCAGGTGAGCCCGGCAGCCAGCGAGGGCGGCTCTTGGTCTACGTGACCTGAGGGGCCCCCGCCCTGGTGCTGGCTCCTGCTGATCACATACAAGCCCTGCACTCCCCTTACTTTCTCGTATCTTCAGATAAACAAGCATGCTCTTGGCATGAGCCCCATATTACAGTTGGGGTGATGCAGGCTCAGAGGAGGCCACCCCTTGCCCAAGGCCACACAGCCTGTTTGTGCGGCTGACTTGGGTCTACCCCTGAGAGCACCATTTTTTCTGCTTCCCCAGGCTGCCTCCCTGAGGTGCCTGTCAGAGAGGGGAGGAGGGAGACCAGCCCACTGCCTTCCCTGAGCCAGGTCCTTGCTGAGCACGTGAGCAGGGGCAGTTAAATATAACAGAAGGGGCTGTGGGTGGGATCCAAGGGCCCCCGGAGGCTGCGTGGCCCAGGGGAAGGAGCCCAGGCTTTGGAGCCAGACCGGGCTCTCTCATGATGTGATCTTGGACAAGTCACTTTACCTTTCTGGGCCACATATTCAGCCTCCATCAGATGTGGGCTAAGATCCCCGCTTTGCAGGATCGGATTTGATGAGACAGCACATGCAGAGCACACAGTGAGGGCAAAGAACTGTGAACTCAGCGAAAGGCCATCTGGAATGGACCCCCAGTTCTCCCATCTTGCTTGTCACTGCCGCTGCCTGTTCCCCATCCATCGTACTCTCTGTGAATGTGGGATTCTGTATTGGCAGTGCCAGACTCCTTGAGCCTAAGGCCTCATGGAGTAATAAGAGGGTCCTTTATATTTGCACAGATGCACTTACTATGCTCTTACTGTGCACCAGGCACTGTCTAGGCCCCGAGCATTTTACAACAGAAGATATCAACGGGTCTTCATGAGGCAGAGCAGGAATTCTTCTACTCATTGTAAAGATGAGCAAACTGAAGCTCAGAGAACTGAAGTGACCCGCCCAAAGCTGCATGGCTAAGCCACCGTGAAACCCAGGCAGGAAGCTTGCCTGGGGTCCCCCCTTGGGCCCCCCTTGTCCTGCCCCTTGTCCAGGAAAGGGCTCTGCAAGGTGCTGCTAACATAGGCTTTTGCTGGCAGTGAGTATGATGAGTATGGCTTCCTGACGGTGCCCAACTACGAGATGGAAGACCTGAAGCTGCTGGCCAAGATCCAGGCGCTGGAGGTGCACTCCCACTACCTGCTGGCCCATGAGGCCGTGGAGCGGCCGCTGCGGGAGCGCTGGGCTGCCCTGGGTGATCTTGCTCCCTCGGCCGAGCTCAAGCAGCTGCTGCGGGCAGGTGTGCCCCGAGAGCACCGGCCGCGTGTCTGGAAGTGGCTGGTCCACCTCCGCGTCCGGCATCTGCAGAGCCCCGGCCGCTACCAGGCGCTACTGAGCCAGGGCCAGGTCCGCAAGCACCCTGCCGCCCGCCAGATCGAGCTGGACCTGAACCGGACCTTCCCCAACAACAAGCACTTCACCTGTCCCACCTCCAGCTTCCCCGACAAGCTACGCCGGGTGCTGCTGGCCTTCTCCTGGCAGAACCCCACCATCGGCTACTGCCAGGGCCTAAACAGGTGAGCATTAAAGCCCTAGGGAGGGCACAAGGTTCTTTACAGTACCCCTCTGTCTCTTTGAAGCCTCCCAAGAACCTGGAGAGGTGAGTCCAGGAGGCTTGATTCCTACCATACAGATGGGGACAACATGGACATGTTCAAGATGGAGGGGCTCCTCATGCCTTGCTCTCTCCTTTGGCTCGTGTTCAGGGTGGTGCCACTCATACAGGACAGCCTTGTGAACGGTCCCCTGGAATTCTGTAGTGCACAGCTCAGCTCACATAGTGCAGAACTGTCTGGGTCAAGGATCATTTACTTTAAACAAAACCCATTTGAGGGAGCCCAAGAAAAAGAGAATTGGTAAATGTCACAGCAGAAGTTCATAAAAGCCGGGAAAAGAAAATAGAGGACAACAGGGCACCTGGGTGGCTCAGTCATTAAGCGTCTGCCCTCAGCTCAGGTCATGATCCCAGCGTCCTGTGATGGAGCCCCACGTCACGCTCCCTGCTCAGTGAAGGGCCTGCTTCTCCCATTCCCACTCCCCCTGCTTGTGTTTCCTCTCCCTGTCAAATAAATAAAATCTTAAAAAAAAAAAAAAAAGAAAGAAAGAAAGAAAGAAAGGCAGTAGAGGACAAGACCAGATGGTCATTAGAAACCAAGGCATCTCCTCTCTCCTGCAGGCCACAGCACTACACAACCCCAGGGGTGCTGTGGGGACAAGTTCCCCAGGCTGTGCAGCACTACAGTCCTGCTCTGTAGCCCCTACATGGGGCTGCTTCATCTCTGGCCTCACTTGCTCTACATGTCTGCTTCCTTTTCTCAGACCAGCCTCTGTCTGCCATTCTTTGGACATTTAGGGCCCCTCGAGGCTGTCAGAATGGAGACCTCAGCCCCAGAGTCTGGAGCCTTTTCAGCAAATCTTCCCACTGGTCAATACTCTCGTGTTCCAGGCCGAAATTCCCAAAGGAAGGAATGTGATTGACCCAGCCTGGATTCATTTCTGCTTCTGGTCCAACAGTAGGATGGAAGGGTTTGGGAGTGGAGGTGGGGTGGGGTCACCTGCTAGGGCTGCCCCCTCCAGTACTTCAGGACTCTCATGGATGCCCCCCAGCTGTCTTGATAGGGATTACATAATTTCAGATATTCTCTAAAGCAAGTTTTGACTCAGTTCAATTTAAACATGCATATACTCAAGTGAAATTTACATAAGACATTCTGCCCCCACCCCCAGAGGCGGTGTGTGACATTTATTTAACACAGAATAAACATTCAGAGAGTCCCTGCTCAAATTTGAATGATTCCTAAGGGTAGAGATTTTCGAGCCTGATTTCCAGCATAAATTGGGTGAAATTGAGCATATATACATGTTCAGTTACTGGAAATTCAGAGTTAAGGCACAGCACAGCTAATCTAAGCTGGAGGGTTAGAAGGAAATCCTGTAGCGGGAAGGGTCTTGAGATGAACCTCCCAGAAGAAAAGAAGCTTCTCCCTGTGTGGAAAAAGGCAGCATGAAGGCTATGGAGGGGCATGTAGGAAAAACAGATGGAGGTGGGGTGACACCCAGGATTATTTCTTTAACTGTTTCTCTGAATGCTTTTTTTAACTGATAATTGATGTTTAGGCAAATATTCATATTATTGCTTAAAATCGAAAGTTACTTATAATGGGAGGAGCCCCTTCACCCGTGGAGAGTGGAGCCCTTTAAACCCCACCCTGCGGGCGGGCCCCTTTCACTTGTCTGAGAGCCGCCATCTAGTGGCAGCCGGTAGGACAGCGTGCATGGTGTCCCATAAGACCCTGCAACAAATCAGCCTGTTTCTTTCTTTTTTTAAGATTTTATTTATTTGTCAGAGAGAGAGAGAGAGCACAAGCAGGCAGAGTGGCAGGCAGAGGCAGAGGGAGAAGCAGGCTCCCTGCTGAGCAAGGAACCCGATGTGGGACTCGATCCCAGGAGTCTGGGATCATGACCTGAGCCAAAGACAGCTCACTTAGCCTACTGAGCCACCCAGGCGTCCCCAGCCTGTTTAGTTCTATTTTATTTTATTTTATTTTATTTTATTTTATTTTGTCTTTCAAATCATCCTGTTTATAGGGTGACAGATATCATAGTAATGATACAGTGCTAATTTAGGGCAAAAACTTTAAAGCCAATTCTCTTTAAAATATAAGTGGAGTGCGTTAGAAATAGCTGTTTCTTTCCCACATCACCACATTACCTCCTTTGCAGACCGACTTGAGCCTGGATGCCTTAGGTTGGAGCCTGGATGCCTTAGGTTGGAGTCTGGCTGCAGCCCTGAGCAGTTGGTAGGCCCTGGTTGGTACCAGCAGCCTCTCTCTACTGACCTTTCAATGTGTGCAGAAGTCTGTGCTGGTGTCTGCATCCAGCTCCTGGACTGAGCACGTCCCAAGGCTCCAGTGGGATGGGGTGGGGTGGGGAAAACACCAGGCTGGACTTGGGGAGCCCTGGGTTCTATCTCCACTCTGCTAAACTGACCCTGTGACCCCGAGCAAGTGAGTTCTACTTTCCAGGACTCAGTCTTCCTATCTGCAGTAAGTTTATCTAGACCGAGGATGACCAGCAGGAAGCACCTGCCTGGAGCCCTGTCTTGTGAGTTTCTGAGGCAGCCTCCAGAGTCAGGGGAAAGAGCACAATGATTAGTTACGTCTTCCCTGGACATAGACAAGAGAGAGTGGTGGCTAGTGTTTCACACATTTGCTATCCTGGAACTAAATGACCTCAGAAGACCCCCTTCCCCAACTTTGAGAGGGGAGAGCTCCCTGTTGCCCAAAAAACCTGTGACTCTTCCTTTCCTCCACTCAGCTCAGACTCAGGAGGGTTTGTACAGATATTTTAGCCAGAGTGGAAAGAAATTTCCTCCCAATGTACTGGGGAGAGAAAAGGGGTTTCTTTTTCCTTTGGAGAATTGACCCTGTTTCTTTAAACAGTGTGAAACTCAGAACTGAGATTGGAGATCATGAATCCAGTCTAGTAAGAGTCCAGAGAAGGAAAACTAGCTGGACAATGAAATGTGTTCTTTAAGCCCAGCAAGAGTGTGAGGCTTCACACTACTATAAGGTGGCATCTCCCTAAGGGTGTTCAGTGGGTACACTGTACAAAAGGGGCTCCCTAGCTCTACTGGACAGCCTTGGGTTAGAGTCACATAGGGTTTTGTCACTGCAGAATTTCTCAGAGGCTTTTAGGAAGATGTTGTATATCATCAGCCTCTAAAAGGGGGCTAGAGTACGTAGCATTTCCCAAACATTTTTTGAATTTGGGACCTTGTGTTCACCTAGCATCTTGAGAGACCACTGTATCTTGGGAAATGTATTTCTGGATTGACTGTGGGTGAGACCTGCCAGGAAAGATGGGAGAAGTAGAGAAAACAATACTTCCTCTAGACCGACATCCCTGCTCAGCCCTGTGGGTTTCTTACTTTCTTACCATGATCTCAATAGAGCCTTGTGATAACTTTGGGGGGAGTTCAGGAAGCAAAGGAGAGAAAGAATTCTGTGTATTGAGCTTCTGCTATATGCCAGATCGTTAGCAAGGCACTGTAAATCTGCCTTCTCGCTCCAAATGCCACACAGCCCTGGGAGGTAGAGATTGTTAATCCTACTTCACAGATGATGAAAATAAGGCTCAGAGAGGTTAACACACTTGTCAAGGTCTCAAAGCCTGTGGCTATTAAATGAGGACAGCTCACATTCATAAAGCACTCATTAGTGTCGGTTCTTAAGCAGGGCAGTTATCTCGTGCTAACTTCATTCATCCTCATAACAGTCCCGTGATTATTATGAGGAGGTTGAGCCTCAGAGAAGTTTAGGAACTTGCCCAGGATCACCCAGCCAGGAAACAGCAGAGCCAGAATTCATACCTAGGTAATGGGACTCCAGAACCCTTCCTTAGAGACTCAGATCCCCCCATTGCTCCGGAAACCCCCTCTGTAGTCCTCCCCCAAAGCACATTCATCTCACCCCAGGTGCCGGAACAATAGCCTGGTTAGGGAGTTGGGTTGGACCAGAGGTCTACCTCTGCCACCCTCTGCCTAGCTGCTGCTTCTACACATCACCCCAGGCCTCCTTTCCTCCCATTCCAGACTGGCGGCCATTGCTCTGCTCGTCCTGGAGGAGGAGGAGAGTGCCTTCTGGTGTCTGGTGGCCATTGTGGAGACCATCATGCCGGCTGATTACTACAGCAAGACACTGACGTCATCCCAGGTGAGCAGGGCAGGGATGGCCAGGACTTAGAGGCCACATGGGTTGGTGCCCCTGGAGTAGTTCCTTCAAGCCAGTGAATCTCAGAAGAGTCAGGAAGCTCGTAGGCCTCCATTTCTCCCTCTGCTCAAGGGGCCAGTAACCTCTCCCCCAGACCTGTGGGCAGTTCGGGTGAGCTGGCGGGCTTTAGACTTGTGGGGGCCCTGCCCACGGTGTAGATTGTTGTTATTCCAGTGGTGACACTAGGTCGTGAGAAATGGTTTGGGGGGGTTGTGTTTTTGTTTTGTTCTTTTCAGAAATGGTTTCTTGGCGGGGGGAGGAGAAGACAATCTAGAATCTCTTGCTTTTTGCCAGTAAAGAATTTCAAAACCGAGGTCAGGTGGGTGGAAGTGGGGCTCAGGGTGGGAGGTGGGGACGAGTCTTTGCACACGCTCGTCACAGCCTCCCAAGAAGCACGGCTGCCTCCATCCTCGCTGCCCTCTCACTCTGAGCCCCAGCCAGCCCTAGAGTCAGGTGCAGCTAGATCCAGAGCCCACCCCTCCCCTGGCCAACTGCATGGCCTTGTGGCCTCCCCGCTCTGAACCCCCAGTTTGTCTGTTTTGGGGTGGGAGTACTTCTTCTTGGGCTTGTTGACAGGTGTAAATGTGAAACCATTTCCGATCTCCCATATCCTCTCTCACTTCACCCCTCACCCGGGCCCTGGTGCTCCCACGCTGTCTCCTTTATGCAGACGTGCCATGCAGAGGGGACTTTCTCACTTCCCACCCCGAACCTACCAAGTCACTTCCTGCCCACCCACCCTGTTCCTCTCCTGTTATGATCGCCCAACACTGATTGCCCCTGTGGGACACCCACCTGGGCAGGAAGGTCAGCGGACACGTGGGTGACCAGTGTGAAGGAGGAAGGTCAGGGCCGGAGATCGAGACTGAGGAGTTGCCAGGGAATAGGTGATGAAACAGAAAGGGAGGCCCAACCTCATGGTGGCTCAAGGGGTGGCCCATTTCCCTGAGAATGACGAAGCTGAAGTCCCCTTCAAGCACACTGCTCTGCCATCACTCACATACTGCTTTCAGCCCCCCGCTCAGGGTCACAGGACAGCTGTACCACCTCTGCCACTGTGGCCGTGGTTCAGGCTGGAAGAAGCAGAGGGTGCGAGGCGGGCGTGGGCTCCACTTCCCACAGCTCTCCCGCCTGGCAGGTGCTGCTTACACCTTATTGGTCAGAACTATGTCACATGGCACCTCTCACTGCAAGGCAGGCTGGGAAATGTTCCATATTTTATGGTCATGCTTTAATATCTCCAAAATTGAGGTGTGTTGTATAACCAGTGTGGTGGTGTGGGGTTGTTGGAGAGTTTTTTCCTCATTTTTTTGTGTAGAAAACTTTGTACAAAAAAATAGAGAAAATCATATATGAACCTCCGTGTATCTATCACCCAGTTTGAATAATTATCAACCCAGGCACCCAACTGCTGTTCCATCTCTACTCCCACCCACTCCTCCTGCTTTGGTGATCTTGAAATAAATCCCAGACATCACGTCAGTAAATCTGTGACTCCTTCGGCAGGTTCTGTGACATCTTAGGGTCAGTGAATCACCCTCGGTCTTGAGCTGGGTACAGTGCACAGCTTTTATGTCAGGCCCAAAATGAAGGTACAGAAGGGGCCATGGTGTCAGCCGATACAAGTCTGAACTCCTGCTTGGCTTCGGGTTCAGGAGGGTAAATGGGCCAAAACACCACTAAGAACTTAGCCCACAGAGACCTCCAGCCCAGAGCCCAATGCTCCAGCCCAGAAGACTGCCAGCCTGTGCTGGGAGCAGCAGGGGGCTGTGTCGTTGTGCCTGTCTCCTGGCCATGGGAGGCCCCAGCTCCTCTAGGCACTCTGTGCTGCCTGGGGCTGAGGGTTGTGGGGTCCGGGGCGGTGGTGGGAGTTGGGGGACATAACTCCAGGACTGAGTGGGAAGGCCAGGCAGGGAGGGAGGCAGCCCCTTCTCTAGGATGGCCCCGACAAGCCCTCTCTCTCTGGCTCCCAGGTGGACCAGCGGGTGCTCCAGGACCTCCTCTTGGAGAAGCTGCCCAGGCTGATGGCTCACCTGGGGCAGCACCGCGTGGATCTCTCCTTCCTCACCTTCAACTGGTTCCTCGTGGTCTTTGCAGACAGTCTCATCAGCAACATCCTTCTCCGGGTCTGGGACGCCTTCCTATATGAGGGCACCAAGGTGGGGCCCTGCCGGGGTCAGCAGGACAGTCCTGAGCAAAGCCCTGCAGCCCTCTGGGTCTCCCCTCCGCCCCGGAGAATGGGAAGACAGCCCTCCCCTGGCAGGGCTGTTGAGGGCCTCTGGGGGAGCGTGGCTTTGTAAACTAAAGTGCTTTGCACCGAAGGAGAAGGGGTGGTTCTGCCTCTGAAGATGTGTCTTAAAGTTGGGGGAATTTCCTTTCCCTAGGGAAGAGGCATGGCCATGATCCAGGAGGCCCATCCCTATTCTCTCCGCTGCCTATCCAGTCACCCGGGCCTCTCCTTCTCTTCCTCCTGTTTGGACTGAGCCCCCTATTGGGAGTCTGACATGTGGGTAGGGTCCCAGCTTTGCCTCTTACTTTCTAGGAGACCCTGGGCAGGCCTCCCTGTGACCACCCCAGTTTCCCCATGGTGGTTGATAACGTACTGCAGTGTACAGAGCACCTTCAGATCTGTTACTCTGTTTGACTCCTGGTTTACTCTGTTTGACCCCATGTAAAGACAGTATTTCCCCCATTAGGTCCAACAGGGTAGCACCTCAACCAAGGCCCTGCGACAAGGCAGGACAGAGCCAGGACTCAATCCCCATGCCCAGGTTCCACACTGCACTGTCTGCCCCTGCCCCTCAGCCACCCCGCACCCAAGCTTTCAACCTCTGGGTATGGGGGTTTTCCTCCCCCTGGGGATTACCTGCCCTGGCCCCACGACTCGTGCCCCACCTGAACCCCCACTTTGCCCCCCAGGTGATATTCCGCTATGCCTTGGCCATTTTCAAGTACAATGAGGAGGAGATCCTGAGACTGCAAGATGCCCTGGAGATCTACCAGTACCTGCGCTTCTTCACCAAGACCATTTGCAACAGCCAGTGAGAGCCCACTTCCGCCCCGGCCCTGCCTACCCAGCACTCCCACCACCCACACGCACCCCAGGACCCATAGCCGAGGGTAGGCAGGTGTTCGCTGAATGGAGATTTGTTAGTGATACTGATTCTCCGTTACAGCTTAGAAACCTTTAGGGACAGCCCACTGCCCTGTGGTCTGTCCGCCCTTTACCATGGCATTCAAGCCTCTAGGCAGTTTCATTTCTTTCCCACCTTTCCCTGCCAAACAATTATTTGAGTTCCTGGCTCGACACCGGCCTCTGGGATTTTGGCCTTGCACTTTCTTCTACTTAGAACACCTCCCTGTCACCTCTACCGCTGCCAGGCCAACTCCTACTCGTTCTTTAAAACTCCACTCACATGTCACCTCTTCCAAGAAGACTTCCCTGATAAACCTTTTTTTACTGAGTTAGAACTCCCATAGCCCTAAGCTTCTTCCTGCCTCAGTACACATCACTTTGGGTGGGAGTTGTCTTCTTATTCACTATT
Organism: Enhydra lutris kenyoni; assembly: GCF_002288905.1. NCBI lineage: Eukaryota > Metazoa > Chordata > Mammalia > Carnivora > Mustelidae > Enhydra > Enhydra lutris. The sequence continues at coordinate 7,302,778 of NW_019154097.1, read as the reverse complement.
TTCTTCCTGGAAGGTGAGCCTCAGCCACATGGACAGAACGAATGGCAGGGTGCCCGGGAAGGCCCAGTGAATGCAGACTCAGTGGGGCCCTGGCTTTGGACTAACTGTGCTCTCCCCCCAGGAAGCTGATGCACATCGCCTTCAACGACATGAACCCTTTCCCTATGAAGCAGCTGCGGCAGCTGCGGATGGCCCACCGGGAGCGGCTAGAGGCTGAGCTGCGAGAGCTGGAACAGCTGAAGGCCGAGTACTTGGAGACTCGGAATTCCCAAGGCCCAGCGGTGCCAGAGGGTTGCACCAGTGAGGACGAGGGGGAGGGGGAGGCCTGACTTGGCCACCTGCCCTTTCCAAAGCCCTTTCTCCCCTTTGGCTGTCAGGCCCCAAGGAGAATGGCCATGGAACAGGGGTCTGGCCCATGAGCCCCAGCACTATGTGACACTGGGCAAGTCCCTTCCCCTCTCTCAGCCTTAGTCTCCTCATCAGAACATTGTCTGCTGTGAAGCCATTGGTTGGGACTCATGAGCACATACCCAGGGACGCCACCCCTTTCTCTCTTCTTCCACAGAGCACTTTAGCACACAGACAAGCAAGAATGCTGTCTTATAGGGTAACCTGGACATTCTCTAAGTTTTATCTATATAAAACAATGCAAATGTTGGAAATAGTTGACAAGCTTTGGAATTTGAATGATTCCTAGTCACCAGCCCCTCCTGGGTAGGCCCAGAGCCCCAGGGTGTCCCATCACTAGGGCCTTCCCAGCCTGGGACATCCCTGGGTTCTGTTTCTGTGGGTGTCTCTGCAGGGCCCGCCCCCTCCTGGTTTCCTGAGGAGCAAGGGCCCTGTGCATTTCAGGGGTGTCCTCCTGGGCCATGGCACCTCTCCAGTGCTGGTTCTGCTTGTGTCCCAGGCCCAGCTCCCGTCCACTGAAGCCCGTTTCCTGAGCCTTGCACCTATGCACTCCTTTCCATTCACAGCCCGTTTTGGGAAGAGGGGTTCTGAGGGAAAAACTCCTGCCCACACCAAGAGGAACTTGGTGTGGGGGTTGGGTAGAGAGCCCTGGGTCAGGTGCCAGACACCTGATCTCCCTCTGCCAGCTTCACGGGCCCAGGCAAGAAGAGTCCCCTCCTCTCTGAAAAGTGAGTGGCTTGAGGGTGAGGAAAAGGTGGTGAGAGGGACAGAGCTACAGCCTGTCGCCAAGTCTGGACCGGCTCTTTTGGCACCCACTGTGTGCAGGAACTCGGTTTCAGTTCTTCTGGGCTCTTCTGGATCCTTCCTCAGCAGTTGGAGGCCTCCCCGTTCCCCTCAAGGCAGGGGTCAAGGCTGCACAAGTGATTTTGGCTGCTCATTTCTCAGCGAACCCTTGGCTGAGGGTTGTCTTGTCTTCGGCAGGAAGGACTAGGGCTGGGGGATTCTGGCATGGGAACTTCCAGTTCTGATCTGAGGTTCCTGTCCAGGGCTGGGAAGGAGACCACACCTATTACTTGGAACTTTGAGGTGTTGGCGCACCAGACACCCAGTTCCCTGACACCGTGCCCCCACAGAGCTTGGGGGAAGAGACGTTCAGAGTTCTTTCCTCCCACATGATAGAGGCTGCTGGCTGGCCCCAGGGCCCCAGCTTTGCCGTGAGCACCCCACCTAGGGTCTTAACAGCCTTCCTCATTTTTCCTAAACTTTTACATCTGCTGAGATCCTTTTACCGCCAAATGGCATCTTGTGAAGTGTGAAGGCAGCCTGCGGGGGTCCTAGCTGCATCCCTAACAGGCTGGGTGCTGTACCCCTAAGGGCATTGCTGAGGAGACAAGGCCAGCCTTCCAGAGCTCCCAGGAGGGCTAAAGGACACAACGCTGGTGCCTGGCACAGAGTAAAGCACCACCACCAGCAGGGAGAAACGTCACCCAGACAGCTTTGAAAAGACCCAAGGCTCCAGGAAAGATGACCTTCAGGTTCTTCTGGTCCAGACTTGAAATTCAAATTCCCTCCTCAACAAAAAATAACCCCAGATCAGACAGGGCCTGTCAGATAAATGACACCCCCCTCTCCCCTTCCTATCTCTCCCCTGCTTCCTCTCCCTGTCCTGCCTCTTTCCTCTCCTTCCCTCTCCTCCTTCCCTCATCCTTCCCCTTCTTCTCCTGCTCATTCACACCACCCTTCCTTTCTCCCTGTTCCCCCTTCATCTCCCCTCCGAACCCCCAGGAAGAGAAGCAGCTCCGCCCACAGCTGGGTGCCTCCGCCTTGCCCCTCCCAGACTAGGGGAAGGGGTGGTGCTTTGCTGCTGACCCAGCCCTCAGCCCCCAGTAACCTCTGATTTGTACCTAAGTGGCTCTTAAAGAACGCTGGTGCCGTGTGCCCCACAGCCTGTGGGGGTGGGGGCATTCTGATACACCGGGGGCGGGTGGTGGGGGTGGTTGGAGACCACAGGACTGGCCCTGGTCCGGCTTCCTCCAGCCCTGAAATGAGATGCTTAGAGCTGGAGCCGGGAATCAGAACTGCCTGTCCTAGAGCACTGCTCACTCCAGGCTGCGCTCAGTTTAGAAACAAGACAGTGAAGCCTCAGGGAGGTTAACCAACTTGCCCAAAGTCACACAGCCAGCCACTGGTTAAGCCATGCTCAAGCCCTAGAGGTGCTAACTGTTAGACCACAGAGGGTTCATTCCAGCTCACCTCAGCTTCCTCTGGAGCCTACCCACCAAAGGATCCAGGGGGGAGGAGAACAGGCCTGGCCTCTAGCTTCCTGAGGGGTGTAGGGCCCCATGGGAGAGCTCCAGGCAAAGGAAAATGGAAGAAGCATCCACCTGACAGGGAGGCTGTCACAGCGACTGGTGGGGGTAGAGGCTGTCACAGCTCAAGAAGGTCTGTGGCTCCTGCTGCCTTCCCTTCCTCCCCCTTCTTCCCCAAGGGTGCTTGGGGCCCACCTGTGGTGTCAGATTCCTGGCCCTGCACCACAGCTGTTGCCCCCCATCCCCAGGGGCTGCGGCCTTCTAGAGCTGGAGGATCTGATTGCTCACAGCCCCACCCTCCTATCCCAGGGGATGGGACCTCTCAGCTCACAGCATCTCTCTCAGCCACTAGGGCCCCAGCAAGCTGCCATCCATGCTGCATTGGATAGGGGAGGGGACAGGAGTTGCCCAGGGAACCTCCCTGGGGCAATGTCCTCAAAAATAAAGGGACTCCTCAAAGGAGGAGGAAGGGCTTGAAGGGCACTTTGGAAGACGCCCCCACCTCCGCCTCAAAGTGGGAGGTGCACACTGACTTCTACAGAATGCCTGTACTCCACTAACATCCCCCTCTCTCAGAACCTCACCCCCCAGGCACTGCTGTGCCCTCATTTTTCGTTCAGCCTCCCAGAACACAGGCCATGGTGCCCAGAAAGCTCCATGTCGGGCAGGTAGGTGAAGAATTTGCCACCCTTCCTCACACACATTCTCGTCCTGCACATGGCATTGATTAGACAAAACTGGCCATGTGGACACATAGGGAAGGTAGGGGGTGGCCTGTCCCATTCAACCAACACCCAGTAGAAGATACTGGCAGATGGGCCCAGCTTTGAGGCCAAACCTATTGTGTGATTTTCTAACTAGGGGCTCCTGGGCAGGTCAACCCTGCTCTGGCCTCAAAATGTGTGCAATTCATAAGCTTGAGCGGGGAGGTAGCCCTCCTCAAAAGGACCGGGGTTAGGGGGATAAGAGGCAGGAGAACAAAGACACACACACACACACACACACACACACACACACACACGTGTGTGTGTGTGTGTGTGTACAGGCATGCACACATGCAGCATCCCCAGAAAGGGTCCTGGATTGTGTCTACTGCAGAGGCCTCCAGTGGCCTCCCAATAGTCCATATGCCTGTGGCCCCCAAAGGTCCCTGCCAGACTGGCCTTTCCCCCACACAGTCCCAGCCATCCACCACCATGGCACAGGGGAGAAGATGCAACTGTAAGGCTGGGAGGGCACGCCCACTGGGCATGTAGGAAGGCTTCCTGGGAAGGGGCGAACCTGGAAGAAGGATGCCTTGGTTCAGACAGATGGAGATGCTGTAGGAAGAGACTTCCTCGTAGAGCAGAGTTTGTGGGGGTTGGGGGGACGGACCTGAGATACTGGCCCAAGCCCTAGGTGAATTAGGACATTCAGATAGCTTAGCCTTGGAAAGGTGGTGGTGTCCACCCACCCTCAGGAGTAATTAAAAATAAAGGTGATATTGAGCCATTAAATATAAGGAACTCCCACAACATTCTGACTTCTCCGTATGCTTTTCTGAAACATGAAATACCCGACTCAGGCTGATACTTGAAGTTCGAATTCTGTCTGAGCGGGGAGGGCGGGGCTTTGAGGGCCACACACAGGAGGGATGGGGAGTGGGGAGGGAACTCGGTGGGGGGAGTGGCCCAGTGAACACTGAATAAGTTGCAGGATTTGACCCTGGTTATTCTTTCCAAAAAGATACTCAAGAGCCCCCCACTTACTTAGCCACTCTAAGTCTCAATATTCTTACCTGTAAAATGGGGGTAATAATAGCAGCTAAATAAAAGGGTCACTAGGATTAAATGAAATAATATACGTAAAGTACATAGTATGCTCTGTTACTCACTCAGAATTGAGCTGGCTACTGTTCTAGGTGCTCCGAGATACACAACTGAACAAAACAAAGAGCTCTTCTAAGAGGGGTGGTGTGATGAAGTGGCTCTGAGCTTGGGCTTGGGATCCGTGCTGCTTGGGGTGGATGACTAGCTGTGTGATCTCAAGCGAGGTGCTTAACCTGTGTCTCAGCTTTCTTATTTGTAAAATAGGTAATAGTGTAACCTGACAGGCTTATGTGACGGTAAAGTGAGGTAATGCTTTTACGGTGCCTAGAACAGTGCCTGGCTTAGTGAGTGTGAGGTGGCCGTTTATTATTAAAAGGCGGGATCTCCCCATCTCCCATTGCCTAGTGTGCTCAGGACCCTAGAGCCGGCGAGACCGGGCGGCAGCGCCCCCTCCTGGCTCCGGAGAGAACGGAGTCCCCCGGTTACTGAGCTGCCCTCCCTGCTCTGCTCCTCCCCGCCGACTGGGAAGCCTTGGAAATTTCTCTACCAGCCCGGGTTTACCAAGCGCCACTCCCGTGGCGGGCTCTGCGCGTGCACTTTGCCGGGCCGGTAGATTAAGTCGTCTCGTCTAATTCTCCAACACTCTCGGACGTGGAAACAGTTACTGTTTCCATTTGGTCAGGGGAGGAAGGGAGGCTCGGGAGGTCGAGTTCCTTGCCCCTCGGCACGCAGCGAGGGAGCGGCGGATTCGCTTCCCCCAGCCTCTGCTTGGGCGCCGGGCGGCCCGCCCCAATCACTGCGGCGTGTGCGCTGTGCGCGCCTGTTCTGTGCGCGTGCGCCCGCCCCAAGACCGGTCCCTGGGGGCCAGGAGCGCGGCCGCGAGGGTGGGAAAGGAGGGGTGCCCCTCGGCCCCGGGGCGCGCGGGCGGGGCTCGTGCCCGGCCCTAGCCCCGCCCATCGGCCCCGCCCTCCCGCCTGCGCGGGGAGGAGGTGGTAGAGCTGCGCGCGGGCACTCGGCGGGCGGTGAGGAGCGCGGAGCCGGAGCCGGACGCCCCCGCCGCCGCCGCCGCCGCCACCGCCACCTGCGCGGTCGTCATCAAGGTAGGGCGGCCCCGCGCCGCCAGCGGTGCCTGCCTTCCCGGTGCGCGCGGTGTGTGCGCGCAGCGCCTCCCGGCTGCAGCGCCCTGGGCGGGATGCAGGGCTCGGCGCGCCGCGGGGGACCCGGCGGGGCGCGGGGGGACGAGGCTTCCGTCACCCCCGCGTGACCTTACAAAGCACCGCTCCTCTCCAGGCCTCAGTTTCCTCACTGGGATAGCGGGCGCAAGGGTGGCCCCTTGCGCTCCGCGCCGTTGGGAGAGGCCGCGCTGAGGTCCAGGCTCCCGACGGCTTGGGGCTGGGATCGGTACTGTCTGCATCGCCCACCCCAACCCGCAGCTAGGGCCGCTCACGCTGGGTGTGGCGAGCCGGTCCCGACAGCCCTACCCCCTCGGTGGCCTGCGTGCCCCCGCGGGACCCGTCTGGACGCTCCCCCTCCTGACTGGGTGGCCTGCAGGGCCTCAGCTTCCAGGTACGGGAAACTGGAGGGGGCGACAGCCCGGGGTCCCCAGGCATGTAGGGTAGGGCCCTCAAAGCCGGCCGGCCAAGTCTGCCTTGCTGGGGGAGCCCTGAGTTGGGGGTGATGGGACCGTCAGCTGCAGACTTGCCTGGACCAGACCCATGAACCACCAGGTTTTAGAGCATAGTATCGGACATCCTCATCCCCTTCCCTGCCCCTCCAGGCATGATAGGGCTGGATCAGGTTTATGTGTGTGGACCGCAGAGGGGCGACAGTGCCAAGAGAGCTGTGTCTGGGTGGGGTTGGGTCTGGGACAGAGCACGTGTCTGAGGGACTGTGGCTCCAGGCTCTCAGGGTTAAAAAAAAAAAAAAAAAATCTCTGGTGTCTGGCCCAGTGGCTCAGTAAGATCCCCTCTGGAAGGTCTTGCTGCTCCCATTACACACCTCTTATGATGGGGATCTCACTCAGCTGGAAGCTGCCGGTCCTGCTCTGGGCACACAGACAACATCTTCCTCCACCCTGGGGCAATCATCAGGTCCCTTAAATCTGCTCACTTCCGGGCTGAACAGCTCCAGGCCCAGCACTCTTTCTCTAGCTAGAGCCAAAGAGAGCAAAGGGAAGAGGCAGGAGCTGAGGTGTCTGCCCCAGAGCCAGTAGTAGTGAGCCTGGGGCTCATTCAGAACCCACCTATGCACTTTGGGTTAGCAGCTGCCTTAGAGGTCTGGGGTGAGGGGAGGAGCCATAGGAGCCCCTCTCCAGGCCCTTCCTGCCTCCAGTGCCTCTTCATCTTCTCCGGTTGCCTGCCCTGATGGAGGGAGTAGTTTCTGAGAACCAAGTCTGGGCCTTCTTGTCTGCTTCGTGGCCTGCCCTCACCCAGAGCTTTCTTACTGCCTGGGCGTGTGGTGAGCTCTGTGTCATCAGAGGGATGTGAGCAGAGGCTGGGGGAGCAGTTATTGGGGAGTGAACTACCTTTGACTGCAAGTCTGGGGTTCTTGGTCTGACTGGCAGTGTGGCCGTGACTGTGCCCTCTGGTTATGGTGGAGCCTCACAGAACCTGGAGCCAGACCACAAATGAGTATTATTACCCCCTCGTAAAAGCAGACTAAGTATATGTGCTGTCACTCGAACGTAGCTCTAACACACACGCTTAAGTGCTACCTAAGTGTCTTGTCATCTCCACATATGTATAATCTGTTTTCCTGCTCAGCATTTTGGCCTGATTGAGGGGCCTGGTAGATTCTGGCTATTATAAAGTCCTCCTATCCTAATAATTTGAAAATGTACTGTGGAATTATGGCAAGTCCAAGCTGAAAGGCAGCAGAAGAAATCATCGCTTCAACCCCCTCATTGTCTAGATAGGCATTCCCTAGCCCCAAAGGGGACATGACTTGTCCAAGTTGACATAGCCAGCCAGCAGCCACGCCCCCAGTTTCTGATTACAAGACCAGAGTATTTGTTTATTTGTTGGAAAACACATACCATATAGTAAGTGAAAGTGGTCTGTATTTATTCCTATAAAATGAACAAAAATAAATATAAAAGGATAAACCTCCCTGCTGCAAGGCTGTGGGGATCCTCCAGCAGCCTTTAATTTTGCAGGGCTATCTGGTAGCCTGTTAGAAGAGTCCAGGAAAATGATTCAAACTGCCCTTTGCCCCTAGACTTCTTCCTTTGAGGACTTTACCTTAAGGAAATAACTATAGAGGAAGATGAATGCAGTGCTGTTATTTATAACAAGTTTTCATGTAGTGACGCTTTTGGTGTTTTATCTGAGGTTTAATAAGTATTTCATTTGAAAAGTGCAGCTTAAAAAATAGTAGCATTAAAGCTTCCATTGCTGGGATCGGGCTGCTGTAAAAGCAGTGTGGTCCAGAGGAAAGCTCACGACTCAAGTCAGTAGGCGTTAGGCGTACATTCCAGGATGAACTCTACATGTTCCCCACAGTGTGACCTTGGCTCAGTCCCTTTCCTTTCTCTCTCTCTTTCTTTCTTAAGATTTTATTAATTAAAAATTTATTTGAGAGAGAGCCCCCGAGCATGAGTCGGGGGGCAGAGGGAGAGGGAGAAGCAGACCTCACGCATTTCTTCATCCCAGGACTCTGGGATCATGACCTGAGCCGAAGGTGCATGCCCAACTGAGCCACCCAGGTGCCCCCCCCTTTCCTTTTCTGACCTCACTTTCCCCATCTGTGAAATGGCATAGAGTCAGTGATTGCTGAATTTCTTTCAGCTCTGACAACCGCCTTAGGGACCTAACAGATCTCTGTAACTGAAGCCTGTGTTCGAACAGTGAACATGGTGATAACCAAAGAATGTTCTAGCCTTCCTCCCCCATCATTAAATGAATCCTCTTAGGGGACTGCAGCTAGTCTTTTTCCCTTGGAAGGGGCTTCATTCAGCTTTTGACTTTTGTTAGTTCCAGATGGCCAGAAGCTGGATTTTTGTACAGGGGAGTGTGGCTTTGTTTCTATTTTTCTTTGCCGGATACCAGGGGACAGAGATTTTTCAGGAAGACCAGAAAATAGTGCAGCAGGATCTTCTGTTTGTTATTTTAAGGCTATAGGCTGTTCCTTGCCTCCTTCAGACCAGACTAGAGGTGCTTTGCAATCACACCTAGTATGAAGGGCCAGGAAGAGGTGGCTTGCCTTCTGAGAACAAACATTTATTGGGCATCTACTGTGTATGAGGCCTTGAGGTGCCTCCTAGGGTCCTGCAGGTTGACATGAGAAATATATTAGGTTAAACTGTGGGAAATGGCCAATATCTGACCGTTCTTGACTTACAAGAAATGGCAGTTTTGTTCAGTTCAGTCTGAATGGAAAAAGATATAATTAAAGAGCCCTATGCTCCCTACCATAATTGAGAGATTGGCAGGGTGCAGTGGAGACTCGGAAAGTGTGATTATAAACTTGGAAAAGTCAAAGAGGAAGGGCATGGGATCCTCACCTTGAAAAATCAGTAATACTAATAAAATAGTAATGACAGTGAATATTTCCCACCTGCCTGATTCTGTCCTAAGTGCTTTACATTTATTCGTTTAGTCATTTAGCTGTTCTTTGATTGAACAGCTACATTGTGCTCGGTATTTCCTGGGGTGGAGGCAGCAGTCTTGACAGTAAATAAAGTAGACCCCCAGAATCTATCCTAAAGAAACTTCCAATCTGATAGGGAAGAAAAGACAATAAACAGTAAGTAAAGGAAAATGGTGATAAATAGGGTGGAACAAATAAAACACGGGAGTTAACATTCCAGGCAAGTGAAGGGGAGTGGAAGGATGGGGTTGCAGTTTCAAATTGGGTGGTTGGGGGATCATTGAGAAGGAGACTTTTGGGCAAAGTCTTGAAGGAGGTGAGGAAGGTTGCTGGGCTGGTTTCTGGGGAAGAGCCATCCAGATGGAGGGAACAGCCAGCGCAAAAGGCCTGAGGTAGGACCATGCCTGGCATGTTCACGTAAGAGCAGGCGAGAACAGAGTGACAGAGAAGACAGGGGAGATGGGTAAGAGGTGCCACTGGTGGTCAGATTTTGGACCCTGCCCTGTACATCATTGTGAGGGGGGTACTCTTTTTTCCCCCCCTTTTTAACTAGACTTCATGCCACACTTGAGACTCGGACTCATGACCCAAGATCAAGAGTTGTGTGCTCTACTGACGGAGCCAGCCAGGTGCCCCGAGGAGGGGGTACTCTTTTTACTTCTCTTTTTCAGTTAAAAAAACAAAGATACAGAGACATTAGGTAGCTTGTTGAGATGAGACGCTGTCTCATAGAGGACCCAGGGCCTCTAGTAGAGGGCAGTGAGGAGCCGTGGGACACAGCGAGGGCATGGACAGATCTGATGTCAGTGTGTCTTCTGGGTTGCAGAGAGGTGGTTATGGAAATAATCCAGGCTGGGGGGATGAGTTGGACCTAGACAGTGACCCAGTGGATGTAGGTGCTGGGAATGAGGATGGGAGGTCCAGGCCAGGTGAGCACAAGGAGGAAGAGGAGGAAGCCAGGCTGGTCTTAGCTTATTTATTGAACAAACACTTAACAGCACTTCTTTTCTAGGCAACCATCTAAGATTTGACATACATTAACCCATTCAGTCCTCAAAGCATGGTGGAAGATAGATACTCTCATTGTTATTGCTACTTTTTAAGAAAAATGGGTGTATTCTATTATATGTAAGTTATATCTCAATAAAGTTAATTTACAGGGAAAGTATTTTTTTATATTATAAATACTTGATGGTAATGGGGAATTTAGAAAAAAAGGAAAACAGAAAATAAATTATCTGTATCTTCTCTTTTCATCTCAGGTAATCAATATAAATATTTTGGCATATTTACTTCATCTTTTTTCAACTATTCTTCCCATTTTTTTTTAAAAGATTTTGTTTATTTATTTGTCAGAGAGAGAGAGAGAGCAAGCACAGGCAGACAGAGTGGCAGGCAGAGGCAGAGGGAGAAGCAGGCTTCCCGCCGAGCAAGGAGCCCGACGCAGGACTCGATCCCAGGACGCTGGGATCATGACCTGAGCCGAAGGCAGCTGCCCAACCAACTGAGCCACCCAGGCGTCCCATTCTTCCCATTTTTAAAAAATCTTTTATTTACTTATTTGAGAGAGAGAGGGAACACAAGCAGGAGGAGTGGCAAACAGAGGGAGAGGGAGAAGCAGGCTCCTGCTGAACAAAGAGCCTGATGTGGGGCTCGATCCCAAAACCCTGAGATCATGACCTGGGCGGAAGGCAGCCAGCCACTTAACCAACTGAGCCTCCCAGGCACCCTGTTCTCCCCATTTCACAGATGAGGGACACTAGGGCTCCAAGAGGTTGGGCCGTTTGCACAGGGTCAGCCACCTGAAGCCATGTCATCAGGCTCCAGTCTCCAGGGTCTTCATCACTGTGCTCTGCTACCTGGAATGTCAGTTGGTGGGTTCCCGTGAGCCACAGCCCCGCACTCACCCCGCCCCAGCATCAGCTCACACATAAGGAAAGCGAGGCTCAGAGAAAGGTAGGGCCTTGTGGAGCATCTCTCACCTAGCTGGGAGCAGATAGGTGAGGTCTCATTCTGACAAGAAATAGGATGCTGAGAACTTGTGCACGGTTGATATGGCAGCTGCTTTCGGTCTGGCCTTGAGCCCAGAGTTTGCAGGGGGCTGGCAAGTGGTGTGACCCCACCCACAGGCAGTGCCCAGGACTGCAGGGCTGGGCTGTCTGCGACGCGGGCTGCCGGAGCAGGCCTGGGTTTCCTGAGCTCAGGAGTCTCAGCCCTCCCGTGGGCCCGGGGTGGGAGGTGGCCAGGAGACAGGGAGTGAGAGTTTGGGGCCCTGCCAGGCCTGCAGGCCCCCTGGGAGTTGTCTCTTGTACTCTGACTGTGCATTTATTTCTGGCTCTGGTGCCAGCAAACTCCTGGAGCCTCCGGCTGCTAGGGATGCGGTCTCGGCATCCAGGCCCAGCCGGCTACCAGGTGAGCCTTGGGCCGGGGTCTTCCCCACCCCCACACCCCGCCCCACCTGCAGAATGGCATCATAATGGTGCCTGCTGCAGGATGAGGTGAGGTGTAGGTGGAAAGTGCTGGCACACGGAGGTGCTCAGTAGATGGGCGGCTACTGTTGCTGTCCCTAAGGCTGCCCCCGGGGTGTTGGCTCGGGCTGGGGGATTGAGCCTGCCCCAGCCAGAGCACCTCCACGACACGACACGCCCCTTCACACCTGGCTGAACCAGGTGGGCCCAGCCAGTGCAGGAGGAGACAGAAATGAACCTGGGGCAGTGGCCTGCAGTCCAAGATTGCAGACAGCAAAAACGCAGTGGAAGGAAGGAAGCCACGCCCCCGAGGAGGGAGCCCGCACCTGGCCGATAACGTGCTCTGTAGGCAAGTCCTGTCCCTTCTTTCTGCCCCTTCTTCTCACCCATAAAGTGGGGAGATTATTTCCTGCCTTGATGATTGTAACGATCTTCATGCCAGCAGCCATCGACTGAGACTTCCCTGTGCTCAAGGGAATGATGGAGAGAAACCAGACCCAGCACCGTCTGCAAGGGTGCGCGGCCGGGGGCGAGGAGGTAGAGGGGGCTCCAGCTCTGATAGGGAAGCCCAGGAGCTTGTGGCCCTCAAAGAGGGGCAGCTAACCTAGCCTGGGTGGGGCTGGAGGTGGGGAAGGCCCCCAGAGGAGGTGATGTCCCAGCTGGGCTGTGAGTGGGATGGGAGTCAGCCAGACTTGGGAGGGGAGGAAAGTGCCGAAGGTCATTAGGTAAATGGCCCACCTGTCTGAGCCCTAGCCTCTTCATCTGTAGAATGGCCCAAAGATAAGTACCTGCTTTGCCTAATTTATAGGGTGGTTGTGAGGCTTAAAATTGGATAAAGAGCATGGAAGTACTTCTGAACTATAAAATGTCAGGCACCTGTGTGTTGTTGCCTGTTGTGATGTCTGGAGACCCTGGCTGTTCAAGAAACACAGGGCCAGCACCCTTCTGGGTCTCAGAGAACATCTGGTCTCTTTTAAAAGGCCTCCAATCAAACCTAACAGGGACATATAGCCTCTGTTCACCTTATACCCCTTGATTTAAGAGCTCAAGAGTATTTCTGTAGGGGCGTGTGGCTGTGCTTAGAGGGGGCCCGAGGACGGCCATAACCCAGTCACAGCCCTGTCCCATTGAAGAGGACGGGTGCCTGCAGAAAGGCAGGCCATACGCATGGACCGGGCCTCAGGACCTGGGCAGGAGGGGCTAAGAGCTAAGGGACGTGCCAGGGGAAGGGGTGGAAGACGGGAGCGCCATGAGGTCACTGAGGAGAAATACTTCTGGGTCAGGGAGGTCCGTGAGGCGACATTACCTGGAAAAGCAAGGCAGAGAACACGGTGTGGGCACTGAGCCTGCTTGGGTTTGAATATGGGAGAAGAATGTATGTCCACGCTTGTGAATACGTGAAAATACGCAGATAGACACATCAAGCTGGTTGATGATCGCTTTTACTTTTGTTTTTTCTATATTTTGAAATTTTTGCACGCTATTTGACGTTTATTTCTAGAACAAGTTGTCCGCATGTAATGTATGTGACAGTATAATGCAGAGAGTATAAGGGTCTGACGTCAGCAGGCTGGAGGGTTCCAGGAGGCACCCACAGCGGGTGGTGTCGGGTGAGGCCTGGATGGTATCCTCCCTGCTGGCCTTCAGGACAGTTGGGAGCGGGGACCAGGGGTGGCTTGTTGGAGGCAGCACTGAAGGAGAGGTGTCTGGGACAGGTTCTAGGATTCTTCCTGGGACAGAGACGGGGGTTGGAGGTGGCTGGCAGCCCTCTCCGCACGGTGGGCAGACTGTCCAGGCAGGACCGCAGGCCCTGGCAGTAGGAGCACAGGTCAGGTCCAGAAGGGTAAGGGTTCTCCTGGCACTTGGGCCACCCCCTGAGTGGGACTGGGATGGCAGGAACAGGTCCAGAGGGCCCGCTGGCTAGGGAAGGGGCCTTGTAAATGCTTCAGGGTCCCACCCCAGTCTGCCGACCCCCACAGACCCTTCTCCCTCAGTGATGCCCTCTCTTGGTCTTCGGTGCGTGGGGCTCTCACACACCTTCCCGCCTCTTTACAATGGAAGTAAAGAAACTAATCTCCTGTCGTATTTTATTGGATGCAGGGTACCATCTGTTGTGAGATATACCATTGTTTTATAACCCATTAAGAAAGGAAAAACAGCAAACTCTAAGTTGCATTTCAGTTTCAGAGATGTTAAATGTCAAAAAACCGGGTCTTGGAATCAATCAGAATGACAAGCAGGAGGGCCCCACCCTGGATTCTTTTTTTTTTTTTTTTTTTAAAGATTTTATTTATTTATTTGTCAGAGAGAGAGAGAGAGAGAGAGAGAGAGATCACAAGTAGGCAGAGAGGCAGGCAGAGACAGAGGAAGAAGCAGGTTCCCCGCCGAGCAAGGAGCCTGATGTGGGACTCGATCCCAAGACGCTGGGATCATGACCTGAGCCGAAGGCAGCCGCTTAACCAACTGAGCCACCCAGGCGTCCCCCCACCCTGGATTCTTAATGTACATATACTCATCTAATCCTCTGTCACCTCCTGGCTAGATAGTCTTGTCCTCTGTTTACAGATCAGAAACGGGCCCAGAGAGGTTAAGGGATTTTTGCAGGGTCACATAGCCAGCAAAAGATAAAGCTGGGATTTGAACCCATCCATCACTTTTTCCTCACCCAACCCCACAAAGCAAAGGCTCCTGAGCGCTGGCCCTTCTGAAGAAGACAGCGTTCACATTGCAGAATGAACATAACGCCAGCTCAGAGTTCAGAAATACCCCTGTGGACTGGTCATTAAACGCCCAGAGCTATATGAGTAATGGGGGGAAGGCCTGGAGGGGAGCTGGAGAGATAACGGACAGGAAGGAGCTCAGAGAGCTTCTTGGCTGGTTCATTAACCTCATCCTTGTTAACGATCATTATCAGGACTAGGTTGACCTACGGCCCACCCTGGAGAGAGACCACAGAGACCTGCCCCACACAGATCAATCACCCTAGAGCCTCACCCAGAAAGGCCCACACATTCATTTCCTACAAAGTTATTTTTCGATTTACTCTTGTGAATGAGACCTTTATTTGCGTACGGGTCCCCGAGTGCCCGTGAAGCCGGGCTTGGCGCTAGGGTTACAGCGCACAGCAGAACAGACATAGGTGCTGCTGTGGTGGGGTCACAGACCAGAGGCAATGGACAGTAATCCTCGGGTCCCACAAAACCTGCAACAGGTGCCTGTAGGGGAAGAGACGGCATCAAAGCTTACAGAGCAGAGAATGTGCCCAGTTCAGGGTCAACTGCAAAAGGCTATTCTAAGTGAAGGACTCTTTTTTTTTTTTTTTTTAATTTATTTGAGAGAGAAAGAGATTGAGAGATCAAGTGGGAGGAGGGGCAGAAGGAAAAGCAGACTTCCTGCTGAGTGGGGAGCCCAATGTGGGACTCGATCCCAGGACTCTGGGATCGTGACTTGAGCCAAAGGCAGACGCTTAATTGACTGAGCCACACAGATGCCCCAAAGGAAAGACTTTTGAACTGAGATCTGAAAGACCAGTCAGGGGGAAAGGGAGGCTGCTGGACCAAGGAAACAATGCTGAGGCTGACGGACGTGGACCTCTGAGGACTTGAAAGCTCTGAGTATCTCCAGCTCTGATTCCTAGGCAGGTGAGGCCAGAGAGGTGAAGTGGGCCAGACCCCTAGGCTCCTGGAACAGTGGCTGTGGAGTGACATGCTCAGATGGGCATCTTCTGATAAGATAGGGGCCAAGATGGTAGGTAGGTGAGTGTGTGCAGATGAGAGCAGCTGGTAGCAGTGGGAGGAGAGCTGGGTGATGGTGTACAAGGAGTGTTGGTGATGGGTGGCTGGCGGAGGAGGAGGCCACGCGGGCGACTGCTGGGATATGGCTGTGCTGTCACAAGACCTGCCTTGCAGAGGGAAGGGTCCCGGGAGGAGAAGAGCTATAGTGGGAAAGCTGTCACCCCACTGATACTTGTCCTGGTTTGGGTTTTGTCCATTTTTTTCCCAGCCCTCCTTAGGTATCCTGGTTCATCCAGCACCTGACTTTTGGCGGCTGATGGGGAAAGAGGTCAGTGGGTGAAGGTCTCTGGTGAGGATGAGGTGACGGACCTCGTGGGAGTTGAGGAGAGAGGGGCAGATGGGCGGGGATGAGGTAGAGGAGGTGTCTCCCGGGGCAGAGCTGTGGGCGGGTGTCCCAGATCACTGGACACAAGAAAGCGGCCGATGTTGGATGGCCCAGACGCCATCCCAGAGCTGGCCTCATGGAGAGGCTGCGTCCAGTCTAGGCAGCGGAGTTGAGGCAGCGCCCAATGGGTGGTCAGCAAGGGGGCACTTGGATTAGTGACTTTGGAAGCAGGTGGAACGGTTTCACAGGGTGGCAGAGTGCAGGGTGTGGCCAAGGGAAGTGGGTGACTGAGGACAAGGAAAGGAGGGCCTTTGGAGAGGATACGGCCCTAGGACAGGGGGAAACTGAGGCTGGAGAGGATCTGAGATGGGTCCGAGGTCACACAGGGAGATAGGGGCTCTGCTAGTATGGTTTGCCGTGCTGCGGGTTCCAGATTGCACGGGGTGCTTCCTTTCCTCGGTCCTCCTTGGGAGATGAGAACCTGATGCTGCAGGGTCTGCACATGGCCTTGGCGGGGGGCTGTGGCTAGCCAAGGGGTGCACGTGGATGTGTGCAGGAAGACAATGAAGGGGAGCCGCTAAGCTGAACCTTGTCCAGCAGTGGGGTGTGCGGAGTCTTGGAGGGACTTGGCAAGGGAACCAGTGTAAGCCAGGGCTGCTGACGGGGAGTGCGCTGAGCCTGTTGGGGCTGTGGCAAACACAGTCCAGTTTGGCTCAGTCCAGGGCGTAGTATCCAGTCCTGGGCAGTCACCAAGGGCGGGGGAGGAGGGAGCAGCCTGGCCTGGCAGAAGGGAGTGTTTTGTCATTTCTGTTGAGAATTGCAGGCAGATCATGATAATAAAAGGTCAGACTTTTAGTCTTATTATTGTTTTTAAGTTCTCTATAGAAAATGCACCCCCACC
This sequence comes from Enhydra lutris kenyoni, assembly GCF_002288905.1. Taxonomy (NCBI): domain Eukaryota; kingdom Metazoa; phylum Chordata; class Mammalia; order Carnivora; family Mustelidae; genus Enhydra; species Enhydra lutris. The sequence continues at coordinate 7,286,178 of NW_019154097.1, read as the reverse complement.
GGGGCACCCGGGTGGCTCAGTCATTAAGTGACTGTCTTCGGCTTGAGTTGTGATCCTGGGGTCCTGGGATGGAGCCCCTCATTGGGCTCCCTGCTCAGCGGGAAGCCTACTTCTCCCTCTCCCACTCCCCCTGCTTGTGTTCCCTCTCTCGCTGTGTCTCTCTCTGTCAAATAAATAAAATCTTTAAAAAGAAAGGGAGGTATTGTAGAGCTATAGAGAGTATGTTTATAAAAAAATTTTAAAAATTAAAAAAAAAAAGAAAGGGAGGGAGGGAAGAAAATGCACCCCCTTCTTGTCTTCACCCAGCCCTACTGCCCTTGTCCCCCTTTCTCTTCCCGACCTTGCCCCCACCTCTCTCCTTGGTTCAGTCCTGGGCCACACCTCAGCTTTGAATGCCCAACTGAGAAGCCATTGAAGGTTTTGGAAGAAGGGATGCTTCTGTCTCAGGGTCGCCCAAATGGGACTCAGCTTAGGAGAAGTCAGGTGGGGAGATTAGGAAGTCAGTGTGGACGAGGGGAGAGGGATGTGGAGATGAGGAGGATGAGAGCAGGGGAGAACAGAGCTGTAGAGACAGGAGCAGGACTTAAGGCCTGTCTTGGAAGGCCCGGGATCCATGCCCACAGCTGCGCACCGCCACACCAGGCCTGGGTTGGCACCTTGGGGGACCACTGGGCTGCCGGGGCTCCAAGCCCTACAGTGTCCAGGGCTCTGGTTGGCAGTCAGAGGTAGACTCCACAGGCTCTAGATCTCACCCCCTAGATCCCACCGCCTAAACAAAACCTTCCAGAGTGTAAGGATAACCGTAGCACCCCTCAGGGGTCACTTCCCAGCACACAGACATCAGGGGGACCTCATGGGTATCCAAATAGCAAACCCAGGAGCTGGGTTTGACTAGTCCCATTTCACAGACAAGGAACCAAGGCTACAGAGGGAAGCAGAGTGACTCTTGGAACCATGGCCTACTGATGGCTCCATGTGTCCCCCCTTCCCATCCTGATAGTACCTATAACTTGACTGGGACACACATCACCTCCATGCCACCTCCAGCCAGCCTCAGAGCCAGTGGCTGACCTCATGGCACGGGGGATACAGCTGCAGAGGGCTGAGAGGTGCAGGGAGCTGAGAATGGCCGAGGAAGGGGCTGGACTGAGGCGGGGACATGGAAGCAGCTGGTTTTCACATCAAGAACTAGAAATTTGCGTTCTCTCTGGGCTCTGCGGTAGGCTAGTTACATCCCTCACCCAGTCTTTGTTTCCTCACCTGAAAGGTGAGGGGGTTAGACTAGACGATCTCTACCATCCTGTGCAGCCTGAAAATCCTGCTGGTCTCCCCGGCTTCTGTTCTGGTAGCCTCCCAAGTGAGGTGTGCAAGACACTTGTTGGGGTGCAGGGAAGAGCACTATCGAGACGATCATTCGGCTTTGCTCAAGGTACAGACCCACCGACACCACTCAGGCCGTCAGACAGCCTCGTGTCTCGTGTCTCCAGAAGTCTCTGGAGAGAAGGGGAAAGTACTTTGAGAAGGGATGGCAAGGATGCCCCTGCTCTCTTTTCAGGAGTTCAGTATAGTTAATTTAACCTGGTTAAGGAATCCAAATTAATCCAGACTAATTAATCCAGATTGGCTTTGTAGATTATATTAACCAGTTTGAACAAAACTAATCCTCACAAAATGGACAAGTGGTTTTAGAAGATTCCCATCTGAGGGTGCCTGGGTGGCTCAGTGGGTTAAGCCTCTGCCTTTGGCTCAGGTCATGATCCCAGGGTGCTGGGATCCAGCCCCGCATTAGGCTCCCTGCTCAGCGGGGTAGTCTGCTGCTCCCTCTGCCTCTGCCTGTTGCTCTCCCTGCTTGTGCTCTCACTCTCTCTCCCTGTGTCAAATAAATACATCTCAAAAAAAAGAAGAAGATTGCTATCTGAACAGTGGGTTGTTAGTGGTTCTAATAATATGAGTACTGTTGGACAAGAAATTAACACTTGGGTTTCTGGCTATGTCACATCCGCAGCCACAAGAAGGGGGGAAAAAAACAGTGACAAACTAATCAAGTCTGATAAGAAGTCAGCCTGAGCTGTTTTTTAAATTGGGGGGGTACACTATTTGAAATACAGCTTTAGAGTCACTCTGGTTAGTGATGAATCTCGCCTCATGTATACGTTGTGCCTTGTAGCTCCTGAGAGTAGTAACATGTATAAAATATAAAATATTGGTGGGTGGGGTTCATTTTTTTCTCTTTTGAAGAGTACATGATCAGGAAAAAAAAAAAAAAGCCTCCCTGCTTTAACTTCCTGGTCCTTTCTCTGCAGCTGCCCCTTCTGACAAATCACCTCATTTGTGATTTGTTCAGGTAGGGTGTGATTTCTCCATTCTTCTGCCTGTTCCCCGGGCAGACACCCCATTGCTACCTCCGGGTCCACAGAACCCAGCGCAGGGATCTGTCTCCAGCGGGAGGCATGAAAAATGTAGTGTGAGTCGATGTGTCCCAATTTACCTTTCCCACTGTAGGGCTGCAGCTGTGCTGACCTTTCTGGTAGCAAAGACTTGGGGTCTGTCTCCCCTCCTGACCCTAAGGAGCCCCATTCTTCTCAGCGTAAACCACAGTCTGGAGAAATGCAGCCCACCTTTCAAAGTCTGAGTCTCAGGAAGGTCCAGCTACGGTGAATGACCACCCCACCCCCGCGCCTCACAATTAGAAGCCTTCTTCCCCAGCCATGCTTGGAATTTGTCCCTCTGAGAACAGCAACACAGATAAGGAAAAAAATATTTGGTACTGTATCCAGTCACAGGATCAAAGGAAACTTTGTTCCATGTCTTAGAGGACTCTCCCAGGCTGGGGTGCCAGAAATCCAGATCCCATTCCCATAAAGGTTCTGCCCTTTATGGATGTCCCTGGACAAGCTGACTCAATTTCCCTTTCTGTACCCCATGAGCTCTTGAGGTCTGGCCAGTGCTACTATTCTAAGAAGTGAATCTAGGATCTTTTGCGGGTACCTGCTCCACTGAGTGGTTCTCAGCCCCCATCTGGAGGATTTGAGTCTGGTCTGGGCTCCAACCTAGGTGTCAAATGGGGACAGCTTGGAACATTATGGGGAGGCAATGAAAATGGGGAGATGGGAAACTGAGTCACACAAGAAACCCCCCTCCCTTCGTGGACCCAGTGCAGGGCCACGTGGTCAGGGGCCTCAGCTCTCTGAAAGGTTGCCATGGGGCGAAGGCCGTGGGTGCTGTTGGTGGGGCTGGAGGAACAGAGGCAGGGCGGGAGGGGAACTGGGGATTTCCACTCAGTGGAAGAAGGAAGTGTGACAGTGGATCTGCCCTGTTCCCGGAAGGAGTAAGCTTCCCATCACTAGAATGGTACAAGCCAAGACCCTCAGACTTTTCAGACAGAATGGTGTGGAAAGGAGGACAGAGAGCTGGGCTGGAGGTCCACCCAGGTCCCTGAGGCTGGGCAGTCCTGTTTTTTTGCCCCAGATGTAATAAGATCATTTGAGAACAGGAGTGAGTGCGTCTGGCTCAGAATTAGATTAGATAAGAATTAGAGCTTTAAATCAGCACAGAGGGGTTGGGGGAGGGGCACGAGGTTTTCTCTGCTGCCAGCCTGTTAACGGGGTTCGGGTGCCTCCCAACACAGGTGATCCCCTCCACCCCCAAATCTTTAGATCTTTAAGCATTGCTACATGGAGGAGAAAAAACGACATGGACACTTTGTGCTTCTGGTTTAATCTGTAAGCTCTGGTCACCTTATGCATTTTTGTTAAACGTTCATTTCAACCCATTAATACAGTTAAATACGGTAGGGCAGTGCCTAGCCCACAGTGAGTACTCAGTAGAATGCTATTATTACTTATTTTGAATTTATCTTGGATTTGCCATGTGCCAGGCAGCGTTCTAAGTGCTTGCCATATATGAATTCATTTACTACTTTAGGATGACAAAACCTAAGACCTGGAGAGGTTGACTGGCCTGCCCAAGGTGTCCCAGCGGGTATGTGGTGAGACCAGTGCCTGAGCCAGGCCTGACCGTGTCCGTAGCCATCTCTGCCTCCTCTCCATGTGGTCATACCCCACAGTAAAGAAACAAAGCACGTGTGCCCCCCCCCCCACCCCCGTTCTCCCTTCAGAGCCTCCCTAAAGCCTCAGGACGGTTGCAAGCAGAGATGCACATTCCCATTGTACAGATGGGGCCCTGGGGCCCAGAGAGGGCAATGACTTGAACAGGGTCACACAGCCAATGGAGGCAGAGCAGACTGGAGCTGGGCCCCTGGTCTCAGAACGTATCTGTGCCTTCCCTGCGCAGAGTGGGGCTCCCAGCCAAGCCCAGGGAGAGTCCCTGTGAGCCGGTACTGCTCCCTCAGCTCTTTCTTCCCCAAGAGCAGCGGGAGCCAGCCCCGCAGAGGGTCAGGAAGCCTGCAGGAAGGGGATGGGAAGAGAACTCCTCTGTCCAGGCACAGATCCTCCAGGCCTTTCCTGAAAGTGCCTGGGAAAGTTGTGAGGACGCTTGCCCTATAGCAGCCCCTCTGCTGAGGGCGGTGTGGGCAGAGAAGGCCCCACTAGCCAGAAGTGAAAGGGGTGGGAGGGGTGCTTGGGTGGCTTAGTTGGGCGACTGTTGATTGCCTTCAGCTCAGGTCATGATCCTGGAGCCTCGGGATAGAGTCCCACGTCAGGCTCCCTGCTCAGCGGGGAGCTTGCTTCTCCCTCTGACCCTCCCCCCTCTCGTTTTCTCTCTCTCTCTCTCTCTCTTTCTCATTCTGTCTCTCAAATAAATAAGTAAAATCTTAAAAAAAAAAAAAAAAAAGAAAGAAAGAAAGAAGGAAAGGGGGAGGAGGACGGCCTCCCCGAGGAAAGTAGAGCAGGAAGGGTGGAGCCGGCTGATGGCCTGGGAGAGCCAGGGGAGAGCCTCCCCGAGGAAAGTAGAGCAGGAAGGGTGGAGCCGGCTGATGGCCTGGGAGAGCCAGGGGAGAGCCAGCCGGATACCTAGGGGCTGCTAGCTCTTTTCTTCCTTTCTTATTGGGGCAGAATTTACATCACATAAAATTTGCCATTGTAACCATTTTTAGTTCTGTGCCCTGGAGTACATTCACGCTGTTTGTACAACCAGCACCACTGTGATTTTTAAATTTTGATCTCACAATAGCCTATTCTGTTCTTTAATGGTTTTGCTGACATGCCTTAATGAAAAGTGTGCGCTCGGTGCTGAAATTACCACGCTTGACAAAAAGGACCTCGTGTCAGAGCTTCCCCCATGCCAGGCATTGCTTTAAGGTATTTTATTTTATATTTTTTAAATAGTTTTCTAGAAAGATTTTATTTTTTTATTTGCCAGAGAGAAAGTGAGAGAGAGCCGACTCCCCAATGAGCAGGGAGCCCCATGTGGGCTCGATCCCAGGACCCTGAGATCATGACCTGAGCTGAAAGCAGATGCTTAACCGACTGAACCGCCCAAGCACCCACTGTAAGGCATTTTAAATGAATAAACTCATCGAATCCTTACCATTTCCCTGTAAGTTAGGTTCTGTCATTGACCCCAGTTTACAGATGGGAAGACTGTAACACAGACAGGTTTTAGTATCTTTCCCCACATCCCTCCCTGGCCCACCAGTTGCTGCCGTTTGTTGAGGACTCACTGTGCGCCAGTCTAACGGCTCTGTTCAGCCTTGGCGCCATTTCATAGCAACGTGGGGAGAGGTCGGTGTCCATGTAGTTGCGAGATCTAGAGGAGAGTCTGGGTTTCTCTCTGGGTCTGACCCTGAAGCCTGTGTCTTGACCACCCGACCTTGATGCCTGGAGTTCAGAGGGTGAAGCTGGCTGCCGAGCACCCGCTGGTTCTTGAGGACTGGCCTGAACCCCCGTTTGTATATTGAGAATATTTGCTAGATGGAAAGGCAAGAATCACAGCCCCCAGTGGCCCCCAGTTAGGAGGCGGTTGTGTGCTCCTGGAGCGTTTGGAGGACAGGTTCCTGCTGTCTCGTGGTTGTGTAATCTCAGAGAAGTGCTCTGAGAGGAGCACAGCTGGCTGTGTCCACGTGATGGGGGTAACTGCCCCCAGCCCGAGGTGGACGTGAGGAGTGAACCCAACAGGAAGGACTCCGCAAATCACAGAGCTGGCTTGTAGGGCGGTGGCTCTGGGTGGTCCCCGGTCAACTGCTTGACGGTCACCTGGGAACTTGTTGGGAATGCTGGTTCTCAGACGCCGCTACTGAATTGCTAACTCAGAGACTCCAGGATGGGCCCAGCGATCTGGGGAGTGAATCAGCCTTCCAGGTGATTCTGGTGCACTCCTGGGTTGAGACCTGCTGTTGGAAAGCTTCATGCAGAATGTGCATGAGACACGGGCACCAGACCTAGCGGAGAGTCCGTCTTGGGCTGGAGGGGCCTCCTCAGCCTGGGCTCTGGTGGACGGCCTGCCCTCCCTGGTCCATGGGCCCAGTCCGAACAGATGATTCAGGAGGAGCTCAGGGAGGCTGGAAATGGGGGGACGGTGGCTTGGCTGTCCTCCCCCGGCCGCTGTTGCAGCTGCTACCTGAAGAATTGATGAAGGCCAAGCATTATGTCCAAGTTCCTAAGCAAGGGGGTGGAGAAGTAGGAAGGGATGGCCAGTGCCCCACCCCCCCGCCCATGTGCTCGGCTGGGCTGCCCAGGCAGGAGCAGGAAACAGGCAGGCAGACCCTCAAGCATATCTGGGGACTCAGCACAGGAATGGGTTGAGGGGGAAAAGGAGACTATTTTTTGATGTAAAACCCCAGTCGCTGGCTGAGATGTGGCCTACAAGCCAGGCCTCCCGGCTCCGTGGCTCTCTCAAATTGCTGACACCTGTGGAGACAGGTCAGCCCTTGACTCCTGGTCAGCAAGCCCAAGGCTCTGCGCTCTCCCCCAATCAGGCACGCACTTTTCCTCCCAAGCCCAGACCAGGAAGGCCTTAGAATCTTCTTCCCCCCTCCCCATCTTTATGCCCCACGGCTTCCCCCTCCAGCCGACTACAACCAGCCATGAAACAGAACCCACTCACCCACCTGTTTCTTCCTTAGATACAAGCCCAAAGTTGAGGAAAGAAAATACTTCCTCTGGCCAGACATTCTTTTTTTTTTTTTTTTTTTTAAAGATTTATTTATTTATTTATTTGACAGACAGAGATCACAAGCAGGCAGAGAGGCAGGCAGAGAGAGAGGAAGGGAAGCAGGCTCCCTGCCGGGCAGAGAGCCAGACGCAGGGCTCGATTCCAGGACCCTGGGATCATGACCTGAGCCGAAAGCAGAGGCTTCAACCCACTGAGCCACCCAGGCGCCCCCTGGCCAGACATTCTAACTACCTAATAGCCAGACCCACATTTCGTGGCAGCCGTCACGTCGCCACACCCCTGGTTTCAAACTGACATCTTCCCGTGGTCTCAGGTGCCAAGGCCTTAGCCAGATTCGGAGCCCTTGGCCGGTACCTCGTTGGCGGGGCCCTCGCTGCTCCCTTGCCCAGACCCCAACCATACCTGACCCCTTGTGGTTTGTTCCCTGGCTGTGTCTTTCACTTCCTCCACCTACAGCACGCACCCCATCACTCTGTGCTCAGCTCACCCGACTCAGCCTTTCCGGCTGGCCTCAAACAGACCTGCCCCGAGGCTCTCACCCACTCCTGGGATTTCCATCTTCCCGCTGCAGCCTGGTCAGTCCCTTTCACCCTGAACTGAGCTCACTGGTTCCATGTTGACCTCTCCCATCAACCTGATCCCCTGGGGGGTAGAAGTCCCTGCCAGGATCATCCTCGCTGCTCCCCCACAGTGCCCAGCACAAGCCAAGCTCTGGGAGGGCCCCAGGAATGCAGGTTGGTGTCACCCTGGGCCCCAGGGTCCCAGCAACAGGGCAGAGTGGGAGCTGACTTTGTGGGCTGGAGGTGGCCCCCGCACTGGCAGGTGCCCATCCCAGAACAGGGGCTGGAGGGCTTCTGCTCACTGTAGAACCCCGAGCCAGGCACTCTCCCAGTCTGGGCTTCAGTGGCCCTCTCTGTCCAAAGACAGATTCAGAAGCTCCGCTGGGAGATGAATGGTGAGGAAGCAGTGGAACCTCCAGACTGTCACCCTCCTGAAGGTGGCTTTAGAAAGTCCCCAGTGACCCTTGTCTCTTGAAACTCTCAGATAAGGAGATTGTGGGGCAATAAAGATGCCTGAAGTTTTGGTCTGGGCCTGACTTAGGGGAATAAACAGGAAGAAGCCAGGTTCTGTCTCTCTAGAGGAGCAAGGCAAGAAGGGCCCTAGGCCTCCAAGGACTGGGACAGCTGATAGGTAGCTCCATCATCCTCCCGGTCCCGGGTTTTGGTGCATGTGGGCTGCAGAGCTTTCAGTGGACTATCCTAACAGTCGGGCAAGGTAAGAGTATTACCTGCCTGAGAAAACGAAACCCGAGAGGGGATGGAGATTTGCCCAAGGTCATGGAGCAGACTGGTGTCAGAATCAGGGCTCTCCCACCTGACCAGCATACTCGCTAGGAAAATTACAGGCTCAGCGCACTCCCCGCCCTGCCCACCGTTCCTCGTGTCCAGAGAGGGGTTCAGGAGAGGCTCATGGCGTGAATGGAAGCTAGTCCAGGAGCCAGGTGGGTCCCCCTGCACCCCCCCCCAAGGTACCTGCTTGTGGGATCTGGCCTGCGTGTGGGCAAAGCAGAGGGGAGAACCATTCGGACTTGGCAGTCTGATGGCCGAATGGCTGGAAGGCTGGACAGAGGGAGCAGGCAGGAGCGTAGGCAGCAGGACCAGGGGAGGGAAGAGCACAACCACAGCTGAGCTCTTTCTTGGTACCAGAGGTTTGCAAGGTATTTTACAGCCGTTACCTTGTTCAATCCTTGGTAAGTGTCTGTGAGGATACCCTTTTACCCATGTGCATGATGAGGCCCAGAGACAGGTTGAGGTCCAGGGTTTGAACCTGATTCTCCTCTCTCCCTGCGCTGGGCAGCCTCAGAGAATAGAGAGTGCTCTGGCTGGCGAGCTGGTGGTGGTTCTGTTGGGCCCAGGAAGGTGGAGGGAGACAAGGAGCATCCTAGGAGCCCAGTTAAGTACTTAACGTGGGCTGATTTGCTTCCAGGCAGAGAGAAGGGGCCATGAGCAAAGATGGTGTGCCTGGGAAAACAGTGCTTTGAGGGGAAGGCAGATAAACCATTTTGGCTAAAGGTTGAGTTTGTGGAGATGAGATGTGGCCAGTGGAGTGTGGGGCCCCACACCCCAAATCCAGTAGAGGGCTTGATCCTGAGGACAGAGGGGATCTGGGGTAGTGGGTCTTAAGGGAAATGATGGTGTCTGAGTGAGGTCAGGAAAGGAGCCCTGGGCTGGGGTAGGGGCAGAAAGGGAGTGAGGCCCAGAGAAAAGGCTGGCTAGGCTTTGCAAGACTTGAGGGAGGGGTAGAGGACAGTGGGGGGCCGTGGGGCAGAGGAGGTCAGGCTGTCACTGGAGGTGCCCTGCCCCTCTTTGGTGCCAGGGCTCTGGGCAGTGTCAGATGTCAGGAGGAAGCTCTCCCTTGGCCTAATCTCATCAGGAGGAGAGAGGCATTTTCTTGGCTCTGTCTGTGACTCAGGCTGTATTTCCTGTGGGCCTGCCGGGAGGCATCTGTGCTGGACCAGAAGGACCAGAGACCTGGAAGAAGGGAGATGGGCGCAGGGGAGGGGCCCCACAGCAGAGAGAACCTGGAGACGGGGCTGTTTTTACTTGCCAGCTGGGCTGTGCTGATGGAGGAAATCACAAGGCTTCCTCTGTCTTGCCCAGCACCACTGCCACCCAGAACCCACCAGGAACCCCAGTCTCCTCGACACAGGGCTGAGCACGGCGGCCGGCTTCCACCCTGAGGGCTTTGACCCTGCCGGGGAGATGCACACATACATTCTTCAGGTTTCTCTCCACCAAGAGGGATCACTAGTCAGCTTTTCATGGGTGCTTGTCTGCTCCCTCCACCACTGTAGTGGGCACCAGGGGTCAGAACTCTGTGCTTAGGGGGCTGCTTTGCACTTTCTGGTTTGGGATTTTTACTCAGATCTCCAAAATGCTGGGCCCTCAACACATACCTGTCACATACGACATCACATCCTAGAGTGCGGTAAATTCAGGACCACAGCAGTCTTAACAGCAAACATTTGTTGACCACTAAGTATGCACCCAACATCACTCCATATGCTGTGTAGATTATCTTACTGAATTGTCCGGGGAGCCCTGTGAGAGAGTGTGGACCCAGGACTCAACAGTTTGGCTTCAAATGCCGAGCTCAGCCGCCTACTAGCAGCTGTGTGATTTTGGACAAACTGCTTAACCTCTCTGGGCCCCCAGCTTTCTCCTCTGTAAAAATGGGATGATAACAGGGGATTGCTTTGAGGATTGAGTTAGGACACGGAGCCTACCTCGTGCAAAGTAAGCGATGCGGTAGCTGTTAGTTGTTACTGTGCCCAATTTCGCTGGTGAAGGAACAGACATGTGAAGTCACCCGCCCAAAGTCACATAGGTGTGGGGGACTGTAGTAACTCTGTAGTTACACTGTTAACTGGGTACCCAGTAGCCACATGTAGGGCACGTGGAACATTGCTAAGGTGATGGAGGAGCTGCATTTTACATTTTATTTCCTTGTATTTCACTGTGACTTTAATCTAGAAGCCACAAGGGCCCCGTGTCGGACAGAACCGGGGTGGGGGTCCCACACCCAGTGATCTAATGTCCCTTATGCTCGTGTGCCTTCGAAGTCGCAGCCCGCGGCCCCGTGCTTTAGCAGGCTAAGATCACGCCATCTCCCACCTTCCTGCCCTCGGCCATGTCCCTGGGAGGCGTCCACAGACACAGAGCAGGGACAGCACTGCCCATCCCCCGCCCCTGCACCCCGGTGTCAGCAGGGGGCCTGGCCCAGAAGAAGCAGTGCACCAACAGCAGATGAAGCTTGCTGATTGAATTAAGGCAGCTTCACCTTCCTTGACAAACCTTGTGTTCTTCTGCTTTGAAAGTGCCGTGCTCTGGTTCAGGATGTTGGGCTCTTCAGGAAGTCTGTTCTAGGGCCTCAATGAGCAGGTTGTCTGAGTCACTTGTAACCTTGACTCTGACAAGTTGTTTGTGAATCAGATAACAGTTTTCTGGAGACCTCTGAGGTTGGTGGGGTGCCCAACTTGCCCGTTTGCCCAGGACTTTCCCAGGCATTTTCCATTTTAGCATCAGGAGTACGTCCCCAACTCTTCTCCCCACATCCCGGGCAAAGCAGGACAGGTGATCCCCCTGCTTCTGTGGAGAGCGACAAGGCCTCTTCTCTCTCTGAAGGAAGGAAGAAAACTAAGCCAGTGGGGTGAGACCCTGAGGCCCCAGGTCCCCGGCTCCCGCTGTGTCACTGCAGACCCTGTTGCTGGCCCGTGGAAGGCAAAAATAGAGATTATGCCAAGAAGTGACAAATAAACCAGGGCCTGGCCTCAGATGAGCAGAAACTCGTGAGCAGAAACTGTGGATAAAATTCTCACTAGCAGGAAGTCACTAAGACCTGTGGTTTCTTCTTTCTGCCTGGTGAGAAAGGAAGCCTCCTTGGGAATGGCTGGTTAAGCAGAGACGCGTGTCGACAGCAGGGCGCCTTGACCTCACTTGGGCCTTGCTTCTTGATCCAGGTGTCCTGCATCCTTCAGGGGTGGATCAGAGGCCCTGATAAGGATTCAGGATGAAAGGGAAAGATTTCCTGTCAAATTTGGAGCCAAGGTCAGGATCAGGATAAGCCCTATGATGGATAATAGTTTGGTCAGGGATTGGAGTCAAGGTGAGGGACCCACCCATAATTAGGTGTTTGTTAACTCTTGGTCTTCGTAGATCACCTTCAGAGTATTCTTTTTCTTACCATAGTCTTTTTTTTTTTTTTAAGATTTTGATTTTTGGGACGCCTGGGTGGCTCAGTTGGTTGGACGACTGCCTTCGGCTCAGGTCATGATCCTGGAGTACCGGGATCGAGTCCCGCATCGGGCTCCCAGCTCCATGGGGAGTCTGCTTCTCCCTCTGACCTTCTCGCTCATGCTCTCTCTCACTGTCTCTCTCTCAAATAAATAAATAAAATCTTTTAAAAAAAAAAAAAAAAGATTTTGATTTTTATTTATTTGACAGAGATCACAAGTAGGTAGAGGTGGGCAGAGAGAGAGAGGAGGAAGCAGGCTCCCCGCTGAGCAGAGAGCCCGATGCGGGGCTCGATCCCAGGACCCTGAGATCAGGACCTGAGCTGAAGGCAGAGGCTTTAACCCACTGAGCCACCCAGGCACCCCTTTTTTCATTTTTTTAAGCCTAGGAAACCATGGTTCTAATTCCCCTCTCTTAACTGCATTGACCTAAGCATGGTGATTTTTGACCTTCTCCCGAGGCAGGAGCACTGGGCAGGTCTTAAGAAAACAAATAACACTGCAAATCTTCCATGAGGAACCACAAACTTACAAAGGGATCATAGTAGCCAGCAGCACCAGACCCCTACCCTCGCCTGAGTCTAATGCTAAATTAGGTCAAGTCACGCTTTCCCTGAGGCCAGGAACAGGCAATTAATGAATAATCCATAATGCTAGTTTGTGCCACACCCAGTTCATCCCGCAGCTAACCCTTGTCCCGCAGTGAGACCCGGTTGGGCTGGGAAGACAGGCCTTGGGGGGCCCAGCGGGAAAGGTGTGTGTGTGTGTGTGTGTGTGTGTGTGTGAGAGAGAGAGAGAGAGAGAGAGAGAGAGAAAGAGATACACATCAGAGAGGAAGGCGTGCAGGAAGAGGGGCCTCTGAGGCAAGCCTTGGCTTCTGCTTCCCACCTCCCATTGCTCCTGTTAGTTTGATCTTGGTTAAGTCACTTCCCCGGCACCTCAGTTTTGCCCTCAAGTGGGACAAGAGCCTGCACCTACCTGGCAGGGGAGCTGGAAGGGATGGGACAGGCACCAAGCCATTCTCCTGTCAGGCGTTAAGAAATAAACTCAATGGGATGTTAAAACCCAGAGATGACTAATCTTTTGGGGCGGGGCGGGAAGCAGGGAATTTGCAGCCCACAAAGCCTAATCCCGTGGCATCAGGCCTGCTAGACACGCATGGGGATAGCAGCCGCACAAGCCACCCCCCCACTTTGCACCCCAGCGAGCCAGCCTGCCACACCTAAGAAGGCATGCTGTGGCTTTGATGTGGGCCCACTGGATGGCACTAGGCAGGACAGGACTGGTGGCAAGGGCTAAACCTGGCCCAGATAGGCCGTTCTGGCCCAGCCCATGGGCGAGGGCCCTCCAGGTCCCAAGGGCCCACTGCAGTCCACATTACCAGACAAGTGCCTGCTTGTGGGGGAAATAAAATCCATTCTCTGAATTGCTGAGTCCCTAAATTCATTTATGCACAGATAACACCCATGCACGCCCAGATGCAACCGAACACCCAAAGAGATGCCCACGTGCTTGCACACCCGTGCATATGATGAATGCTGCACTCATGCACGCATTTGCACACAGCACACATTTGCACAGACTTCACCCACGTATATGGGTGCACACTCCCATACTGCGGGCAGAGGGAGAGACGGCCAGGCTTGGCTCCATCCCCCACTTCTGCACGTTTCCATCTGAGGCAACAGGTCTGGAAGAACTTTGCCAGGGGAGATAAGGCGCCTGGGGTGGGGTAGGGTGGGGTAGAGTGGGGAGTGGAGTTGGGGGCAAGGGGACAGAAGGTCGTGAACACAGTTTTAGCTTTCTGTCGCTGTTCCACAGTCACTGGCTTCAACAATGGAAGCAAAGAGCCCTCTTTCCAGAAGGTGTCCACGTAGTTTCCTGAGCCTTGTTTTACTTTTCTGTAAAGTGGGGGTGAGAATGGCCGTGATGCCTCTGCTTCCAGGCTGAGGCGAGATCAAGCATGTGATGGGTAGGAAGGAGACTTCTCATCACCGTCATTATCTGCGGGAACCTGGAGCTGGAGGCTGGGGGGGTGGGGGCTGGCTTCAGCCCTCAGCTCCAGCTTGCTCGCTGTGTGACCTCAAGTGGGTTCTCCTTTGCTTCTCTGCCTCAACTTCTCTGCCTCTGTAGTGGGGAGCAAGGTAGCAGCTACCTGTTAAGTCCATACAGGGAAGCACGGGGAATGACACCGGGCACGTAGCAAGCACCCTGAAAACTGTGAGTTGTCATTGCCGTGGAGTGACTGAGCTGAAAGAGGGTCCTTGCCCGGGCCTCTTGAGGCCTCCTGACCCTGACCCTGACCCTGGGCGGGGAGCCATCCCTCAAGTGTGGGGCCGAGCGCCAGGCTGTGAAGGAAGAGCACCAGGGGTGGCAGGAGGGGCCCAGACGGGTGATGCCGCTTAGGTCAAGGTGATTTCTGCAGCTACCACTGGCCCTCTTACCCCACTGCCCACAGCACGTGACACAAAGGCCAGCTTATCCCCCCGCCTTGCTTTTCCACTGACCTGTCCCCCTTCTCTGTCCCCTCTGCCCTGCTTCAGCCCAGGTGATCCTCACCTCTCACCTGTTCCATGCTGTCTTGCTCTTGGCAATCAAGGGAATCACCCAAAAGTGAGCTCAGCTCCTCGGCCCCTGTTGGAATCCCTGCAGCAGCTCTGCCTTGCCCTGAGAGTTTAAGTTCTTTTCCATGGCTCCTGAGATGATGTGAGTCCTGCCTCCCTGCCTACCTCTCCCTCTGGGTTCCTATGGTCCAGCCACACCAAGCATAGGTGGCCATCGCCAGGCTACCACTCGTTGGGGCTGCTCAGGGCAGGGTGTTGGGACGGATAGACTGCCCTCCGTGACAAACAGCCCCACTTGCTCAGTGGTTCGCTCTGCCGGTTTATGTCTCTGTCACGCCATGTGTCCAACATTTGCTGCTGCTGAAGGTGAGGCAGAGTTGGGGGGCTTGGAGCTGAGCCTGCTGACTTGCCCCCTGCTTTCCTACCCCTAGCCCCGGCCCAAGGCAGCTCCTCAGCTGCCATGTAATGACCAAGAGCCTAGGGACATCTTGGTCCTTGCTGTTCTTTTGTAAGAAGGTCCCCAGGACCCATTTCCCTCAGGACCCAGTGCAGAGAAAAGATGGGCTACACCTAGCATGTGTCTTATATCTTCCACACACTGATTAAATCCCTTTCCAACTCGGTTTCCCTTATTGAATTGGCCACTGAGAGGCTCAGACCCACGTCAGAGGAGCACCTCCACTGTGTGGTGGATCTGACAGCACACATTCAGTAGCTCAGCTCCCCCGAATCTCGGGGATCTCTTTGTTCCTGCATTTTCCCTCTGTCCCCATTGCCTCTCTGTGGCTTTTCCATGTGCTTCTATCTTGCGTGCTCTCCACTTCTGTAAGGCTTCTTACATCCTTTCTGGGACTGGATGGACGTCAATTAGTCTCTCCCTGCATTCTGGGCGGCTTCCTGGAGCTCTAGCAAATGTATCTCCTGAAAAGAGAGTTGAAATGGCTGAGCTATGAAGGACAGATCTGTCCCAGGAGGCTGGTGGGCTTCCTGGGGAGGGTTGGGCTCACATGTCAGACCCCCAGTCATTGTGACCTCTTTTTTTTTTTTTTTTTAAGATTTTATTTATTTATTTATTTATTTATTTAACAGAGAGAGATCCCAGGTAGGCAGAGAGACAGGCAGAGAGAAAGGGGGAAGCAGTCTCCCCACTGAGCAGAGAGCCCGACGCGGGGCTCAATCCCAGGACCCTGAGATCATGACCTGAGCTGAAGGCAGAGGCTTAACCCACTGAGCCACCCAGGGGCCCCCACCGTGACCTCTTGAGGTCAACAGTCTAATCTTGTGCCTTTGAACTTAACCACAGAGCAGATGCCTTCTTTGTGCTAACCCTGGGGGTGCCCAGCCAAACATGCCTGCCCTTGGGAATTTCCTAGAGCCTGGGGGTGAGCAGAGCTCTGTGCTGGGCACTCCTGCAGCAGAGCTCCAGGTCTTTCTCTGAGGAACCTGCCGGTGGCAGAGGAGGTGAGCCCTGACACCAGACGCAGGAATCAGGGCATGCAGTGTCGGGCCTGAGGGCAGGCAGGAGACACAGCTGGTGGCGTTAGAAGAGAGGAGAGGACCGGAGCTCTGCTACCTAAGGTAGCAAGGAAGACTCTGGAGGAGGGCCCTGGGTGCTGAAGAAGGGAGGGTTTGGGCTTGTGGAGATGGGTACAAGGATTACTGGGAAGGGCAGGCCAAGCAGAGGGGGAAGACTAGGGACTGGAAATGCAAGAGGTACAAGGTACAAGGTACAAGGGAACCTGGGAGGTTCTTTATCTAGAAAGTACGTTTTATTTATTTTTTTTTTAAGATTTTATTTATTTATTTGACAGAAATCACAAGTAGGCAGAGAGGCAGGCAGAGAGAGAGGAGGAAGCAGGCTCCCCGCCGAGCAGAAAGCCTGATGCGGGGCTTGAACTCAGGACCTGGGATCATGACCTGAGCCGAAGGCAGCGGCTTAACCCACTGAGCCACCCAGGCGCCCCTAGAAAGTACATTTTAAAAGATGAGCAAGAAAAGGTGCATCTTGGAATATCGGAGGGGAACCTCACTGGAAGGCGTTGAGTGCCAGGCTGGCTTTGGCCTTTGTAGGGCGGTAGTCAGTCCAGAGTGACCAAGGGTGACCTCAGGTAGGGGAGGAGGGTGAGGAATACAACAGCTAGGCTTGGTGTCTCTCTGGCCTAGATGAGGAGCGTGGACGGGCAGACCCAGTGGGGCCAGAGCCTGGGGTCAGGGGTTTGACCCAGGCCGCAGCAGGGCTGGAAGGCCCCATGTGTTTGGCCGCTCATGAAGCTGAGACCCTCTTCTGCCATCCATGGCCTAGCCATGCTCACCCCTCCGGCTTGTGCTCTCTTCACTCCCATCGTCCCGTATCCATGTTTATGTGTGTGTGTGCATATATATATTTTTTTCTTTCTCACATTTCCTTGCTAATATTATAAAACCACATGTAATTCCTCAAACATTCCATGTTTGCTTCTCTCTCAGGGCCTTTGCTCAGGCTGTTCCATCTGCCTGGGACATCTTCCCCGCACCTTACCTTTTTCCCCGCCAACTCCTACTCATCCTTCAAATCACAACTCACTTGTCACTTCTTCTGGGAAGCCCTCCCAGACTGCCATGTACTAACCTTTATTATTATCTGTAGTATACCGGATCCCAGTGGCCCATCTTCCCACAGGATTCTTCACTTCTCTAAGGCGGGCTCAGGCTTACTCTCTCCAAACCCCCGGTGCCAGGTACAGGACCTCGTCACACAGTGGCGCTCAGTAACTAGAGTGAACAAATACGGGGCCGAATGAGGAGCTAAGGAAGCTCAAGATGCCTGGACGATAATCGTGATAGTAATTAAGACTGTAAATCAAGGGACCTATGATTTAGTCCTCACGACAAGTCTGTGAGACAGATGATTTTGTGATCCCCATTTTACAGATGGGAAAATCCGAGGCCGAAGAAGTTAAGTCACTTGCTCATCCAGCCGGTAAGAGGCAGAGCTGGAATTGGAGCCCAGGCAGGCTGGGTCCAGAGGACACAGTGTGACCCACATCGCTGGGCTGGAGTGGGGTGGGCCGATAGGAAATGGGAGTTTTCTCTCTGGCGTTTCTGCCCTTCGGATCGACAGGTGAAGAGATGACAAGCAAACAGGTCGGGGATAATCATACACCATCTCACCAGAACCACAGAAGTCGCCACAATGACATCCTGTTCGTTTGCTTGCCCTTGATAGCACCCTGTCCACATAGAGCCGACCGCTGCCCTGGTCCTGCCCTCTCCAGAGGGACTCCCCAGGTGTCTTGCTGTCAGCGTCACGAGCCTCACGCCCCGCCTTGTCCTGTTCGTTTCCCATAGATGTCATGGCATTCCCAGTACCGGAGCTCCAAATTTCGCCACGTCTTTGGCAAACCAGCCAGCAAGGAGAACTGCTACGACTCGGTGCCCATCACCCACAGCGTCCAAGACAATCACTTCTGCGCTGTGAACCCCTGTTTCATTGCAGTCGTGACTGAGTGCTCCTGTGGGGGGGCCTTCTTCGTCATTCCCTTGAACCAGGTAAGGCCACCGGCTAAGCTTCGGGCCCACACAGCCCTCTGGAGGCAGTGCAGACAGCGAAGTAGAAAGAGCCTGGGTTTCTGGTCTCATGCGTGGCTGCAGATCCTAACCTTGCCTCTTACCAGCCATGTGACCTTGAGTTCTTTCACTTCTTTGAGCCTTGGTTTCCTCATTGGGAAAAAAAGATACGTATCCTGGGATTTCTGCTTTTAGCAGTTGCCTAGCTACTCCCAAGACCTGTCTTCCACCCCATAGCAAAATAGCTCACTCCTGAATCAGATATAATTTGTAATGCATTGCTGGGCTCACAAGACATTGGGGAAATCGCCAAAGCCACCTCCCCTCCCCAACAAAAAGAAGCAAATCTTGAGTCAACAGCCTGAGAGAGGGAAGCGGGAAGCGAACAGAAAGCAGTAGCTTGTCCTGTAGGCAAAGGTTACCAGTATAGGTTACACTATATGCAATTGCTGATGTTTCACAGGTTTTTTTTAACCCCAAAGGGGTAGTTTCATATAACTTAACCTAACAGCAGACCTTTTCAGGATCCAACCGAGCCTGAGTCGGCTCAAGGCAGAATGTCCAAAGGGACTAGAGGGATAATGGCTACTAGTGCCTCTGGTTCCCAGCAGAGCCAGGCAGGGAGTGTCCCCAGAGGAAAGCATCCCGCATGTGGACAGAACTCCTACAGAGTGATGTTAGGCATGTGAGCCACCATGAATGAGAGTCAGCTGAAACAAGGAACAACAGGCTTAGACACCCTGTCCCTCGCCCCCTGACGAAGGACTTCAGAAGTTAAAATCATAACACAAAATGGAATCTCATACACCGAGTTTTCTGGTCCAAATGGAACTGAATTAGAAATCAGTTACAAAAGATAAATTTTAAATCCCCCTTGAGGAGTATCTCACCAGCAGCCCACAATGAGATACCACCACGACCACCAGATCGGGGAACATGTGAGGAGCTAGGAATCGTGAGTGGTGGTGAGGATGCGGAGCCTCGTGAACTCTCAGATGCTTCCAGGGACAGGGTGAACTGTCGCCTGTGTTTTGGAACCACACGTGGCAGTTTCTGGTAGAGAGGAAAATACACACACCCTGCGACCCCGAGATTCCACTGCGAGGTATGTCCACGCAGTGTTTCTGTGTGCCAGGACACAGTGACGACACTGTGCGTGGCATTGTGGTTCATATTGTCACCGAACTACAAAAACTCAAATGTCCAAAGAATTACATGAATAAATCGTGATGTATCCATACTAGGGAATGTACATAATCATGAAAAGGAAACAACATACATACATACCACAACATGGATGAATCTTTTTTTCTTTTAAAGATTTTATTTATTTATTTGACAGGGAGAGAGAGATTACAAGTAGGCAGAGAGACAGGCGGGGGCGGGAGGGGGGAAGCAGGCTCCCTGCTGAGCAGAGAGCCTGATGTGGGGCTCAATCCCAGGACCCCGAGATCATGACCCAAGCTGAAGGCAGAGGCTTAAACGACTGAGCCACCCAGGCACCATTTTTTTTAAAGATTTATCTATTTTTTTAAATTTTGTTTTTATTTATTTTTTTAAAAATATTTAATTTATTTATTTATTTGACAGAGAGAGAGATCACAAGTAGGCAGAGAGGCAGGCAGAGACAGAGGGGGAAGCAGGCTTCCCGCTTAGCAGAGAGCCTGATACGGGGCTCGATCCCAGGACCTTGAGACCATGACCTGAGCTGAAGGCAGAGGCTTAACCCACTGAGCCATCCAGGCGCCCCAAGATTTATCTATTTTAGAGAGAGAGAGCAGGAGGAGGGGCAGAGGGAGAGAGAATCTCAAGCAGACTCCGCACTGAGCACGCACGGCCCCCCCACACAGAGCCCGACACGGGGCTCGATCTCATGACGCTGAGATCAGACCCGAGCTGAAGCCGAGAGTCGGGACGCTCAGCCAACTGCACCACCAGGTGCCCCAAACATGGGTGAATCCTAATGACAGCTTTGAGGGAAAGATACCAAACAAATTATAAACTGTCTCCTTCTGTTTATGTAAAGATAGATACAGGCTAAATTAAACTCTACCTTAAGGGATGTATAAGTAAGTAGAAAAACTTTAAGAGCAAGCAAGACACTGTCCAGGAAACCAGGATAACTATCACCACCTGAGGGAGGGGGGGTGTTATGATCGGAAAGGGTCCCATGGTGGGGGGGTGGGGGGGTCTCCTTTGTGTTGCTCATAATAGTTCATGTCTTAGCCTGAGAGGGTGGCAGATATATGGGTAATTTATTTTCCAGCAATTCATTAAGCTGAACACTTATGTTTTATGCCTTTTTTATATGCTACATTTCACAAGATCGCATACATAAAGATGATACCGTAGAGTTCATGTGATTTTACAGTCCATTGCTGTATAACTTCCAAGGAACTGATTATTTCAATCTTTCGCAAACATTTCTGGAGAATAGGAAAAGAGGGATGGCTCCCCTCCTTGTTCTGTGAGCCTGTGTAACCTTGATTCCAAAACCAGACAAGGAGAGAACAAGAAAGGAAAATGACAGGCCAGCCTCACTCAAGATGTATGTAAAATGGCTAGCAAACCAAATCTAGCAGTGAATTTTAAAAAAAGATATATTCTAACCAAGTTGGATTTATTCCAGAAACTCAGGACAGTTTAATATTAATAAATCTATAAATGTAAATCATTATATTAACAAAGGAAAGGAGAAAGCCATATGGTCATCTCCATAAATACAGGAAAAAAGCCTTGGTAATACTCAGTTAACCATTCCTGATACAGATTCTTAGCAAACGAGGAAAAGAGAATTTCACTAACATAAGAAATAGAAGTTTTAAAACCTTTTGTTTAGATTCACCTCTTGCTAACATTCTGCCAGGTTTACTTTTTCTCTTGTATATCTTTCTCTCCATATGCGTATGTATAGAAATTTTGTTTTTGGTCCAGAATCCAGCTGAGAATCGTTCATTGTATTTGGTTGTCAAATCTCTTGCTCTACTTTATTTTGTGATACTGACATTTTTAAGGAGCTGAAGGACAGCTATTTTGCAGAACATTTTAAAATTTGGATTTTTGACATTTTTTTCCTCATGATGAGATATATAATATACATTTGGGGCAAGAATGTTAAACAAATGGCACTGTATCCTCAGTTGATTACATCCTGTGACATGTCAGTTTGTCCTATTATTGGTAATAATGGTGATATTTGATCTCCTTGTTAATGTGGTGCAAACATTTATAAAGGCGGAATGTTAGAAATAGCCATTTAGGGATGCCTGGGTGGCTCTGGCGTTAAGCATCTGCCTTTGGCTCAGGTCATGATCCTAGGGTCCTGGGATCGAGCCCCGCATGGGCTTCCTACTCAGTGGGCAGCCTGCTTCTCCCTCTCCGACTCCCCCTGCTTGTGTTTCCTCTCTCGCTGTGTGTGTCTCTGTCAAATAAATAAAAAAAAACCTTTTAAAAAAGAAGAAGAAGAAAAAGAAATATCCCTTTAAAATCAGCAATGAGCTTAATGGGTCATGCTGGCTGGCACCATAGGGCTGAAACACATGTTAAAGATGTAAGGATTAAAAAGGAAGACATAAAACCACTCTTATTTATAGATTGATTGCATACATAGAAACTCCCCCCAAAATCTGTGGTCAAATTATTAGAAAAATAGTAAGAGCGTTTGGAAGGTGGCTGGGTACAAAAAGTCAGGATACAAAAATGAATTGCATTTTTGTATATCTAGAACACTTAGAATTTGTAAACATTTGCAGTGGAATAAAAGAAGATTGGATATGAAGGAATAAACAAGGCTTAAAAGGAGAGAATTACAGAGCATTCTTGAAAGACCAATGTTAAGGTTAATATA
The DNA here is from genome assembly GCF_002288905.1 of Enhydra lutris kenyoni. NCBI lineage: Eukaryota > Metazoa > Chordata > Mammalia > Carnivora > Mustelidae > Enhydra > Enhydra lutris. The sequence continues at coordinate 7,264,358 of NW_019154097.1, read as the reverse complement.
TGCTTCTACCTGTGATGAATTCAACTGCTCATTTCACTGTTCTGGCCATTACCTTTATGATAGCCTAAAATCTTTGCTAATTTGATAGAGGAAAGAGAATATCTTGTTTTAACTTATGACTTTTTTTTTTTTTTAATGAAAACCAAACATTTTCCCACACATTTGCCAATTAGTCATTTCTTTTGTGACTAGTCTCTGTTGATTTACTTAGGGGCAAGACTTACTGATCTCATTAATTTGTATGTACTTACTGTAGATCAGAGATATTAATCCTTTGCCTGCCATTCTTTTAATAAATATCATTTTTTGTCTGTTGTTAAAAAAAAAAAAGACCAATGTTAAAGATGACCCAAGTAAATGGAAATATGTACCATGTTCATGAATAGCCTCTCTTTCTCCCTTTCCTAAATCTCCCCAACATTCTCCTTTATAGGATATATTCCACAGCATATTCCTTTCTTAGGACACCATAACATGATTACTTCGCATTAGAGTCATTTATGTTCTTCTGCTAGTACCTCCTAACCTACTTGGAATAGTTGGGGCTTGGGGAGACAACTGGTACTTCGTGTGTGTGTGTGTGTGTGTGTGTGTGTGTGTATGTATGTATGTATCTCACATTTTGGGCATGTGGTTAGTGCTCATAAATTTTCATTGATTGAACAAATTACCCAGGGATTATTCATCTGAATAAATACAGAGAACATCACAAAGGGAATGTCACCACCCACGGTGTGGAGGTGAGACTGTACATATGCCCAAGGCAGTAATGCAGAGAACGGTCTGGCCGGAACAAATGAATGCTCTGTGTCGAAGGCGAGGAAGGGAAGTACCTTGGGGAAGTTGATTCGGGCCAGATGAGAAGGGTCTTGAATGCCAGGCTGAGAAGTGTAAACGGTATTCTAGAGCTGAGGTTTCTAAAGCTGGGGAGGAACAAGCGTAAAATGGGATTTCTGCAAAGACTTGAACTTGAAGATCAGAGTTTAGAGGTTCCCTGGAGATGACCCATTTGACTTGTTTCTCCCATGCTTTGGGAGCTTTTAAAAGATTCTACCCATCAAACAGACTAGATTCGTAATTAATTAAATAATTAGTGTATTTTTCAGATTTTTATTATTCAGCCTCTTTCAGAGCTATCACAATTTCTAACTCAATGAACTACCGATTATAAATAGGTACTAACAACTGACTTAAGAAAAGAAGTTGCTTTGATGAGTTGGAGTGTGGACCTGGGTAGGGAAAGTGGACCTAATTTAGAAAGGTAGGATGAGGGGGTGCCTGGGTGTCCCAGTTGGCTGAGCATCTGCCTTCAGCTCAGGTCATGATCCCGGCATCAGGCCCTGCACTGGGCTCCCTGCTCAGCAGGGATCCAAGCACGCCAGGAGCTGGGGAGTCACAAATCAGAGCTCACGCCTGCGTGTCAGAACACAGATGCTGATTCAGCGGGTCCGAAGTGGGGCAAGGCACTTCACATTCCAGCCAGCTCCAGACCTGAATTTCAAATAAACAGCGAATAACTTTTTTTTTTTTGCTTATTTTTTTTTCTTTGTACTTTTTTGTGTTGAGAGCATTTAAACTTTTTTGTGTTGAGAGCGTTGTAGATTCACATGCAATTATAAGACCTAACACATAGAGCTTCTGTGTACCCTCTGCCCAGTTCCCCCAACAGAAACATCTTGCAAGACTAGAGTACAGTATCCAAACCAGGATATGGACGCAGGTACAGTCTAGAAGCTGAACGCTGCCTCCAGCACAAAGATCCCTCCTGCTGCTCTGCCGCCCTCCACCTCTGCCCTCTCCTTAACCCCTGACAACCACTCATCTGTTCTCTTTTTTGAGCCTTGTGCCATTTTAAGAATGTCGTGTAAATGGAACCATACAACGGTAACCCTTTGGGCTTGACTTCTGTCACTCAGCATAATTCCCTGGAAATCCACCCAGGGATGGGTGATCCAGGATGGACCAATAGTGCCTCCTTTTTCTGTTGCTGCAGAGTATTAAGTGGTGTGCAGACATTTGTTTGACCGGTCACCTGCCGAAGGCCACCGTGATTTGTTTCCAGTTTGGGGCTGTTAGGAATAAAGCTGCTATAAATGTTCATGTACAGGTTTCTGTGGGGACATGAGTAAGTCTCCGTTTCTCTGGGTGAATGCCCATGAGTGCAATCTCTGGGTCCTAAAGTAGTTTCACATGTTTAGTTTCACTAGAAACTGCCAAGCTCTTTTTTAGTATAAGTAAAATAGTGCGTGGAATGTACTTACTCTAAAAGAATTATTTGTCATTTATCTGAAATTCACACATCCCTGGGCATCCTGTATTTTTATTCGTCAGTTCTGGCCTCCCTCCTCCCAGGGGATGCAGATGCTGTTGGTTTGCAGACTATGTGTGCAGTAGCTAAGCTCTAATCTGGTTCTTTTCATATTTACAAAAGAATTTCAAACACAAAAGTAGATAAGCAATCCTAGGAACCCTTGTATACCCAGATTCTAGAATTTTCAAGGCTTTGCTGCTCTTGCTTCATCCATCCTTTTTTTTTTTTTCTGAAGCATTTTTTTAAGATTTTATTTATTTATTTGCTTATTTATTTAGAGCGTGCAAGAACCCAGGGAGGGACAGAGGGAGGGGAGTGAGTGAATCGGTCAGGCAGACTCCACACAGAGCCCGACGACGTGGGGCTCCTGGGGCTCATGGGGCTTGATCCCACGACCCCGAGATTGTAACCTGAGCTGAAATCAAGAGTCAGCCACTCAACTGACTTCAAAGTATTTTGAAGCAAATCCTGGACATTTTGTCATTATACCCCCATAAACTTTAGGGTGCAGTTCTAAAAACTAGGCATATTTTCTGACACAACGGCAGCGCCATTGATGGCAGCACTGACAAGAGCTCCGGTGTCACCCAATTCCCAGTGCATGTGGAGATACCCTTGATTGCTTTGCAAATGCCTCTTTGTGCTTGGTACCTTTGAATCGGAGTCCAGAGAGGTGCACGCATCACATTTGGTTGTTATTTTCTTGGATAAACACATGCAGTGTGCGCGAGTAGGCGCGGAGGGGGGAGGGAGAGGACACGCTTGCTGGGCCTTTGACACAGTGCGTCCTAGCGGACGGGCCTGCAGGGTCAGCACGGACAGTGCATACGCTGCTGCCTTCCTTGGCCCCTTCTGGGGGAAATACTGACCTGTCGTGCAGATGAGGATGCTGATTCTCAGAGAGATGACATCCCAAAGGCTCCTGAGCCCCGAGGGTGAGGACCAGAACGTGGCTGAGCCCTGGGTGTGGCTGTGGGGCTTCGCTCTCATTTCACTGGCCTGTGTGCGGGTTCTCGGTTTGGGCTCTGGTTTCTAGGGGCTTCTCGTCAGTTACCAGGGGTTCCATCCCAGCCAGGCACAGAAAGGTGTCGCTGAACTAGTGCCGTGAAAAGGAAGGGAGGGACAAATTAGCTGAGTATTTCATCGAGTGTGTACGGGGGCATCAGTGTGCATGGTGCCTGGCCTTGCCATGGCGTCCTGGAGGTTATTCTCAGAAGGGCCAGGCTGCCCCAGGGGCCAGGGCACTCTGCAAGCAGCCTCCTTCCCTTCACTGTGACCTAGGGCCGGCCTGTTTGGAGGGAGGCTCCCGCAGCCTGGGCAACAGGGGCTGTGCTCGGGGAACGGAAGCGGCAGCAGCAGGAAGGTCCGGGGACGGGTGAGCCTGGGGCCTGGCTTGCAGCCAAGTCACCCCGGGGGGTATGTGGGGTGGACTTTGCTGTGAGGTGTGGTGGGTGGGGAGACATGAACACAAGGGCAGGCAGAGCCCTGGGGATAGGCCCGAGGGGTGGACCTCGTCGGAGGAGGCCAGACGGACACTGTGTGCCTGGAGAAAGTGAGGAGCATTGGAGGGCCAGACAGAGTTTCTAAAGCCTGCGTCTGACCATGTCACTCCCCGGCTCAGTCCCCTCCCAGAGCTCCCCATTGTCTGCAGACCAATCCTGCCTTCTCCTGAGCTTCTGTCTCTGGCCCAGCCAGCATGTTAAACCTCAGCCTTCCATGGGGCGTACTTACTCCCTCCACACTCAGATTCCCCTTCTAGAAATGCAGGGCTATGGGCCAGCATAGTGTGTTGCTTTCTGTTTTGTCTTGTTTTATTTTGTGGAAAGTCTCTTCCAGTTCCAGGCAGGTCGTCGTGAAAGTGGCCCATGATGCCAGTGCTGACTGTGCCAAGAGGATGGCCAGGGCGAGCAGGCCGTGAGAGGACGTACTCCCACGTCCCAGGGCTCTGCCGCCCTTCGCACGTGACTGTGAACCCCTCTGTTCCCCAGCTGCCGCATTGTACACGGGGATTCTTCACGGGGTGGTTGGGGGATAAATGAAATAATAGGAGCAAAGCGAAGCACCCAGCACAGGCCTGGCACATGGATGACTCCCTGAGTTACAGTCCCTAAAGAACGACATTTACACACCTGCTCCTTACAGGTTCGTTCACTGGAGTACAGTCTAGGCATGGCTTTATTCACCGAGGGCATCCGGGCATAGTCACCCATCAGGTGTGTAGGGAGAGAGGGCAGACCCCCTGCAGAACAGTTTGACATCACACTGAGTACATCCCTGGGCCCCCCGAAGCCTCCTGAGTGACAAGAACACCGGGTCGTTGTAATTCGCTCTAATGAACTTACACTGGCGAGTTTCCAGAGAGCTTGCCCTGTACCAGGCGCTGTCCTAAGTGCTTTACTTGGAGGAACTTACGTAATTGCTAACACCCTGCGACGTCCTACTATTGCCATTTCGTAGATGGGGAAAACTGAGGCATAGAGCACTGAGGTCACTTGCCCAAGGTCACACAGAGATAAGTGCCGCAGTAGGGACTTAAACCCAGGAAGCTGGAGTCAGCTTGCCCGCCTCACCTCTTCTACATGGCGCAGCCCGCTTGTGCCTATGCCTACCACCCCTGCCTCCTGTGTCCACCCTGGGCAGTTGGAAGGGCCCCTGGAAGCTGTGACACTGTTGTGGGGATGGCTGCATCCCTGCGAGCGCTGGGGGTTGTAGCGATGGCCTCACAGCTGTCCCATCCCAGCAGCTGAGCTCTGCCCCCCTCAGAGTATCCCCCACCTGCACGGCTCTGCCCTCTGTCCACTGTCCCATCCACTCCGCCTACCTCAGGGCAGCCCCACTGAGACTTGGAAGTGGCATGTCTCCAGGCTTGAGCGGCTGGCTCCTGCCCCCAAGCCCGGGCTCCGGCAGTCTGCGAGGAGAACAGGGGTGCCCCCCTGATTTAGAGCTGTGTTCCCCGTAAATCAGAGGCCTGTCCCCGGCTGACTGCTGGCCTAGTGGACTGAAAGGCGGAAGTGGCCTCCTGATTATAAATGTCCCTGTCATGACAGGGCTTTCAGCAGCTCAGTCTCAGCCCAGGAGATGGGCTAATGATGTCTGGTAATGTCAGACTTCAGCTCTGCCTGCAGGCAGAGCAGCCCTGGGCAGAACGGACTGCCATCCCTCGTCCTCTGAAAACGCAGAGAAGTTGCCTGCGCTGGGTCTCTGTTTGGGAGGCCTGGGAGGAGTGCTGGCCTGGCTGGGCTAGGCCTGGCCCAGAAGCATCTCCCGGGTCTGCAGCACCCCCCCACAAGCCTCCGTGCTGCTCTGAAGGCAGCCACATGTCTTACGAGAAACCTTCCAGACAAAAATTAGGGTAGGGCTGTGGGCCAGAGAACAGCTGGGTGTGCCAGAGCAGAAGACCCAGTGTGGCTCATGCCCTTTGACCCAGGAAATGGCCTAAGAGAAGGAAAGGCTGTGTGAGGAAGGGGGCAGGACACAGAGCAGGGCTGAGAGCCCTCCCACATGGCAAGGGCAGGGCACACTCACCCTGCGAGCCCCCGCCCTGGGCTGCAGCCCTGCCCCACTCCCCCACATTTCCTGGGACCCTATGCAAATCCCTCTGGGCTGGGCCCCTGAGCAAAAGCTGCTGGCCCTTATTCCAGGTCTCTGAGAGCCCTTCAAGATCTGCAGATTTAGAACACATTTTTGGCTAATCCGGGGAGGACCCATCTTTTCAGAAAGTTTGGAGTTTTGTGTTAAATACCTTTCATTTATTGCAAAATAAATGTTTTTGCAATAGTTTTATAGAAAGTTGAGAAAATTAAAAAAAAAAAACACGGAAGATGATTAAACTACCCATTTTCCACCATCTGGAGGTAACCATGAGTAACATTTTGGAGCACTTCCTTCCAGGCTTTTTTCCCCTCATTTTTGATACACTCGGGCAGGCACACACACAAACACGCTCTTAACAAAAGCTGTTGTTCTTTGAGTGCTTACTGTAGGACATCCCTGTTTGGCTTTTCATGCACAGTATTTCATTTCACCCTCGTAACAGCCCTGCGAGGAAGAGATGATTCTTCACGTTTTACATGTGAGGGGGAAAGTTTGCAAGATTTGAGCAGGGGCAGGACACGATCAGATTTTACATTTCTGAAAGCTCACCCATGACAGCGTGCAGAAGGGCCCGGAGGCTAGGTGAGAGGCTGGTGGCTGGATCGATGGTCCTGTGCAGACCTGGGCCAGGACCCACAGGTGCACCTTCTCTTCCTCTAGGCCTGGCTCCAGGCGCCTGCCCACTGCAGGGGGCAGGGAGAGCGCACCTCTCTTCCTTGTTGAAGGGCCCAGATGCACCTCACACATCGCTCACAAATGACTCAAGTCCAGACTCTTCCCTTTTCTCTGTCTGAATGTATATATGAAGGTATAATCTTTTTTTCTGATGCATTTGAGGATAAATTACATATTTCCTTGACCTCTACCCTAAATACTTGAGTGTGTCCTGAAAGTAGGGATATTCTCTTATATCACTGTATTCCATTATCAACTTCTGGAAGTTTAACATTGTGGTCGTACTTGAACCTACCTTTCATGTTCCAGTTTATCCGATAATGCCCCTTGGAGAGTTTCCCCTCCAGTGTGGGATCCGGTCAAGGGTAAGGTGTCCTTTCCCGAAGGGCAGGAGCTAGATTGGGCGGAGTATTTGTGAAGGGGAGCCCAGGACCACTGCTTGTGTTTGCAGAGCTACTACGATGGGTGCATAAGTCTCTGTGAGCCAGGGCCTCCGCGTCTGTTTGCTAGTGTGCCAGAGGGACCTGGAGGCCTCTGTCCGTTCCTGTGGCAGCTGTGGCTTGGAAGCCTTATGAAGCCAGATGGGAGACACCACTGCATGTTTGCTTAGTCTCAGCAGGGCACTGTCTTGGTGGTTTCTGCAGAGCTGGGAGTGGTGAGGGAAGGAGAGGTGGTGGGTGTTCCTTGAGTCTGTCCTATTCCTGAAAGATCTTTTATAAAGACCCTGAAACTATCGATGCTGCTGGTTCATGTACTACACCTTATGCCGCCGCCACCTTGCGCAGGGCCTGTCCCTGTGTATGTCGTGGATGTTGGCCGCTTTTCTTCTCAGCTGTCTCTTCCTCATAGATGGAAAACTGGGTTGCAGAGCCTTCGGGGGGTGGCGCAGGGGGACTTAAGCACCTGGGGTGGGATCGTGGATGTGGACTAAGCCTGCGTTGCCAGGCAGGGGGCCTGGGTCCTGGCGCCTGTTCCGCCAAGCCATGCGGTGCGATGTGTGAAAAGAGTGTGCTGGTCACTGCCAGCTCTGGGTTTCTATGACTGAACCCGTGTGGCAGTCCCACGACCTAGGGAACCCAGGTCTGTATGCAGAGCTGGAAGTCTCCACTTGGGGCATCCGTCCTCCCAGCACCCACACAGCAATTCTCAGCAGGCCAAGAGGGAGGGGAAGGAGGTGCTCGCTTTTTCTTTTTAATTGAAATACAATTCACATACCACGAAATTCACCATTTTAAAAAATGTATGATTCAGTACGTTTTTAATATAGTCATGTGCTTGTGCAAACATCACAAAATCATTATGCAAAATACTTTCATCACTGCACAAAGAAACAGCATACCCATCAGCCGTCACTTCCTCTCACCCCGGGTCCCGCGCAACCACTAATCTGCTTTTAGTTGCTATGGATTGACCTGTTCTGGAATTTTCATAGGTATTATCCAGGGTTCTGTGTATAGGGTACCAAAAGATGTATTAAGTTGCTCTTAACAGTGAAACCACAGCTGGTCATTTATGTGGAATCCTGCAATGTGTGGCTTTTGGGGTCTTTTTTCGCTTAGCATGTTTTCAAGATTTGTCCATGTCAAAGAGCGTGTTGGTTTTTCGTTCCTTTTTTTTTTTTTTTTGGCCAAATAATATTCCATGGTATGAATACACCACATTCTGTATATTCATTCGTCCATTGATGGACATTTGAGTTGTTTCCACCTTTTGGCTATTATGAATAATGCCGCTACAAACATTGGCGGATGAGCTTTTTGTAGGCCTGTGTTTTCATTTTTCTTGGGGATCTACCTCGGGGTGCAATGGCTAGGTCACGTGGTAACTGTGTTTAGCCTAGTAGGGAGCGCCTGTTTTCCAAACCAGCTGCACTGTTTTTGCATTCCCACCAGCGGTGTCTGAGGGTAAATAGCCTTTGACTGAAAACCTGCTATGCGCTAGGCACTGTGCTAGACCCTTTCCACACCTCATCTCCTGAGATCTTCACATGAACCCCAGGAAATACCTATTATTGCCTCCATTTTACTGAGGAAGACACTGAGGCCCGGAGAAGTGGCATGAGTCCCCCAGCATCACCAAGAGAACAGTGGTAGGGCCTAGATTGACACCCTGTCTGTCCCTTACGTTTTCCTGCCTACTGCGTGATTGCTGCCTGCCGAGTGACCGTCCCCTGTGCTTATGTGGGATTAGCCCCTCTTCTCCCCAACACTCCTGGGCACTGTTTTGCAGACGGGAAAGTTGGACCCCCACTACCCAAGGGTCTGCGGGCACGGAGGGAACGTCTTAGACATCAAGTGGAATCCTTTTAATGATTTTGAGATCGCCTCCTGTTCTGAAGATACCACAGTGAGTGTCTGTGTGAGGCGGTTCCCTTTCCCGGGAGGAGCGGGCTGGGGGCATGGGGAGGTGGACTGATGGGTGTCTGTTCTTAGCTCAGATGCTCCTAACCCCCTGATCCTTCATGAGGCGAGGTCAGTGTGGTGGGAGGGCTCAGGGAGATTGTGCAGGAGAAAGTCTGGGCTCTGGGACTTGTCCGCATGCCCAGCATACCCGCAGCACCTTATCTGGAGCCTCTGGCACTCATGGGGTTGCCGTCCTGGTTTTAAATCCTGGTGACAGGAAATAAATATGTGTTGAATTGAAAGCAAAGTCTGCCTGAAGACCCTGTGTATCTCTGAGGGAAAGCAGGCATACAGTCACCCAGGGGCCTGAGAGCTCTGAACGACAACGGAGAACATCAAGTTTCTGCCATCCCCTCTGTGTCACCCCCTGCCCACCCCCAGCTCCATTTGTATGCCTCCGTTACTGGGAGCTGACTTTCTACTGTGGAAGCTCCTTCCATCCTCGACAACGCTACTCTGAAAGGAAGTCCCAGCTCCTCTTCCCAGGCCCTTCCTGTGGAGTATAGGTCATGACCCCATTCAGCCTGGCCTTCTGGCCCTTTATTTTTCCTCTTTCAGGCCATCCAAGGGGGCCACTCCAAAGGAAAGACTTTGGCCCTACACTGTCCTCCTCCAGAAACTGCACTGGCTCCCTAGTACTCTGATGATAGAGCACAAACTCTTGCTCCTGGCCTTTGAGGCTCTAACCTGAGCCTTTGGGACTAGGAAGAGGTAGATGACTGTCCTTGGAGAGATAGCCTAGGCTGGGAGGTGGGTTTGATCTGACATCCAGCCTGGGAGTCAGGCCTGTGGCCCGCCCAGTTGCCCACAGTGTAGGCCATTAGGATGGCAAAGATTACCAGGAAGCAGATTTGGACGCCTGGGCTCAACTCTGGCAATGCCAGCCCCTACTTGGGCTGGAAAACCTTGGCAAAGCCTCTGTCCCTCTGAGGGTTCCAGAGAGATGGAGACAGAGAGCACTCCCCTGGCCCTTCTGCTGGGCACTGCCAGTTCTGTGGTTTAGGGTGGCCTGGGTACCAGGTGACCCTGGCTAACAGCTCCCCTTACCCTCTCTGTATCTCCCCTGAAAGATTAAGATCTGGGACATCCCCAAGCAACTGCTGACAAAGAACCTCACAGCCTGCAAGAAGGAGCTAATGGGCCACACCCGCAGGGTGGGCCTGGTCGAGTGGCATCCCACGGCTGCCAACATCCTCTTCAGCTCTGGCTACGACTTCAAGGTGGGTCCATGCTCTCATTTCCTGGGGCCACCCTCACATGACCGCACTGGGCACTTGAGACAACAGAAATTTACCCTCGCATTGTTCTGGAAACCAGAAATTGAAAATCGAGTTGTCAGGAGGGCCGCGGTCCCTCGAAGACCCTAGAATGCTTCCTCCTGTGCCTCTTAGAACTTCCGATGGCTCCTGGCATTCCCTGAGCTGCACCTGTGTCACTTCGGCCTGCCTCCAGCTTCGTGCAGGCTTCTCTGCTTCTGTGTGTCCTCTCATCTTTGGAGCAGGACACTTGTCAGCGGATGTAGTGTCTACCCCAGTCCATATGACCTCATCATAATTATTTACATCAGCGAAGACCCTGTTTCCTAATAAGGTCACATTCTGAGGCTCCAGTGGACATGAGTTTTTGCATTGGGGGGGGGACAATGTACAACCCCTTAGTCGTCCTGGAGGGGTTGGGCTGGATCCTATCCAGAGAAGCTTCCCACTGCCCCATTGACAGCCAAGCTGGCAGTCTATGGGCCCTGGGGATGGGGAAAATTCATGGTAGAGGAGCCCTGGATTCTATTTCAACTCAGTCTCTGCCTTGCAGTAGGAACTAGGAAAGTCCCTTGTCTTCTCTAGGCCTCAGTTTCTCCTTTTGTACACGAATGGGGTCGGTGTGACCATAGCTGTGACTTTGAAACTCTTCCCTTCACAACATAGGGCTTTATGGAGGCACTTTGGGGACCTCGCTAATGGATCAAGGGTGGGATGGGAGTGGTTGACAGAGCCTCTGACCGCCTTCTGATCAGAAGTGCTCTTTCACCTGTGTATGTAGGCTGTGTCTGCAGGGCCACCGTATATGGTTGTACACGGAACAGCTCCACGGGGTGCAGGTCACGTCACGGGCTATGGGAATAGATCTCCCTGGAGCTGTGCAGTGCACAACCTCCGCAGCTAAACGTGGCAGCCCTCTATCTGTGTGAGGTGGAAACTGCTGCTAATAAGTGTGTGAAAGCCCCTGGACTAGCTCATCTCTGGGGTCCTCCCAGCGTGGATGGTTTGTCACTCCAAAGCAGATGGTGTTTTCTTTTTGCCGCCAGACAGCCTGACTCCCAGCTTCCCTCCTGCCACGTGGCAGCTTCAGCCAGCAGATCCATCCTCCCACCCAAGGTTTCTTGGCCAGACTGCCATCTGTGGCTTCCCTCCTGGGGATACCGTGTTTCACTGCAGCCTGGCGGGCGTGCGACTGTGGGAGCCTGGGGCGGGGGTGGCCGCTGTGCTCAGAAACAGCTCATTGCGGTGCAGGTGATGGTCTGGAACCTGGACACAAAGGAGTCTGTAATCATGAGCCCCGTGAGGACGATTACCTGCCACCAAGGTGTGATCCTCTCCATGTCCTTCAACACCAATGGCAGCCTGCTGGCCACCACCTGTAAAGACCGCAAGCTTCGGATCCTCGACCCCCGGGCCGGGGCTGTCCTCCAGGTCTGTGCCGGGCTGGGGTCTGGCTTGGGGGCAGAGGAGCAAGGGGCGGTGAGGGCCTGCAGGAGGCTAGTAATGCTGTGGGCATTGTGGCCAAGCCTTCACATGTGCTATCTCTCTGTCCTCTTGGCCCTGCTGGGAGGTGGGATGTGTCACCTGCATTCTTTGGATGAGAAAACGGAGGCTGAGGAGAGGTCAGGTGATTTGCCCACCTTGAAAGCTGAGTTTTGAACCTAGTTAACTCCAGAACTTGCCAGTGTGCCTTAGCTCTGTCAGGAGGCATGTCACTCCTGCCGGTCTGCTGTGTGACCAAAGACAAGCACTTTCTGTTCTCTGAGCCTTCGCTTCCTTATCTGCAACAGTGGGCTGTCAGTCCTTCCTCTAGAAGGATTGAATGAGGTAACTCAGGTGACGGTGCCCGCCCAGCCCATTGCCTTGCATACAGTGAACACTCGGGATCTCTCAGTACGAGCACAGAGGTGCGCTAAAGTTTGCCTCGATCGTAGCTCAGAAAAAGCTCAGCAAAAATAGTAGTTGAGCCCCTAGATGGATGGGAGGATCTCTGGAAGGCTTCCTGGGGGAAGTGTCCCTGGAAAGAGATTCTTTAAGCAGAGCTAGGTAGTGAACAAGGAAGGCATTTCAGTAGCGCCGCAGCAGCAGCAGCAGCAAAGGCAGGGAGGCCAGGGACCCTAGCTGTGGCCCAAAAGCCCCTGACCACACATGTCCATCTAGGAAACCAGCTGCACGGGGCACCGGGCCAACAAGGTGCTGTTTCTGGGGAACCTGAATAAGCTGCTGTCCACGGGCACATCCCAGTGGAACAACCGGCAGTTGGCGGTGTGGGACCAGGTGAGTCTCCCGTGCAGCCCCACCCTGCCCCTCACTGTCGCCTACAGCTGAGTGCTGGCTTCGTTCACTCACTCATTTGTTCATGCCCTTCCTCGTTGCCCAAGCACGTACTTAGCAGAACCAGCTGGTGCTAAGGGTGCTGGGATGCAAACCGGGGGGCTGCTCAGACTTTGCACATCTTCTCGTTTGAGGAGGGAGTGGCCGTGGTGTGGGGGTCAGGGGGAGGTGGCCGTGTCGGGACCAGGACGAGGGGTGGGCGTGGGAAGAGAGAGAGGAGATGTCCTTCTGGACAGAAGGAACAGCTGGAGTGAGGGCTTGGAGGCAGGTGGGCAGGAGCAGCAGCTGAGGGGGTGAGGGTAAGGGCCAGGCCAGGCACTGCAGGAGCACATGGCTAGAGTTTCAAAGACTAGACAAATCGCTTCCTCTCTCTGACCTCCTCTTCCATCTTTTACAACAAATAATCAGACAAGCAGGGGAGGGCTGGTGTGTGATCAGGGGTGTGAGAGGTGATGGGTTGGAGGCAAAATGCCTGCAGGATAAAAGGGGGTGGTCTCTCTCCCTCTGTCTCCTTCCCTCTCACATGCACGCGTGCGCACACATACTCACCCAGAGCCCCTTGGCAGGGATTCCCATCTCCAGGAACACCACTGAGGACCTCCAGGAGTGACCCACAGGCCTTCCTGGTCTCCTTTCCTTGTAGGACAACCTGTCCCAGCCTCTCTTCGAGATGGACCTGGATGGCTCCTCGGGCGTGCTGTTTCCGTTCTATGATGCGGACACCAACATGCTCTATGTGGTGGGGAAGGTGAGCCTGGTGTGGGAGGGAGGGGGCTGCCTGAGCCCCTGAGGCAGGGAGCAGGGCTACCCCAGCCTAGCCCTACCGCTAGCCAGACAACAACCAGGGGCCCTGGGGGTTCAGGCCAGGGAGAGGGATGGGCAGGGCTTTCTGGACACTGTCTCCCTGCAGTGGGCATGTACCCTGTCCCAACATCCTGGCTCCCAGGGAACACCCAGGGCCAGGGCTTTGGTCAGACACCCCAGGCTTGTTGCTCCTCAGGTCTGGGACCAGATGAGGAGGCCCCATTGGTGTTTCTCAATAGGGGTACCTTCGAATTTGGGCTGGAGCAGGTTTTCATTGGTTAGTACTAACTGGTACTTGGCATCGTAGCTCCTCCCCACCAGTGCCTGGAGCAGCACTCCGTCCCTCTCTCCTTTCCCCAGTCACTAGGACATCGACAACCAGAAATGCCCCAGAAGTGTAAGATCACTGGACGGTCTCAGGACCCACCACTGCTGACCTTTTTGTGCAACTGGGAGTGGGACTCAGGCCTGTGCTCCCAGAGTTTCTGCCTTGGAGGCACATAGGTGGGCTTTGGGTCATGGTTGGGGGGAATCGAGTGTTGAAATGAGGACCCCTTGCTGCTTTAACGGCAGTTCCCTGGTGTTTTCTTATGTGAGGTGGCTTTGCCAGCCCTTTGGTTACTGTGAATGCCAGGTTTCTGCTGCATGGCCGCGGGGGGCCCTGAGGGGGCAGATGGGACCGGCTCTGAGTTGTACCCTCCTCCTCCTCAGGGAGATGGAAACATCCGCTACTATGAGGTGAGCGCTAACAAGCCTCACCTGAGCTACCTGACAGAGTACCGCTCCCACAGCCCGCAGAAGGGGATGGGTGAGTACGGAACGCTGAGGACACGTGGGGTCTGGGGAGACAGGAGCGAGTCAGATGAGGGCCCCGCCCTGGAGAGGACCCCATTCAGGAGGGCAGAAGGTGGATCAACGCAGACTCCATGGGAGTTCTGATGGAGGTGTGTAGGAGGTTCTCTGGGAGCAAGCAGCAGGAAGTCGAGGAAGGCTTCCCAGAGGAGGCAACACTTGAGGAGCCAAAAGGGGAGCAGAGCACAGCCTGGGGAGAGAATGAAGGTGTTCTAGGCCGAGGTGGGGCAGTTACAGCAGCAGCCACAACTAAGAGAGACTGACCTAGGAGAGCCCCTACTCTGTAAATGTATATGGGAATAGAAAAAAAAAATGAAAGAAGACATGTCTCTATGTTGTCTGTAAGAAACCCACTTGAACATGTAGACACGGCTAGATTAACCACAAAGGGAAGGAGAAGGACACCATGGTAACACTCGTCAACAGGACACAGGGGCAGGAGCTCTGCTCAGAGCAGCTCGGGCGCAAGCTGAGGGGGACCAAGTCTGCTTACACAGCCCCATTTCTCCAGCACAGGGCCCAGCCCAGCATAGGTATTTGCTTATGAACTGTCTAGAGACGGAAGGGGGGTGGGAGGAGGGTGCTCTCTGCTCATGCCCAGGTGTGCACTCTGGCTTCGCCCCTCATCCTGGGTCCCTGTGACCCCAGCCCAGCCAGAACCTCTGAGCCCTCCTTGGCCATCTGCCCGCAGGTGTCATGCCAAAGAGAGGTCTCGACGTCACCTCCTGCGAGATCTTCCGCTTCTACAAGCTGATTACAAGCAAAGGCCTCATTGAGCCTATATCCATGATTGTACCCCGGCGGGTAAGGGTGGCGTGGCCATCTATGAGGGAGGCGGGAGCCCCTTCTGGAGAAGACATGCCCTGGGAGCTGGAGCCCGGAGCCCATGCCCTTGGGGTAGCAGCAAGGAGGCTGGTGGCTACTCCTCAAGGGAAAGGCCTTTCTCATTGTCAGTGCAGTGTTGCTGGGAGCTAAGGGTCCTGAGACCGAACCGTCTCTGCTCTTGAGTTGCTGTGTGACCTTGGGCATGTCCCTTTGCTGTCTTGGCCTTGGTTTCTTCAACTCCTGGGTGGGGAAATCCCGGACCCCAGCTCCCTTAGGGCCCTCCCATCTGGGCGGCCACTTTGCCACCTCAGTCCTCACTCCTGGCTTCTCCTACAGTCGGAGTCTTACCAAGAGGACATCTACCCGCCTACGGCAGGAGGCCGGCCCTCTCTGACAGCCCAGCAGTGGCTCTGTGGGATGAATAAAGGTAAGGGCGGCAGACAGAAGGCCCCGTGCAAATGTGAGGTGAAATGGAGTGTCCAGTAGTCCCAGGTAGCTGAGAAGGGTTTGGCCTACAGTTGTATTCTCCCATAACCCCTTGTCCTTGACAGTGAGTCCCCACTGGCTAGGATGGTCCCATATGGGTCCGAGAATGGAGGGCTTGTCCTAAGTGGCTCAGGAAAGTCTTTCCAAATCAAGGCATTTTGCTCCATGGAACACTTCTTGCAACTCCAGACTGTGCAGCGTGCGTGGGTAGTCTCGGCCCCAAGCCCTTGCCCATCCTCCCATCCCCACTTTTGCAATTACTTTTCAGCCTAAGAGACCCTCTAGGCAGCAGCTCCCCGCTGCCCACCCCCGCCCCAGGCCCTTCCTCCCTGTGCTGACACCCTCCCTGCCCTGTCCACCTAAGGGCTACCCCAGAGGAGGCAATGTGTGCTCTTGGCCCCACCCCAGCGGCTGCCTCTTCCTTTGGGTGACACTTGGTCTGTTTCTCTCTGGACTTCTCACCTCTTCTGACTGCTGCTACCTTGGCACCCACCTCCCCCCCCACCCCCCGCCCAGCTTCTCCGGGCTGTTGGGAGGATTCATGAACTGGTAGAAGGCAGAACGCAAGGCATACAGGACTGTCCCTGCAAAGCAAGGACAAGTCTTCACTGGAGCCATTCGCAGTGTTTGGGGGCAGCTGCACGGCGTGCACTCAGCTGCCCTGGCAAACCAGGCCTCGCTTAGATGATCCCGTGGGGATGTGTTTGCAATCTGGGTGCCCCAGTGTGGGGGCTGGTTCTTGTCTGCATGCGGCCAGAGCTCCACTCCTGTCCATCTGCTCATGAGCCCTCAGTCCTCACATGGCCCTTTGCTTCCCTCCCAGGCCCAGTCATGGTGTCCCTGAGGCCCTGCTCCGAGCTCCTGAGCCCGCAGCCACTGCTCCCAGAGACACCCCCCTCCATCTCCATGGCCCCCTCCAAACAAACAGACAAGGTGGTTGTAGAAGATGGCCGGAGAGCCTTCTCCCGTCTGGAGGAGAAGGTGCCCAGGCAGGGAGCAGCAGAACACAGGCTGGAAGAGAAGACACCTCGGCTCACCAATGGCTTCGACATGGAGTGTCCCCCACCAAAGACAGAGAACGAGGTGGGAACCAGGGGGGTGGTGTGTGCACTGGGATGGTCGGGAGAAAGTGAGCGGTGAAGACAGCCAGCTGTGGGGCCTGGCCTGGCCTCTTGACTTGCTTTGTGACCTCATTCACCAGACAGGCAGTGAGCGCTGTGGTCTGCCAAGATGGCAGGTGTATATCCAGATGGCGGAAAACCGTCTGCAAGATGCTGAGGGTTTGATTCTGTATTAGAGTCCCTCTCAGCTCTTGACCCTAGGATTTTCTGTTTTCAGAGTCAACATTAGTTAAGTGCCCGCCATGTCCCAGGTCCTGTGGTAGGCACTATGGCTTATGACCTGACTGAATTTTCTCCCCAGCCCTGGGGGTCAGTGTGTAGTGGCTAAAAACACAGGGGCCGGCACCTCACAGAGGAGTCCTGGTCCTGCCTCTGCTGAACACTGATGGGAGGACCTCAGAGCCAGGGGCTGAATCTCTCTTGGCCTCAGCGGCAGGGGGTGGGGGAAGGGGTACTTACACTACCACCCCCGTAGGGGTGCAAAGATCCTCAGGGGAGCGCCCAGCATCTGCGACGGTTCCCTACACCGCAGCGATGACGCTAACGCCCAGGTTCATCTTCTGACCCCCAGGTTCCTAGAGGAGGAAATTAAAACTCAGAGAGGCTAAGTAACTTGCTGAGGTCACATCATTTAGCTAGTTTAGTGGTGAGAACTGTAGCCTCCAGACTTCAGGGCCAAGCATCCTTTCCTCTATCCCACAGGGCATCTAAGGAGGCAAAAAAAAAAAAAAAAAAAAAGTCTGACACATCAAGTCGTTAAGACTTCATTTATTAGGTGAAGAAATGGTTTTATAAAGTTCTGTGCAACATCCGCTCCCTTGAGCCTCCACGTGTCTCTGTGGAAAGGGGGCGGTGGTTTGTCCTTCCCGAGGGTGTTCTGGCCCCTCACATCCAGGGCCACCGCATGATCTCTCCCTCTGTTCTGTGCTTTCCCAGCTGCTGCAGATGTTCTATCGACAGCAGGAGGAGATCCGAAGGCTCCGCGAGCTGTTGACCCAGCGCGAGGTGCAGGCCAAGCAGTTGGAGCTGGAGGTCCAGAACTCACGCATGGGCTCACAGAGGTTCTGAGCAGAGCGCGCTGCCCTCCCCGCCCTCAGGGACACCACTCGGCTCCATGGGGAGGTCCAGAACCAAACCACAAGTCCCCCAAGAACAACCACTATTTCTATATTTTTTACCAGAAAACGAAAACTCTCGGTTGCTGGAAGATTCTAGTGGGAGGGGTGTGGTGCCATTTTCTACTTGCCTTCTCAAAACAGGTGTCTGAATTGACTCTTTTTAGACAACAACTTGCCTTCGGTTTTGTTCTGTGTTTAAGGTTCCACGGCAAGCTGTCACTTCTCCAGGGAAAGAACACTATAAAGTTAGAGCTCGAAGGACCCAAGAGGGGAAGCTGCCTGTGATTTTCAAACTGTCCACAGGGTGGGAGGAAGCCTAAGCAGGAGGGCTGTGCCCCCCACCCCCACCCCATTCCAACCAGACAGCTCCCCTTCTTTCTGATTTATATATTGGCTTCCATGGAATACATAGTTCTGTTTCTGAAAAAACATTGAGAAGTTTGAAAAGCAGTGATCTGGCCCAATTCCTCATTTTACAGGTGGGGAAACTGAGGCCCAGAGAGAGATGAGTGACCAGGGTCCACAGAGGGTTCGTGGAAGGGCTGGGTCAAGCTTCTGGTCTGCTGGGTCTGTCTTTCTGCTGCTCCCAGTCTGATGCAGCTCTCAGCCCACAGGGCAGGAATCTGTTTATTCTGGGTTCAGCAGTGACCTCTTACAGGTCCTTGCCTCTCTGGTCTCAGTTTCTCCATCTGAACCTGGGGACCCTGAGGTGTGCTACCCTCTATAGGATCTGCCACCTGAGACAAGAAGCCGTGGCCTTGACCTGAGGAAAACTACCCATAGCGCAATGATCTGGGTCAGCTGTAGGAACTCACAAGACATTGGTGAACCAGCAGAGGAAGTTTAACTGTGGGGAAATAAGTCAAGCTTTGGCCCAGTGCTAGAACACAGAGAGGAGGCCCACACCATCCTCTCTTCAATCGCCATCAGCCAAGTGTGGACAGACACTTATCTCTTTTGTGGGGGAGCAGACATCAGGGTGGTTCCTGTGACCACTGACGGCCACCCCGGAAGCCCTCAGGCCACAGAGCCTGTCCGCTCCACGATAGAGGCAGGTATTTTGGTCTACGAGGTAGGGAGCCCCAGCACTGTGGGATGCCTGCAAAGCCCCATGGCCACCCCCTTCTGGAGAGGGATGACTGCACTAGGGAAGGCAGTAGGGTCAGATGACCCTGAAATTCCCTTCTAGCCTGAGAGTAATATGTCCCTCCCTTGTGAATCTGTGTCCTGCGCCCATTCGCTAAGGTTCTTTCTCAGTGGCCAATACACAGCCGAGCTAGAGATGGAGAATGTTGGAAATTAAATGAGCCCTGATGGGATTTTGTCCACTGCACTGGAGCTAAGATGGGGACAGGAGGAGGCCCCACCACCTGGTAGGTTTCAGCCCAGGCTGTACGTGAGAGTCCTCTTAGGAGGGTTCAAGAAATACAGATGCCTCGTCCCAATCCCAGGCCAGTTGAAGCTGAATCTTTGTGTATATTGTTCTGAGTTCCCAGGTCATTCTGCAGTACAGACTGGAGAGCCACTGAGCTGGCCCATCTGTACCTATCTGCAGTAGAGATGAGGGCAGCGAACGTCAGACTGGCTCTGGGACCTAACTCCCTCCTCTGAATCCGGGCTGGAAGTGTCCTGTGTCTCTGTGGGACCCCTGGCTACAACTCGATGAGGGCTCTGTGACCCCGAGTGCCCCCTCCCCTAGCCATGGCTTGGTCCCCCTGTCTGCCTACACACACCAGACGCCCGCATCCTCTGTCTTGTTGACTTGTCCCTGGGGCTCACCAGAGGCCATGTCCCAGGCGTTGTGAGGGAACAGAGCTCCCCTGGGTGGGGCTGCCTCTCCCACCTCATGGGCAGTCAGCTCTCCACAGTTTACAAAGCCCTTCCACCTCCACTCCCTGGCATGTCCAGCTCTAATTCTAACATGGGCCAGGCGAGCATCGCCCCCCTGCTCAGAATGATGACACTATCCCCATGTCATTCTCAGAGAGTGAAGAAGGATCACTCCCACAGGCACTGGCCACAAACAGCCGGAGTTTGGGCTGAGTCTGGGGCGCCTCCCGAATGCTCCTCTGCGCAGAACCTTCTCGGGCTCTTAAGGGACCCAGACCTCATGCTTAAAAACAATGTGAAGGCATCTGTGAACAAACTTGTTTTTTGGGTTTGCTTTTTTTTAAGCTAGAATAAATTATTTAAATTATTTCACAGCAAGGGAGAGGGATAGGTAATTTTTATCAAATATTTTTTTAAGCCATTTTTTAAAATTGCGTTTTTGTTTATGTTCTTGACTGATGAAGCAGAGGTTGCCCAGCATCTGCAGGGCCAGTCCTGCACACTCAGGGCAAAGCAGAATGTGCACTCATCTCTTTACTAAACCGTCCTCCGGGAGGCCCCTGACCATTGACTCAGGAGCTTTTTGAGAATGAAGACAGCACCGGGAGATGAGCGCTGGGGTGTATCCACCTTAGCTCTACGATAAATGTTCTTCCTGGAACTAAATTTAAGATTGTATCATAGAGGGAAGAAGGAAATCAAAAATAGATCTCTGCTTTTAATATGAAACCGTGCCTGAAATAGTTTGATTGTTTTAATGTTGTTTCTGAAATTCCTTTTACCTTTGTAAAAAAAAAAAAAAAAATTAAGAAATAAAAATGAAAATAGATATGAAATCGTGCAATGGAAAGAATGTACCAAAATAATAAACAACATCTGCCTAGACATTTTAATACCTGGAGCTTTCCTTTTCTTGATTTGTTCTACAAATACCAATTAAATTATCTACTTGTTTGGACCAGAGACCAGGCTGGAAAACAGATAAAACAGACTTGGTCCCTGCCCTCTGAAGTTTTTAAGTCATGCTTGGAAGGAAGATGAGGGCCAGGTTAGGGGAAGTGTGGGCTGTTCTGGGTGAATAAGCAAGGTGGGCTTCCTGGAGGAGGTGAAATTTAGGCAGACACCTGAAGGATAAATAGAAGTAAGCAGGGCAAAAGGTATTGGGGGGAAAAGAGGTTCCAAGCAGAAAAAACTGCCTATTCCTGGTCTAGAAACAAGCAAAAAGTAGAGCATAGACAGGGCAGGGATCAAAGGTATTAAGAGCCAAGGATAGGAACTGAGAATTTTTTTCCAACTTTATTGAGATATGATTGACAAAAGTTGATTATACTTGGATTGTACATGATTTTTAAAGATATACATTGTGATGATTTAATATATGTATACCTTGTGAAATGATTATCATCAATTAACACATTATCTCACATAGTGTGCGGTGAGAACACTTGAGATCAACACGCAGAAAATTTCAAGTATAGTAGTATTAACTAAAGTCACCGGGCTGTACCTTAGATCCCCCAAACTTGGGCGGTGCACAACTAAAAGTCTGTACTCTTTTCCCCCACCTCCAAAGCCCCCCGCAACCACCATTCCACGCTGTTGCCAGGAGTTCAGCTGTTTTGATTTTGTTTTGTTTTTTGTTGTTGTTGTTGGTTTTTGTTTGTTTTTTGATTCCACATCTATGTGAAACTAAATAGTATTTGTTTTTCCTCCTCCTGGCTTATTTCACTAAGTGTAGTCTGCCAAACTCACCCAGGTGGCAAATGGCAGGATTTCCTTTTTTGGGTCTGAGCAAGGTTTCACCGTATATACACACAGCATTCATTCACGGACGGACACTGGTGGTTTCCATGCCTTGGCTGTTGTGAATAACGCTGCAAGGCACCCCGGAGTGCCGGTGGCTCTCCCAGATACTGACTTCATAATCTTCCTGTATGTACCCAGAAGGGAGACGGCTCGATCATGGGTTAGGTCCATTTTTCACTTTTGTGAGGAAACTCCATGGTGTTTTTCAGGTTGGCTGTACTAATTTACATTTGGTGGAGGCTGAGACAGCCTGGGGCGATCGGAGTTTCTAGGATTCTGACAACTGGGGGAACGGTGATTTCTCCCGGGGAAAGGGCAGAGAGAATCAAGGCAAAGTGGATCCGGCTGCGGCCACCTCCCAGGCGCAAGGCCAGGCCCGAGCCCTCCACGCCGCGGAAGAGGCCGGCGCAGGTCCGGCTAGAGCGCGGCCCACGGGGCCGCAGGGCGCAGATGTCGCCGCTACCCGGGCCGGGCGTGCGCAGCGGTCCTTCCTGCGCGAGCGGAGCCAACCCCGCCCCGCCGCCCCGCTTTCGATTCTCCGCGGGAGCCCCTCCCCCGCACCGCCGCCGCCGGGACCCGAGGGCTGAATGGCCAGCGCAGGTGCGCGGTGCGGGACACCTGGGGGGCCGGGGACACCTGGGGGGCCGGGAACACCTGGGGGCCCGGGGCCGCCGGAGCGCGAGGACGCAAGCGTCTGGCGCTGCCCGGAGCATGGCGACCGCGTGGCCGAGCTCTACTGTCGCCGCTGCCGCCGTTGCGTGTGCGCGCTCTGCCCGGTGCTGGGCGCGCACCGCGGCCACCCAGTCGGCCTGGCGCTGGAAGAGGCGGTGCACGTGCAGGTGGGGACCGGGGCGGCGCGCGGGGGGTGCAACGGGCGGGGAGGCGCGCGCAGGGTTGGCGGCCGGTTCCTGGTTAGGCCTGGAGCCGCAGGGAGGCCCACCTGTTGTTGCCAACGATCAGTTAAGCTTCAGAAGAGGTGGGTTTGGGAGTGAGAACTTGGGCGCCCTGGCTGATACGCAGATGTCCTTGACCTCGTCCTCCACGCGGGTCTACCACACTGCCCTTGGGCTGGAAGAAGGTCTGCCGGTGAACACCGATGGAAAGCCGTACAGACACCTCTGGTTTTCTCTCCTGAAGTTCACAGTCAGTGCCTGAGGACTGCTTGACTGACTGTCGTAGTAGGAGCGGCCTCCAGCCATCCGCTCCTGCCCTTCCCCTCCACCCTTCCTGCCACCGCACTTCCCTTCCACGCATTTAACAGCCTGGTGGGGAGCTGTGACAGCCATTTTATTGATAAGAAAAGGAAAACTGGAAGCTGAGGCTGCCTTTGATCCCAGGATTCCACAGCTGGGTTGTCCCCACTGGCTTCTCATCTTGGAGCCCTCACCCGTGCATAATCCTAACAGTAGTCAGGGGCTCTCAACTCTTGTTCTGGCCTTGAGGACAACTTGTTCTGTGGCTCTGGTCAAATCTGTCTGCCCCCCTGGGATAGGCAGGCCCTCCTGTCTCTGACAGATGTAGATTCTACCACTTCCTCTTCCAGGAAGTCTTCTGTGATTAATGACCTTTCTCTTCACATTGCGACAGCCTTGGAGCTGGATGAAAATGGGCCCTGTGGGAGCTGGTCCAGTTGGTGGAGTCCTGGGTTTAAGGCCCTCCTCTGCCTCCAAGGTCTTCCTTTTCTTATCTGTATAGTGGTTGTAATAGTAATAGCTCCTCAGAGGCTGTTTCCAGAGTTCATATGGCTGCTTTCCAGAGATAGGGCTTGGGTGTCTCATAGGTGGGTCCACCCACCTACCTACCTCCCCGCCTACGTACTCATTTTGTGTTCACACACCTACCCACTCACCTGTTTATCCATCGTCCTTCCATCCACTCATCAGACATCCATTCAGCACATACTTTGTGCCATGAGCTAAGGAATAGATCGATTCTTCCTGGATCTGGAGGTGTTCCCTGGCTGGTGGGATGAGAACAGATGGTGACAATATAGTGTGATAAGTATTGTAATTGGGAAGCTGGAGATAAGACAGTGTGAAGTAGGAAGAGGGAGCCCAGGAAGACTTCCTGGAGGAGTGCCACTGGAACTGTCCTTGAAGGCCGAGTAGAATTTTACCAGGTAGCATTGACAGGAGAAGCATCCTGGGATTGGAAGGCCCAGACACCAGGAGGCTGGGCTCTCTTGGGGTGATGGACAGCATTTAGACTTGAAAGCTTAGAAATCACAGTGGGGTAAGGATGTGCTCCTGGAATTTGTGGCTGTAGCTTATACCTGGGCTCCCATTGTGTCCCCACCCTCACCCACCACCTAGAATACAACCACACACAGCAGCAAATGCTTGTTGGATGTGACAGTGACAGCTGACAACTGTGTTGAGTGCTTAGTCCCTGCCAAGCACCGCACCAGGCACTCTGTGTACTTCTCATTCTCTGTGGTGATGCTATGGGGTTAGCTCCAGATTTATTGCTGAGAAAACAGGCTTAGAGAGGTGAGGTCACTCGCTCAGTTCCCATGAAAGGGACTCAGACCTAGGAAGTCCTGTGTGACTCAGGCTGGTGCTCTTCATAGCTTGCTGGGTGGCCCCCGCTCTCCACTTGAAGCTGGCAGCCCTTGGTCACTGTGTTCGATTCAGCAAACACTTCTGGGTCACTCCCTGGTCCCTGGGGGGGAGCCAAGAATGGAGCAGGCCTGCCCTCAGGAAGCTGTCGGTTGGCTGGGCAGCCAGACCTGGGCCCAGCAGCTGAGTATAAGGCCAGCTGAAGAGAGTCCAGATAGAGGTGAGGTCAAACCTGTGGGGAAGAGGGTCACAGAGCCCACCCGTGGAAAAATGGCAGTCGCAAAACAGAGACATATGGAAGGGAGCCATTTTAGGTGGGAGGGAGATGGGACCATGAACCCCCACAGACCTCACACGTGCAGGTCTTCTGAAGCCCAGTCCAGGCCAAAGGCCCACATTCTTTCTGGAATGTATGTTCCACGCGGGCAGGCCCTGTGACAGGGCCTGGCACGTAGCTGGTGTTCAGTTAATAGTGACTCTATAAGTGAACACTCTTCCCTTGTCCCCAAGCTGTTTGCCTTAAGGCCCTATTTGAGAAAATTAGGTCATAAGTAGGATTGTTCTAGAAAAAAGGGAGGGGAGCATCAAGGTTTGAAGAATATCCGACATGGACTTCCGAGGATCAGAGGGACCCTTGTTCTAGCTCATCCTCCAATTTGCCCCGTGACTCTGGGCCCATTCTTCTCACCTGTGAGTCTCAGGTACCTCAACTGGAGCAAAATTCAGGGGTGGGAGATGCCCCTCGGGGTAGCTTGTTACCTTAAAAGTCACAGAACTAAGTATTAATTTTTCCTAACTCCTTCACATACAGAAACTCATCCAAGAATGTTTAAAGCAGCTGGAAACCAAGAAGCAGCAGAACGTTGGCAACATAACCCACATAGAAGACACTGCCGAGAAGCTCAAGGCAAGTGGACATTTCTTCTTTATTCTAGTTGAGATATCCGCACTTCCCCTTGGACGCAAGGCTCTCCTCAGTGTGGAGCCAAGGGTATATAAAAACCTCTAAGGGTTTTTAGATCCGGTTTGGTGGCCCTTTGGACTTCCAGAACTTAGGGGGCTCTTTTGAAGAAAAAGAACACAAAATCAGGTGTAAGGCCATGAGGGGCCGGCTAGTGAGGAGCTTGAAGCTTGTGGTGTTGTGTTGTGTTGTGTTGTGTTGTACCTGAAGCTTCTGTGTTGTTAGCTTGGTGAAGATCTGCCTCTGTCCAGTGCCCTACTCTTGCCCCATAGCGCCTCACAAAATGGAGGAACAGCCTTTCCTGCCACCTGCCGCCACCGCCAAGGCCATTCTCTTAGAGGGACTAATCGTCCATCCCCTGCACCCCAAGTCACCTTAAAGCAAAATGCAGTGTAAAGAATGTGCAAATAACTCTTTGGGTGCCAACTGCTTCACTGAAAGAAATTAAATAGGGTACAAATATATTCCAAAAGTAAGTACTTTCTTTAGGCTCCTCTTTTCACAAAATTGTTTATTTATTTATTTTTTAAATAATTAAAAAAATTTTTTTTTAAGATTTCGTTTATTTATTTGACAGAGAGCACAAGTAGGCAGAGGCTGCAGGCAGAGATGGGGGGAGGGGAAGCAGGCTCCCTGCAGAAGCAGAGAGCCCGATGCAGGACTCGATCCCAGGACCCTGGAATCAAGACCTGAGCCGAAGGTAGAGGCCTTAACCCACTGAGCCACCCAGGTGCCCCCAGAATTGTTTATTTAAATGGATTCTTTTTGGGCTTGAAATGAGAAGTTGGGACTGATACAATTGTGAGCTGCCATTTTACTCTAAAAAAGTTGTGCTGGGTTTTTTGGTCCTTTTATGTGAACTGAGCTGGTCCCTTCCCCTCTCAGCCTCGGCTGCCCCCTCCTTGAAATGGGGGCTGGGGTAGGATGCCCTCCCAGGGCCTTTCCCCCTGAGGGCTCTGTGAACCC
The DNA here is from genome assembly GCF_002288905.1 of Enhydra lutris kenyoni. NCBI lineage: Eukaryota > Metazoa > Chordata > Mammalia > Carnivora > Mustelidae > Enhydra > Enhydra lutris. The sequence goes on along the minus strand of NW_019154097.1, from coordinate 7,238,459 downwards.
TGGACTGACCCCCACAGTCAGAGCAGAGAGACTGGCACCCAGGACGTCCTGAGGCCAGGCCTGTAGCAGAGGGGAGATGCCGAGGCCCAGGCTAGGCAAGGCAACAGAATTGGTCCCCTATTGGCCCAGCATGCTTTGTCTGTGGCTGCATGCCCCAGCGTGCTGGGGACAGTTGTGGTTTACACCTGGGGCCCCAGCTGCATTAGTAACGATGCCCGTCATGTCTCCAAGAACATTTCTTTGGGGCTCAGGTAAATACATCCATTGGAAAAGATTCAGGAAGGGATGGGGGAGGTGCTTTGGGCCACTCAGCCAGAAGAACAGAATCGGGGTACAGAGTCACTGTCTGTGGATCTCTGAGCAGATATGGTTTGGGGGCCCCCAAGGAAAGAATTAGGACCCGTGTGCAGAGTCTAAGCGGGTCACATTTCAGCCTCATCTAAGGGATGGAGTTTTCTTTCTTTGAACCTTTTCCCCAGCTTTTAAACTTCTATTTTGAAATAAGTACAGATTCACAGGATGTTGCAAAGGTAGTGCAAAGAAGCCTCAGGTACCTTTTTCCTAGCTTGCCCCAAGGGTTAGAGCTTACCTAACTCTAGTGCCGTGTCAAAACCAGAGTTGACAGCGTGTGTGTATAAAGTCCTACGTCAGTTTCTCATACGGGTAGATTCAGGAATGCAGAAGGATTCCGCCACCACCAAGACCTACCTCGGGCAACACCATTAGAGTCACCCCTCCCACTCTCCCCCCAACAGTCTAACCCCGGGCAATCACACATCCGTTCTCTATCTCTGTCATTACGGCATTCAAGAATGTCATAAAACCGAAATTATATGGTGTACGACCTTTGAGATTTTTTTCACTCAACCTAATGCCTTCAGGATCCCTCCAGGTTGTTTTGTGTATCAATAGTTCATTCCTTTGAATTGCTGAATAATCCCAGCCATCTGGTAGTCCAGGTCGGCCAGTTTTTTTTGTTTTTGGTTTTTTTAATTTGAAGCTTTCGTCTATGTTAGGATAGTTTCGTTGTTTCCATTTTGGGGCTATTACAAATAAAGCCGCTTTGAGCAATCGTGTACAGGTTTTTGTGTGGACGTAGTTTCCGTTTCTCTGCAATAAATGCCCAGTGCTGGTTCTATGGGGCTTGTATGTTTAGCTTCTCAAGAAACTGCCAGAACATTTTGCAGGGTGGCTGTGTCATTTGACATTCCCACCAGCCATGTATGAGACATCCAGTCTCCCCTCATCCTTGCCTACCAGCAGTACTTTCCTGAGTTCTATTCTAGCCTTTCTGGAAGCTGTGAAGTGGTCCTCCCTTTGGGGCCTGCGTTTGCGTTTCCCCAGCAGCTATGATACCAAACACCTTTCCATGTGTTTAATGGCAGCTTGTCTGTCCTCTTTGTTGTTGTTGTTTGTGTTTTTTGTTTTTTACCACCTCAGGATTGGTTTGTCTGTTTTCCTGCTGCTGATTTTGGAGACCTATCTCTCTGAGCTAGATGGGAGTCCTTTGTCAGGTCTGTGGTTTACGAATATTTTCTCCCAGTCTAGGGCTTGACATATCATTGCCTTCACAGGGGCTTTAGCAGAGTGAAAGTTTTTTAATTTTGAAGAAGGCCAGTTTATCCTTTTTTTTTTTTTTTTTATGGATCATGCCCTCGGTTTCATGACTGAAAGCACTTGGCCTAGCCCTACATCCCAAAGATTCCCACCTTTTCTTTGGTCTAAGAGTTTGATAATTTTATGTTGTACATTGAAGTCTGTGATTCTTGTTGAGTTCCTTTTTTGTATAAGGTGGGAGATTTAGCTCAATTCTTTTTTTCTCTTTTCTTATGGATGTCCAGTTGCTCCAGCACCATTTGGGGAGAGACTGTGTGTTCTCCATTGAATTGCTTTTGTCAAAAATCAGTTGGCCCTGGGAGCCGTTGGGAGCTGAGCACCAGACACCCCCACAAGAAGGGTGCCTGTCTCTAGGTCTCCCAGCCCCCACCTGATCACTTCCTTCACTGTGTTACCAGCCTGGCTCCTGGGGGCATTTATGTTTCCATCCCTGGTCAAGAAACAAATATTTAAAAATTCAGCCATGCTTAACTCTTTATCAGATATGTCATTTGCAAATATCTTCTGCCATTCGGGAGGTTGCCTTTTGGTTTTGTTGATTGTTTCCTTTGCTGTGCAAAAGACTTTTATTTTGATGTAGTCCCAACAGATTATTTTTGCTTTTGTTTCCTTCACTTTATGAGGCATATCTAGAAAAATGTTGCTATAGCTTATGTAAGAGAAATTACTGCTGTGCTCTCTTCTAGGATTTTTATGGTTTCAGGTCTTTAACATTTAGGTCTTTTTTTTTTTTTTTTAAAGGTCTTATTTATTTATTTGACAGAGCGAGAGGGAACACAAGCAGGGGGAGTGGGAAAGGGAGAAGCAGACTTCCAGCCCAGCAGGGAGCCCAATATGGGGCTTGATCCCAGGACCCTGGGACCATGACCTGAGCAGAATTCAGGCAGATGCTTAACAATGGAGCCACCTGGGTGCCCCCATTTAGGTCTTAAATCCATTTTAAATTTATTTTTGTGTATAATGTAGCAAAGTGGTCCAATTTCATTTTGTCACAAAGCTGTACAGTTTTCCCAACACCAGTTGTTCAAGAGACTATTTTTTTCCCATTTCATATTCTTGCCTCCTTTGTCATAGATTAATTAAACATATAGTTGAGGGTCTATTTCTGGGCTCTCTGTTCAGTTCCACTGACCTATGTGTCTATTTTTGTGCCAGTACCATACTGTTTTCATCACTATAGGTTTATAGATTATTTTGAAATCTGGGATTTGGGTACCTCCAGTTTCATTCCTTTTCCAAAATTGCTTTGGCTCTTTGGGGTATTTTGTCGTTCCATACAAACACATAAAGAACTTATACAACTCAACCCCCGCCAAAAAAAACCCCAAAAATCTAATTAAAAGTGAGTAGAAGACAGGGGTGCCTTGGTGGCACTGTTGTTTAAGTGTCTGGCTCTTGGTTTCCACTCAGGTCATGATCTCAGGGTCATGAAACCAACCCCTGCGTCAGGCTCTGCACTCAGCAGAGAGTCTACTTGAAGATTCTCTTCTTCTGTTCCTCCCCCATGGTCCTGTATGCACATGCTCGCTCGCTCTCTTTCTCTCCCCCGCAAATAAATAAAATCTTTTTTTTAAGAGATTTTATTTATTTATTTGGCAGACAGAGATCACAAGTAGGCAGAGTGGCAGGTGGGGGAGGGGGAGGCAGGCTCCACGCTGAGCAGAGATCCCGATATGGGGCTCGATCCCAGGACCCTGAATCATGACCTGAGCCGAAGGCAGAGGCTTAACCCACTGAGCCACCCAGGTGCCCCTCAATGTTTGCTTTTTTAAGATTTATTTGAGAGAGAGAGAGCACGATTGGGATGAGAGCCACAGGGAGAAGCAGACTCCCCACTGAGCAGGGAGCCCTATGTGGGGCTCAATCCCAGGACCCTAGGATCATGACCTGAGCCGAACCAGATGCTCAACCAACTGAGCCACCCAGGTACCCCCGAATTTTTCACTTTTGAGGGTCCATGAGCTCGGACTTGAATTCTTTTCAGTACAGTCCTGTCATTTGGTTTATTTGTTTTGCTGGTGACTCTTTTTGCCCATGACCCTTGATGGATGACAAGATTCCTTGCCCCTGGGGTGCCTGGGTGACTCAGTTAAGCGTCAGCCTTCAGTGAATGAGCCCCACAAAGGGCTCCCTGCTCAGCGGCGAGTTTGCTTCTTCCTCTCCCTCTGCTGCTCTCCCTGCTTGTGCTCTCCCCGCCCCCTCTCTCTAATGAATAAATAAAATCTTAAAAAAAAAAAAGGAAAATCCCTTGCTCCTTTCCCAGGCCAGTGAATGGAGTTTTTCCCGTTCCTAGTTCATGGATGAAACAGGCTGCTGGGTTGGTGCAGGTGGCAGGTGCCCAGAGACCCCTCCCAAGGCTGCCAGGCTCCCAGTGTGGTGCAGTTGTCATACGGGTCACTTGCTCAACTTCTGCACTGGAGTTCCCTCTTTGTTTTGGGCAGCTAAGGATTTCTGCTTTTTGTCGTTTGTGGGTTTGCTTTTTGTTTTTGAGCTGAGTCATATGATTTAAAAATTGGCTCATGTGTATCCACATTTCTGTGTGTTTGAACTAGGGAGGGAGGTTTCCCACGTCATCTTCTTCCCCCCTTATTGACCAAAAGTATGTGTCCCTTTATATATGGGGCGTCTTGTTTTGGCTTGAGGTCCTAACTAACACTACCCTGGGTCAGTGTCAGAGACTGTGTGTTCCAGTATATGGCTCTACCACGATTAAGCCATTTTTGTAATGTTGAACATTTCGATCATTTCCAGTTTTTCCCTAGCATAAAAGAACACCGGAGCGAACGTTTCTTACTTGTTCCGTCTGGACACATTCCCAGAAGTGACTCCTCCAGCTCATGGACATACATGTGTAGGACTCTCCTGTGTTCCGCTGAACTATGGCCCGTGTGCTTTGGGGCAGAGAGGTCAGGGACAGCCACGCTGCCCTGTGCTTGTGTAGGGAGAGGCACTGCTGGGAAAGGGCTGTCTGCCTGGAAATTAATCCATAAAACACCTTTGTGAGCAAACGAAAGTCAATAAAGTTCACACGTGCTCCAAAGTCCACTGTTCAGAAACCAGGGAACAGCCAACCACTTCCTTCCAGAGAACCATCAAGAAGGCCTTGGTCCTTAATCCTCAACCAACACCCATGGAATGATTTCCTCTGACATCCTTGTCAAGAGGCTGTTTCCTTCCCCTGCACAGCAGCTCAGAGGCCCAGGTGGACCGGAAACTCGCCATTTGCTCGCTACCCTAACCCGGACAAGGGTCAGGTGTCAGAGTGGTACAGTGATAATGCTCTTCTTTTGGAATCTTCCCAGTTTTCCCCAGGGAGCTTTTGATACTTTTATGAGTGTGTCGGGGGGGGGTATGTAAATATGTATACTATAAAAATAAATATACACATAAGTTTGGTTACTGTCTGTCGAATCCAGACCTGGGTAGGGAGTTAGGGTGTGCACAGGCTGGCAGAGCTGAAGTGGCCCTTGGCGATGGGGGCACCCAGGAAGACAGAAGCCACTTTGAGGGTTTTGGACAGTGGTGATGAGTGCAGGGAACAGTGACACAGCATGGGAGAGGCAGAGAAGCCAGCCAGGGGTGGCGAGGCAGGAGCATGGCAAGAGACACAGGGAGGATGTGGGAGGAGGGAGAGCAGGAGGCTGGGGCCACTGTGGTGGGAGCTGGAACCAGAGCAGACCTGTCCTTTGGGAGCTGGAGGATAGAGGGGACACAGGGATGCAGCCTCTCGTGAAGACCTTGCCTTGGTGGAAGGGACGCCCTGGCTGCTCCCTCTCCCTCATTTCTCTCTAGTTCCTCCTCCCATTGACCAGACCCAGCCTGAAGGAGGCTCTTGGAAATGCGCAGGCAGGAGTCAGCCCCTCTCCCTACCAAGCAGGGCTGGGGGAAGGAGAGGAAATGGGCCTACACTAGCACCCTAGGGAGGGAAATAAACAGCCTCCATTCCTGGCTCTGTGCCTTTCCCTGTGACCCACCAGAGCTGTAGGGACTGAACCGCAGCTTGGGGACCAGTTATGGGACAGAAGGCAGCCTTTGCCAGGGTGGGAATGGGTAGGTGAGGACCCAGCCAGGCCATGCTGCTGCCGACAGGGCCGATGCCACCAGTCTCCACCACCCTCGCTGGATAAGGCCACCCCTCTGCCTCCCTCTGCAGGCCATGGCCACCTGTCCGAGTCACCAGTGACAGCATAGCTAACAGGGAGAGGGCAGGGGTGGGGAGCAGTGGGAGGCCCCGGAGCGGCACCCATGGAAGCACTGTCCAAAGTCGCGCTGAGATATAAGCCAAACAGCTCTCTCCATTCTCCTCACAGGCCCCTCGCCCTCCACAGGACCCAGACAGGCCTGCAGGGCCCTGGGCCGACATGAGTCACACAGCAGCCAGCACTCTGGGTATAAAAATCCCCCACTCTCCCTGCCGGACTTCACCGCTGCCCGAGTTCCTTTTGTCCCCAGTCCCTAAGCTTTTCAGCTAGACTCTTCAGGGCCTCACCCAGCCCAGCCCACTCCAGTGTGGGGTCCAGTTTCGCTTTGAATCAATGTGGCCCAAACCACCAGACAGCATACTTCCTTGTTTCATCACCAGAATTCCTTCCCTCCCTCCCATTCTCTCTCTCTCTCTCTCTCTCTTTCTCATGCTTTTAAACTGTTTGCACGATCAGCCTCATCTCCTTACACCTTAAGTTTTCTTGTGGATGTTTCCAAATGGTTATTCCTGGACTGAGAGTTACAACGATGGGTTGTGTCATTAAGCTTGTTTTGTACATTCTTCTTCACAAAGTGGAGCTGTGGAAACTGCTTGGCCAGGAGAGTATTTGCTCTCTTGGTTTCTAGAAAGGTGCTCCATTTACATACATTGCCTCCAGAGTATGTCTATAAATCTGGAGTTTGGCACCCATTTTCTTTGCTTCATTGGGTTGTTCAGGAGGGACATATTTGTGTCCGTGTTCCCTGACCCGTAGAAACCATGTTGTCAGTGTAGACTAATTCCCAGGCTGGCCCAAAGCCAACTTAACCTATATTGCGTGCGGCTGGGAGCAGCTAGCCTCAGAACTTAACCACAGCCCAGAGCGCTGTATAGGAAACTGACTCAGGGAGCCCACTCCCTAGATCATGCCAAAGCTCGTGTTCCTGCCCCACTAAAAAGAGAACATGACATCATAGGGAGCCTGTCCAAGTACCAGGGGCTGTTCTGTTGTGTGGACTGATGTTTGGGCTGGAGAAAGAGGCTAACCTGTGTTTTGCTTTTATTTATTTATTTATTTTTAAAAATAAACATATAGGGGCGCCTGGGTGGCTCAGTGGGTTGGGGCCTCTGCCTTCGGCTCAGGTCGTGATCCCAGGGTCCTGGGATCGAGCCCCAAATCGGGCTCTCTGCTCAGCGGGGAGCCTGCTTCCTCCTCTCTCTCTGCCTGCCTCTCCGCCTACTTGTGATCTCTGTCAAATAAATAAATAAATAAATCTTAAGAAAAAATAAAATACAATAAAAAATAAATATATAATGTATTTTTATCCCCAGGGGTGAATCACCAGGTTTACACATTTCACAGCACTCATCATAGCACATACCCTCCCCAATGTCCATATCCCCACCACCCTGCTTTTATTTTTTTTAATGATTTTGTTTTATTTTTTAATCGTACTAGTAGTACATGAGCACGTGTTCATTTTTTTTTAATGTTCACAATAGTATGTTAGAATCTAGTATAGAACTATAGCAACTACAAAATGGGAGTGCCTCTTCACCATCCCCCCAAGCCCATAACTTTTCCCAACATGACTAGAGCATTTATTTTATTTTTTCAGTGTTCCAAGATTCATTGTTTATGCACCGCACCCAGTGATCCATGCAAAACGTGCCCTCCACAATACCCACCACCAGGCTCACCTAACCCCCCAACCCCCCTCCAAAACCCTCAGTTTGTTTCTCAGAGTCCGCAGTCTCTCATGCTTCATCTCCCCCTTCAACTTCCCCCAATTCACTTTTCCTTTCCTTCTCCTAATGCCCTCCATGTTATTCCTCATGCTCCACAAGTAAGTGAAACCATATGATAATTGACTCTCTCTGCTTGACTTATTTCACTCAGCATAATCTCCTCCAGTCCCGTCCATGTTGATACAGAAGTTGGGTATTCATCCTTTCTGATGGAGGCGTAATATTGCATTGTATGTATGGACCACATCTTCTTCATCCTTTCATCTGTTGAAGGGCATCTTGGCTCTTTCCACAGTTTGGCGACCATGGCCATTGCTGCTATGAACATTGGGGTACAGATGGCCCTTCTTTTCACTACATCTGTATCTTTGGGGTAAATACCCAGTAGTGCAATTGCAGGGTCATAGGGAAGCTCTATTTTTAATTTCTTAAGGAATCTCCAAACTGTTTTCCAAAGTGGCTGCACCAACTTGCATTCCCACCAACAGTGCAAGAGGGTTCCCCTTTCTCCACATCCTCTCCAACACTTGTTTCCTGTCTTGCTAATTTTGGCCATTCTAACTGGTGTAAGGTGGTATCTCAATGTGGTTTTGATTTGAATCTCCCTGATGGCTACTGATGATGAACATTTTTTCATGTGTCTGTTAGCCATTTGTATGTTTTCTTAGGAGATGTGTCTGTTCATGTCTTCTGCCCATTTTTCGACGTGATTATCTTTTTTTGAGTGTTGAGTTTGAGTAGTTCTTTATAGATCTTTGATATCAGCCCTTTGTCTGTAGTGTCATTTGCGAATATCTTCTCCCATTCCATGGGTTCCTCTTTGTTTTGTTGACTATTTCATTTGCTGTGCAGAAGCTTTTTATCTTGATTAAGTCCCAAAAGAAGTCCCATTTTCACTTTTGTTTCCTTTGCCTTTGGAGACATGTCTTTTTTTTTTTTTAATATTTTATTTATTTGACAGAGAGGGATCACAAGTAGGCAGAGAGAGAGGAGGAAGCAGGCTCCCCACCGAGCAAAGAGCCCAATGCAGGGCTCGATCCCAGGACCCTGAGATCATGATCTGAGCCGAAGGCAGAGGCTTAACCCACTGAGCCACCCAGGCACCCCTGGAGACATGTCTTGAAAGTTGCTATGGCTGATGTCGAAGAGGTTACTGCCTATGTTTTCCTCTAGGATTTTGATAGATTCCTGCCCCACATTGAGGTCTTTTATCCATTTCAAGTTTATCTTTGTGTATGCTGTAAGAGAATGGTCAAGTTTCATTCTTTTACACATAGCTGTCCAATTTTGCCAGCACCATTTATTGAAGAGACTGTCTTTTTTCCACTGGATATTTTTTCCTGCTTTGTCAAAGATTATTTGACCATAGAGTTGTGGGTCCATTTCTGGGCTCTGTACTCTGTTCCACTGGTCTATGTGTCTGTTTTAGTGCCAGTACCATGTTGTCTTGGTGATCACAGCTTTGTAGTAAAGCTTGAAATCAAGCAACATGATTCCCCCAGTTTTGTTTTTCTTTTTCAATATTTCCTTAGCAATCCGGGGTCTTTTCTGGTTCCATACAAATCCTAGGATTGTTTGTAGAACTAATAGACATTTAAATGCACCTGCATGGGTGCGTGGGTTGCACCTCGGTTAAGCATCCTCCTTTGGCTCAGGTCATTCTCCTGGGATGGAATACTGTATCAGGCTCCCTGCTCAGTGGGGAGCCTGCTTCTCTCTGCCCCTCCCCCTGCTTGTGTGTTCGCTCTAATAAATAAATAAAATCTTTAAAAAATTTAAAAATGCACTTGCAAACATACAGAAGCATAGACAGGTTCCCCCCACCCATGTCCAAAAGTAGTGTTCTCTGAAACCTTCTGTAGGTAGAAAGGGCATAAAGGAAAGAGCATCCCCGGCTTTTTGAAAGTTTGAGTTAAGCCACTTCACTTTTAGGAAAGTCTTGGGTTAATAGCCGTTTTCTAACTGGAGGACACCTGAAGAGGATTTTCGCTTTTTGGACAAAAACCCTTACCATGCTAATAAAGGTTTTTCTTAAAAGCAAAGTGGACCAAAGCAGACATTCAGAAGGTGGGCATACCTGTATCCGTATATAATTTTTGTTTAGTTATCTTTTACAGAAATAGGATCGTCCTATATTTGTTATTCTATAACTTGCTCTTTTTCATGTGGTGTCTTGGAGAGTTTTCCATGCCCGGCCACCTGGGTCCACTGGGTTGTGTGTGTGTGTGTGGCAAAATGTACGTAACATAAGTTAACCATTTTACCCATTTTTTGGTGTACGATTCAGTAGGATGAACTGAATTTACAGTTATAACCACTGTTTTTGCATTTATACTCATAACCATTGTATTACACTCATAACCACTGTATAACTGTACATTACAATTATAACCACTGTAAACTGCATTTACACTCATAACCACCGTTTCCAAAAATTTTCCACTACTTCAGATATAAACTCTGTAACTGCTAAGCAATGACTTCCCCTCCCGCCAGGCCCTGGCAGACTCTCATCTACTTCCTGTCCCTGTGAACTGGCCTATTGTGGGTTATTTCATAATAGGAAATCATCCAGTATTTGTCCTTTTACATCTGGCTTATTTCACTCCACATGACCTAACGGTTCACCCACAGTGTAGCATGTATACGAACTCTGCCTTTTTTTTTTTTCCTTTTATTTTTTTTTCCCCTTTTATTTTATTTTTTTTTTAATTTTATTTTTTTATAAACATATAATATATTTTTATCCCCAGGGGTACAGGTCTGTGAATCGCCAGGTTTACACACTTCACAGCACTCACCATAGCACACACCCTCCCTAATGTCCATAATCCCACCCCCCCAACTCCCCTCCCCCCATTAACCCTCAGTTTGTTTTGTGAGATTAAGAGTCACTTATGGTTTGTCTCCCTCCCGATCCCATCTTGTTTCATTTACTCTTCTCCTCCCCCCTTAACCCCCCATGTTGCACCTCCTCTCCCTCATATCAGGGAGATCATATGATAGTTGTCTTTCTCTGCCTTCTTTTTAATCACTGCCTGTTCTTTCATTGTATGAACAACACATAATATATATAGTAAACATATATATATACTTCCCATATCGAAAATCTTGCCCACCTTCATCACCAACAGTGCTGTAGTGAGCATCTTGGTACACAGATGTTCGTGCACATGTGGAAACGTTTTCAGAGATCAGTGCTTGCAAGAGGAGTTGCTGCATCGAATGATGGCTGCAGTCAAAATTTTGATATCACTTTGTCCCCTAAAAATGCTGACCCAGTGTGGCTAAGTGTGCTCCACACCATTCCAGGCTCTGCTATTATCAGTCAGTTAAAATTCCTCCAGGCTGATGGCCATAAAGTATTTTCTGGTACACTGCCCACTTTCTGGAGGGTCTGAGAGGCCAGGTACCCCTTCATCCAGCTACGGGCACTTACAAGCATTTGGCCCATTTTAAATTGAGTGATCTTTTTTTTTCCTCCATGTGATGGATGATAAACCCGTGTAGCTTATTGGAACCGTTGTCTACAGAACCTTCCCTCTTAAGAGTTCCATTTTTTTATACAATCAGACTTGCTGTGGCTACCTTGTAGCTCTATGAGTTTTAGGCTCCTCTTACAGAGGTTTCAAATTTTTGAAATAAAGTTGTTTTGTATTTCATTGTGACAGGTTTTTTTTTTTTTTTAATGTATAGTGCTTTAATCTCTGTGGAATTTTTCTGTTTACCTTTACTGTAGAAAACCTCAAGCATACCCATATATTTAGAAGCAAATCCCAGACATGCCGTTTTATCTGTAAAAGTTTAGCGTGTTGTTTCCACAAGATGATGTATTTTTTTTTTTTACATGCCCAGCCATGTTGTCATCATCAGACCTGTGAAAATTCGTAACCGTTCCCTTTTATCCTTCAATATCCAACCTGTGGTCACGTTTTCAGCTGCGTTATAAATGTCATGTTTTGTTTGATTTAGAAGTGAAACAAAGTTTTCAAAATGCATTTGGTTGGCGCGTATCTCAAGTTGATGGTTACTACGTTTCTCCGTTCTCCTTACATTTCTAAATGGGATTTATAAGTTAAATTTAGAGTGATCAGACACAGAGTCTCATTTTTTGGCTACACTACTTCCTAGGTGGGCTTCTGTTTGCATTTATTTTTATATATGGTATGAGGATCTAATAAAACTTTTTTCCAAATACATGGTTAATTGCATGTTGTACCAACACCATTAATGGAATAGTTCACTCTTTCTTCCCTGTAATTTGAAATGTGACCATTACCTCTCTCTCTCTCTCTCTCACTCTTTCTCTCTCACACACACACACATACACGGAGTTCATTTCTGAATTATTTTGTGCTCTTGATCTTTGTCTGTCTGTGCCACGTGGTTTTAAATCCTGTAGGTTTACAGTTTGTTTTCATATTTAATAAGGCAGGTCATCCTTCATTGATCCTTTTAAAGCAATTTGTGGCTTTTCTTGGGTTTATTCTTTGCCACCATAATTTGCCATTTGTCTAATCCACATGTTAAGGCTGGGATTGCAATGAATTTGTAGACTATAATGAATCTTTCTAGCCAGGAATGTGGTCTTTTCTTCCACACATTCAGAGGTCTTTTTTTTTTTTTAATGTCTTTTAGTACAATTTTATGCTTTATGTAGTTCATTACAGTTTTTGTTAGTTTATTTTTTAGTATCTTGCTATTTTCTCCACTACCCTTATTTCTGCATTTTCCAGTTGGTTATAGGTGGTGGTACTTGGGAAAGCTGGAGTTTTTATGAGCTGGTCTTACGCTTGCCCGGGGACATTGCTGAACTCACTTTTTAGAGGTTATAATTGTTTTATGTTGATTATTCCAGATTTCCTGGTTGGCAGTGATATCATTTGCAACTGGTTTCTTTTCAGGCTCATGCAGAGTCAAGTAAAACCTGGCTGACAGGAAAATTCACTGAACTGAGACTGCTACTTGACGAAGAGGAAGCGCTGGCCAAGAAATTCATCGATAAAAACACGCAGCTCACCCTCCAGGCGTACGGGGAGCATATCCAATCTTGCAAAGAGCAAATAGATGGCATGCACAGCCTCTCCACCAGGGTCTGGAGGATCAGCCAGGAGCCCGACCCCATACAGCTGCTGCAGGTAATGCTGGGCCCCTGCCCCCTCCTCCCCCTGCACTTCACCTTGGTTACCGGGGCATCGAACACAGGGTTTACGAAGAGCGAATACACAAATTGCTTGGCCAGCCTGCAGGCTTTCTTGCCCCCACACAAGTGATAAGGAAATAGGCATTGTTGGGAAGGGCAGATCCGTCTTGGGCTAATGACATCATATTTACAGCCACCATTTTGGGGGCCGGGGCCCTCTGTGTTCCAAGCACTTTCTGTATCTTAGCTCTGATACTTCCTAAAACGCAGCAAAGTGGCTATTCTCACCCCATTTTATGAATGAGCAGTTGAGGCCCAGGGAGGGTGAAGTGACTCTCGTCCAAGGTCACCCAGCTGAGAGGCAGCAGAGCTGTGACCAGAAGCCAGGTCGGCCTGAGTCCAGAGCACAGCCACCTGGCCCTCTGCCTGCTAAGTCTCACTCGAGAACCCCTCCTGGAAAGGCAGGTGGCCTTCCATCTACTGAGCAGGCCCCAAGAGGTGACTCAGTTTGCTCAAAGGGCAGAGAAGGATGGTACTCCTTGGCCACTGGGATCTGTTGGAGGCTATCACCTTACACGGAGGGAGAGTCTAGGAAATAGCCCCTGTGATGTGTTGCTCTGTTAGTGAACATATGTTGTTAAGCTTGGTGCTCCTGTTCCCAAGGAACCACGGGAGAAACTCCCCTCCGGTGTCAGTACCGCTGTGCAGCCCCATGCTCTGGGACTGCTTTCTGGCTCACGTGGCCCTTCCCTGGTTCCTTCTTTGCCCTGGCTTCTGGAACTCTCGGAGCCACACAGGTTTCACAGGGCTCGGCAGACACCTGGCAGCGTATGCTCCGTTCCTCCGCCCGCTCTGGCGTCCAGCTTTCTTCCCTACCCTGATATTTTCTTCGCTTAAGTTTTCTCACTGTAGAGGAAACGCCTGCCCTGTTAGATAACCTTTGGAAGATGCTTTACAGATTTGTGGGACGAGATAAAGGTGTCACTGAGTCTAATCACACATTAGGCTTTGGCTGGAAAATAAGGCTGACAAAAAAAATCAGTCAGTAGCAAACCAGTTAAGCCAGTCCCCAACAAATATTTCCAGGCTTGTGCGTGTATGTGGCCTTGGTCAACTCAGTCTAACAAAAAATAATTCTAGGTGAGTTGCTTTTCTAGGCACCCTGGATATTATAAAGAGGGGCAAGTTGCACAGAGGGGTACATTTGTTTCTTTAAAAGTGATGGTACTTGGGAGGGCTATCTGATACAAAGGGATGCTTCCATGGAAAAGAATATTTTTCTTGCATCATAGAGTTTCATGGCTTGATCATCTTTTTTCTTTATTCTCTGGTGCTAGAACTACTGATTTTCATCATTTACCATTCCTCCCTTCTGCTTGCTCACTCTCGTATATATACGGATCCGTACCATACTGATTGACCTGTCCGTGCTGGGCCCCTGCTTGACATTAGGAGCTTGAGGGCAGGGAGGCATGCTCAGAAATAGCTATTTACAGTGCGGCCCCAGCGAGCTGGCGGAAGTATGTCTAAGAAGTGTCCAGTTCTGCATAGGGGCTCAGGGAAGGCTTCTAAGGGGAGGTGACCATGGAGCTGGGTATGGGAGTATGAGGGGCTCACCAGGGACATACAGAGGGTCAGAGGACATCCCAGGCAGAAAGGAATCATGTGCACATGAGGGCCCGGCAGGCAGGAGAGCCGCTAGGGTTTAGCCTGGCTGGAGGCAGGGCAGGGGTACGAAGGAGGGGGTGGCGTTGGGGAGTTGCCAGTGGTCTGGAAACCAGGCCTAGTTAGCAGAGGGCTGTATGTACCTGGCCATGGGTTTAAATTGTGCTGTAAAGATTTTGGAGCCAGGGGAGCATTTTGAATTAGGAGTGACCTGCTCAGTTTAATGCTTTTGGAAAAGTCACTCTGGTGACAGGGTGGAGAGTGGACGCTGGAGGCCAAGACCAGTGGACAAGCATCAGGAGGAGGGGACAGGCAGGTCTGAGACATGTGACAGGACTGGTGAGTGGAAGTAAGGGGAATCCAAGATGATGCCCAGCTATGGCTTGAAAAACAGATGGCTAGGGAGCTGTTCCCCGAGTTGGCAAAGGTGAGAAGTAGGTGTGCTTGATTTCCTTATTCTATCATAAATATTTATGGAGTACCTACTATGTGTTAGTTACTAGTAGTAACTACTACCAGTAACTAGTAACTAGTTACTACTAGTAGTTACTAACTAGTACGTTGTTAGATACTAGAGCTGGAGATACCAGGATGGTCCAGGGAGCTTCTACCTTGCGAAGCCATACTTAACCCAGGAAGGCTATTTAAAGAGTGAGGCCCGGAGTTCATCATTGTTTGGTGGGGAAGGTAACAGTGGGGGACCAGTCAGAAAACTGGACAGGTCCCCATGGTCGTGAGGGGGGGGGGCTCCCCCTCCGTCGGCATTCCAGCTGAACTTCAGGGTCTTTGGCTTCCCTCCCGGAACATGGTTTCCTGCTCCCTCCTTTGGACATGCCCAAGGGACTCTTTCCCCAGGAACACTGGCCCATCATTCCTTTGGTCCCCCTGGATGCCAGTGTCTGGAAAGCTTCAGGGCACCCTGCAAGGTGGTGAGCAACTTGGCGGCAGGTACAGCCAGCCAGTCTCCTTCCTTCCTCCACCCCTAAGGCCATGCACAGAGTAGAGCTCCAGGAACATGGAAGGGAGGGAGAAATCAACTCTGGTCCTGGGGTGGGAGTGGGGGCCACAGCCTGGGCTGCTCCCAGATGCTGGGGCGGGGGGGGGCACCCCTTCCGGGCTGGGTTTGTCCGAGGGCGCAGCGGTGGAGGCTGGGACGGCAGCCCCCCTGACGCCCTGCACACCCCCGCAGGAGTACCGGGCCGCCGAGCAGGAGATACAGCGGCAGACGAGCCTGGGAGAAGTGTGCTACCCCGCGCCCCTCTCCTTCGAGCCCGTCAAGAGCTTCTTCCAGGGCTTTGTGGACGCCATGCAGAGCTTGTTACAGACGCCACTGGACACTCGCCTTAAAGAGAGTAAGTTGCTGCGTGACCGACCTTGTGTCCTTAGCTCCCCTGCTACCCTTTAACCCAGAGACGAATGTGAAGACCTAAATCCCGTCTCTTCCACCCCAAGGCCAGTGGCTGGGCAGTGGAGGACTCCTGGGCCTAGGCCCTACCCATCCTTCAGACTTCACTTCCTTCCTCTTTGGAGACCGCGTCCTGCCTTCCCAGCCATCCTGCTCCGCTTCTTCCCCCAAGTCACTCCCAGGATTCTGCTGCATCTTACCTTCGCCTGCTCTGGGCTCCCAGCTAGAATAGCCATCTGCACCCCCCTCCCTTCCGTCTGGCCAAGTCCCAGCCATCCCTGCGGGGCCAGCCCAGCTGGGCTCACCTGGGAAGCCTTGCCCCATCACCCTGGGCTGGTTGTGCTGGCCAGCTGTCCCGCTGCCTCTCCCCACTCCTTGCGCTGCCGGTCTCCGGCCTGGGGCTGTCCCTGAGCTGGACACCCTGTACTCACCTCCCCTGCCTGTCGTAAATGCCCAAAGGGCAATAAGCACTCTGAGTCCTGCTCCGAGGTCCCTGCAGGGCATAGCACAAAGTAGGTGCTCAGAAATACCTTTCTTCATTCATTTATCTCCACTCTTAGGATTCCTCCAGAACATCTACTGAGCCCTAATTCTCTGTTACACATGGCAGGGTACAAAAACAAAGGTCTTGCCTTTGTGGTGCTCAGGGTTCTGGGAGCAAGACAGACAGTAGTAACTGAACAAGTCAGCGGTAAGAGCTCTGATGAAAAATACAGCAGGGTGAGGAGAATACAGGAGCTTTTTCCTGGGGATGCGGAGCCGGTATCTCTGAGAAGGGGACATACGTCTTCCCTGAGGTCCGCTGCTGCTTGACTCCAGTCGCCTCCTAATAAAGTTAGGCCCTGGCTACTGCTACTGTGGCTGCCGTAGTTCCTCCCCCAGGAGCTCTGGTGTCCCTGCTGACCCACTTCAGGCTTGAGCCTCCAAGCAGGGCCTCTGCCTCCACTCACCCTGCCCCATCCACTCCCCACCACAGAGCTTTGGAAGTTCTGCTCGTGTCTGCCTTCACTCAGACGCCTGCCATGGCTTCCCAGTTCCTGTGCCAGTGCCGGTACTTGTCCTTAATACCTATGCTCCTGCTCGTACCCTCTGGCTGGGAAAGCCTCCCGTCCTTTTCTCTGGATGTCTGAATCTTCCCTGTCCTTTAAGGGCTCACTGAGGTGCTTCCTCCTCCATGACGTCTCCCCGGATTCCTCTCTTCTCTGTGCCTTGGCGGGTAGCTCAGGTGAGCCTACCTCTCACCTCTTTTACCTGATGGAGCTGTGGAAGACAGGAACCATGGCTTGGGTTTCCCTTGAACTCCCCCGCACTGGAATGAGACCTGGACATGGCCTTCTCTGATGGCCTGATTTCTCACTGTCCATTTTATCCCGGAACTGGCATGTCTGCCAGGCGGTTGCCCCCATGCTTGGCTGTTGAATACATCGTTGATTCACATGGCCCTCCTTGAGCCTGCTGTCCCATCCCAAGGTTCAGGGGACAGTCACACTGGCCTGAATCCACTTCCCACCCTCAGAAGTACGCTTCTCCTTAGACCCGAGTATTGTCCTAAGGTATTCCTGTCGCCAATTCCTGAATTTGCATTTACTGCTTAAATATGCATGCACTTCTGGGGAAGAGATGATCCGAATTTCCAGTTCTGTAATATTTTTAGTACATTCTGTAATTTGCTCTGCCTGCATGAGGGCCAGGCACTCATTTCTCACAATCTGTTACAGACACGAACTGCCAGCTCTCGGGCTCCTCGAGCACCAAACTAGCTTCCTTTTTGAAAACAAGCCCCTCACCGGAGCGATCGCTCTTCTTAAAATGTAAGCCCTGGGATTGGGGAGCAAAGGGAGGGTGGAGAGGGCCAGGCAGATTGGGGGCGGTCACAGAAATGGAGGCACCCCCTTTTTTTTTTACTAACAGACCCAACTTGGGTTTTTTCAACCTTTATTACTCGTTTTTAAATAACAGAAATAAGGGGCACCTGGCTGGCTCAGTTGGTAGAGCGTGCGACTCTTGATCTGGGGGTCATGAGTTTGAGCCTTGCATTGGGTGTAGAGATTACCTGAAAGTAATAATAATAATAAATCTTAAATACAGAAATAATACATATTCATTGCAGAAAAACTAGGGAAAAAAACCCAAGTTTTTTAAAGTCACTTGCCCATAGATAATTACTATTATTGTTTGCCCTGTTAGCTTTCCTTAGTTGATCTATATATACATATAAGAATATATTTTATATATTTTTTACAAATATGGTATCATACTATACATACTGTTTTGTAACCTGTTTTCATTTCATTTCATTTTTAAAGTAAACTTTGAAATATAAAATACATAAAAGTACAGAAACCAAAGGGGTGCTGCTCAATTTTTTTTTTTAAAGATTTTATTTTTAGAGGAGGACAGGGGGAGGAGCAGAGGGGAAAGGAGAGGAAGAGTGAGAGACTCTCCAGCAGCCTCTGTGCCAAGCGTGGAGCCCATGGCGGGGCTCAATCTCACAACCCTGAGATCATGACCTGAGCCAAAACCAAGAGTTGGGTGCTTAACCAACTGAGCCACCCAGGCACCCCAGTCATTTTTTAAAAGTAAACATGGTATATAACCTCCTTCAGACCAAGAAATGAAAACTTCCAACTCCCCAGAAGCCTTGCTCATGCAGCCTCCTCTTCATTACCCACCAAGGGTAACTACTCTCCCGATTTCTGACACTGTAGATTAGTTTTGCCTGTCTTTGGCCTTTATAGGACTAGATCATTCAGATTGTACTTTTTGGTGTCTTGCCTCTGTCACTCAACATAATATTTAGGAGATTTATCCATATTATTGTGCATAGAAGTAACTTATTTTCACTGCTGTAAATAGTATTCCATTGTGTGAATACAGCACACTCAAACTATGGAAGGACATTTTGGATTGTTTCCAGTTTGGCCTGTAGTGAATGTTGCTCCAAACATTCATGTGCGTGTCTGTTTGATGCACATATGCAGGCATTTCTGTTGGGTATTTACCCAGGAGATGGAGGAAAGGATGCTTACCATAGTCGCTTCGTGCAGCACTGTTCCAGAGATCCTATAGAAGTGAAAGCTATAAGGATTGGAAAAAGGGGGGGATATCATTATGATGTCATATAATGTCATGTGATATCATACAATATTATGAATGTTCATAGATGACATGATTACAGGAAATCTAATATAAGTAAAAGATAACTTAGAATTAAGTGAACTTAGAACTATTGCATATATCATTATACAAAGCTCAATCCTGTTTCTGTATTTTGGCAATAAACAATTAGAAAATGAAATTTTAAAAACATTATCTTCAGTGACATCTAAAAAAAAAAATCAGGAATAAAATCTTCAGATGTGCAAAACCTTGCAGGTTTTGCACTCCAAACACTTCGACAGTATCTACTAAAGCAGAATATCCACGTACCCTACCATCTAGACTTCGTTTTCCATGTCTACAGATGTGGTACAATGCAGTGAGAACGATTATTGGGAGTTAAGTCAGCACCACATTTCTGGGATACAAGTTGGCAGTATTTACCAAAGGCCTTAAAAGCAAAATTATCCATCTTAACCCAGTAGTTCCTCTTTTAAGAATGTATCCTCAAGCAATAATCAGATGCATAAAGATGTAATTATATTAGTGTTTTCAGGAGCTTTTTTAAAGCCTAAATATTGGATACCTGGGTGGCTCAGTTGGTTAAGTGGCTGCCTTTGGCTCTGGTCAGGTCCTGGGCTGGAGCCCCACCTAGGGCTCTCTGCTCAGCTGGGAGCCTACTTCTCCTGTTTGTGCTCTCTCTGAAAAACAGATGAATAAAATATAAAAAAATAAAGCCTAAATATTGAGAAGGGGGAGGGATAGGTTAAAGTATAAAACACTTAACACAGCAAAATCTTAGGGTCACCATTAAAACACTCTGATAAAAAACGTTATTTGATAGGGTAAAATGATCACAAATACAATCAATAAAGTTGAAAAACCAGATTACACAAAAGTGTGTATGGCATGATACCAATAAGAAAAACTATAAGTGGCAAGATAAAAACTGGAAGGATATACATCCAAGCGTCAATAAGGACAAGATTTTTTAAATTGAATTTTTAGAAATTGGCAACAAATTCCATGGCACAAATCCAGTGAAATTTTTACTCCTTCCCGTGTCGCCCAGCTAATGCCTTGGATGCAATTAGGGTTAAAAGGGTGGCTTTTCATTTATCTGCTGGCAATTCCTGGCATCTCAATTTCTACGGGGAAGTTGTCAGGACCAGTGGGGGCGTTGCGGGGGGGGGGGGGGGGGGCTGGCCCCACCCACCAGGTGTGGCCCCCGATGTCCCCGCCCTCCGCAGATGCACGCACGCCCACTCTGGAGCCAGATACGATGCACGCGCGCCTGCGCCTCTCTGCTGACCGCCTGACCGTGCGCTGCGGCCTCATGGGCCGCCTGGGACCCACGCCCGCGCTGCGCTTTGATAAACTGTGGCAGGTGCTGGGTCGCGACTGCTACGCCGCCGGCCGCCACTACTGGGAAGTGGACGTGCAGGAGGCGGGCGTCGGCTGGTGGGTGGGCATGGCCTACGCCTCCCTGCGGCGCTGCGGGGCCTCGGCCTCCGCGCGCCTCGGCTGCAACCGTCAGTCCTGGTGCCTCAAGCGTTACGACCTCGAGTACTGGGCCTTCCACGACGGCCAGCGCAGCCGCCTGCGGCCCCGCGACGACCCAGACAGGCTGGGCATCTTCCTGGATTATGAGGCCGGCATCCTCTCCTTCTACGATGTGTCAGGCGGCATGAGCCACCTGCACACCTTCCGGGCCGCTTTCCAGGAGCCACTTTACCCGGCGCTGCGGCTCTGGGAAGGAGCCATAAGCATCTCCCGGCTGCCCTAGGGGCCACAGCAGGAGTGACCGTCCTAGGCCTTCCACAGCTCTGGTCTCACTGGAGCTGATGTGGCTGGTCTACTGCCAGCTGCCCAAGCATCCCCGTCTTCTCCCTCACCCGTCATGCCCTGTGCTTTGAAAAGGCTCCTTTCCCAGGCGAGTTTTCTAACAGGCCCTAAAGGCGGGTCTTCTGCCGGGGCGCTCTCAACGGGCCTCTCCACCACCACCAGAGCACTTACATGACACCACTTTTAGTCCAGGTGCTGACCCCAAGTGAGTCCTGAGCATCCCGACCCTGTCAGAAGACATCGTCCTCTGCCTCTGGCCTCTCCCTCATAGAGTAGTCAGCAATGCCTGGCACTTGGTAGGCGCACAATAAATGTGTGAATGAATGAGAGCCATCCAGCCCCTTCTCCCTAAAGTCCTTTTGATCTGCCTCTTCCTCTCCACTCTGCTTCAGCTTATCCGTGTCACTTCTCTTCAGAGTAGCCGCACTTCACACTTCGGGACCGGAATCCCCTCCCATTCTCATCCTCCACTGTACAGCGAGAGTGCCAGGCCTAAAACTTCATTTAACCTCTTAGAACTACCAGAAGGTTCCCAAGGACCACAGAGAGAAAAAGCAGGCACTTTACCTTAGCATTCAAGGCTTTTCTAGTCTGCCCTCAAACTCCCCATGCTCATCTGGCTTCTACCGCTCTTTTCAGAGACCCCCACCCAGCACCTTTGCCCTTTGCCTGTCTGAGCCTTCCCTGGCTTAACTGCTCCAGGAAGTCTCCCCAAACCACAAGAACCTCTCTTACCCTGAGAGCCACAAATCTGGGACCCTGCTTTCCCACTAGGTGGGAAGGTCTACCAGGGCAGCTATGTCCCATACCCTCGCCACCCTGAAAAGTTCAGGGTGTCCCTTTCCCTCCCAGACAATGACCAGCAGCCGGCTACCACTGAAGCAAAGAACAGCTGAGCTGAGAAGTCCTCATGAATCACCCAGCCTAACCTCACTGTACATTTGGGAGAGACTAAGGTCCTGAAAGAAAGTTCCTCAGAGCCCTCCAGCCCCAAGGCAAGTGTTTTACTTGCCCCCCTGTCCCAGCTCTTCAGGCCCAGCTTTCAATGTGGGAGATTTTACTGCTTATTCATTCCTCAAGGGATGTTGGGAAGAATCAGCAGGCAACCGTTGCTTAGCAACCACAGGCCTTTTCCCCAACTGCCTTGGAACTAAAAGAGGAGGAGCTAAGAGTAAGGTCTGGACAGGCCCAGACATCCCCACGCTCCTCCAAGCCCGCAGTTGCCGGCGCTGCCAAGAAAACCCAGAGAACCCCATTTTCCGCTAAGAAGGCACAGAAATAGAGAAGGCCAAACCAGGAGGACCTCAAGGGCCAGCTCCTCTAGCAGGAAGGGGAAGGTCTCTTTTTTGGGTCTGTGCCTCGGTTCTGAAGATGTAGCATCATTTGTCAAACTCCCCAGATGGTTTTGGAATCATACTGTGTTAAAGTATCTTAGGTGCCCAGCCAGAGGGCGGTGGCAGGGTAAGGAAGATGCAAAGCTGAAACCCACTCGTGCTCTCGGAATTTGTTAGTTTGAACCACAAAAAAAAAACGCCAATTTCCAACAATTTTCTAAAAATGCCACTTTCATACAGGGCAATGTAATACAAGTGGAAATCAAGGCAGAAGGAACCCTAAGAGTGCCTTTGGTTGTAACCAAATCACTTAAAACTTTAGCTGGAGAGAAAGCACGGCGTCTAGGCACCCTGCTCCAGGAACGATGAAAAAAGGGGAATTAATTCTACTGGAGAGGACCCAGAGCTGAATTCTGACAGGGCATTCCCGACAGAAGATGAAGGCCCTACAAGCTTGTTCATCCCTACGCACACAGACCTACTTCCAGACCCATGGGGGGCGGGCCCAGGTAGTAACAGCACCTGCTGTTTTATCAGGCACGGTTCTAATGCTTTACAACTATTAACTCATTTGATCCTGACATTATTCCTAGGAGGTACGAAGTTATCCCAATTGTATGCAGGGCAAAACTGAGATCCAGAATGAGTATCTTGCTCAAGGTCACACAGCTGGTGGTGGAGCTGGGGTCGTGCTCACGTCCCGCAGGCCGAACTGCTCGGGCGAACACAGCTGGTCCCTGGCGGGTGCCTGCTCACTCCTGTTTTGCCTGTGATGCTTTGCTCTAGCCTCCTGAGTCTGCCTCTGGATAACGTTCTTCGGGCTGAGATGAGGTCCTGTACCCAGAGAGGAAGTTGAGTTTGGAATGCATGTATCCGAGACAGAGCTGGACTATACAGGACAAAAACTGGCTTTGATCCAGTAATGACTTTGTATCAAGACCTGTGCTGCCAGAAAGCAATTTCAGGGCACAGTCATGTGACCTTGGGCTAGTCACTTCACTTCTCAGAGAACCATCTGTAAAATAGGGGCAGTGACCCTGCCTTCTAGTATTGGCCAATGGCTATGAACTTGCTTTAAAAACCATCCAGTACTATACCATGCCAGGACCCACAAGCCTCCCCAGCGGCCATCCTGCGGTAGCAGGAACCTCCTTGAATATTCTCCATACAGGACCAAAGTTTCCCTTGGGGTCCATGACTAGAAGATCACTGACCTAATTCTCCTTCAGATTTATACTTACAGAAATTTCTTAATACAGCAAACTGCTTGCAGATATATCTTTAAATGACATTAATTTTATAGTCTATAGTTTAATAAATATGAACACTGTAACCTTTTAACTGTGTTATTCACTGGGAGTTCATGTCGCTTCTAGGCCCAGACAGGACCTCACTCACCTGGCATCCCCTCCACAATTTTCTTGTGGTAGCCAGCTGGTTCCAGCTGGTCCCAGGTTCAACAGTGCCAGTGATGGGGAGTTCACTACAGAGCATCACTAAATGCTTGCCTACATGCAGACAAGCCCTCCCTCCTAGCTGCTCCGATCCAAGACAATATTACGTAGTTGTTGGCATCTCTGTGATCATCCTTTAGCAACATGGAAGCCATCTGTGATCACTTACTGATTCTTAGAGATTCCGGGACCCTCCCTTACCTCTTGCATCTCTTCTGTTTCTGCGATTCTCCTTTGTCAGGGAGCAGGGGAAAGTGATGTCAGCCTAGCAGAGGACACACACACAGGTGGGCCTGCACAGCCTGGTCCTGGCAGGCAGGAGTCTGCACTATGAGAAGGAGCCGAGCTGCATGTGAGATGAGGTTAGGGGTCAGCACGTGCGTGTGGGGCCAAATCTCAGTCCAGCATATCCCCAGAAGCCTTCCTTGGTTCTCCACCACCTAGAGAACAAAGTCCAAACTCCACAGGCTTTAAGGCCATTGCTTCCCTCTTTTTTTTATTAAGATTTATTTATTTTAAAGAGAAAGCAGGAGCCTGGGGGAGAAGCAGGGGCAGTAGACAAAGGGAAAGGGAGAAAGGATCTCAGGCAGACTCCACACTCCAGTGCAAAGCCTGATGTGGGGCTCAATCTCACGACCCCAAGATCATGACCTGAGCTGAAATCAAGAGTTGGATGCTTAACCAACTATGCCATCCGGGCACCGCTCCTTGCTTCCTTTCTGACCACCTTCTAAATCCTTCATCCGCATAGAGCCAGTCCCTGCCAAACCATCACCTGCATGTCCTTGGACACTCTGGCACCTCCCAAGTCTGTGCCTCAAATCCCAAGATTCCTCCTCCTGTCACTTCCTAACCTACAAGGCTGAACTAAAGTACCACCAGAAGGCCTTCCCTTGCCATGCCTCCTCTCCCATCCCTACTCCCAGGTTTCCCATCCATGGCTCCCATAACCTTTAGAAAACATCTCAGCAATTCACACATGAAGGGCACCGTTTGTAGAGGTACCTGCACCCAACAGGCCAAGAACTCTCCAGCAGCACTGGTCTGGGCATCTCCCACCCGGCAGGTGGTCAAGGACATCTTCTAGACCTGAGCTTCCCAACCAGAATGGACTAAAGGTATGCCAGGATATCAATCCTTCCACCCTCAGGTCAGCCAAGGGCCGCACAAGATGGCCCGCTGCTACTGGCTGTGGGCGTGCTCAGTTTACCCACCTGTAGCATACACAGGCGATAACTTTCCATCACACTTCAATTCTTAGCACATCAATTTGACACATTCTCTTTTACACATGAGTACAGCCCAGGACTCCCTCCCCACCCCGACCACACTTACAAATATCAGTGCCTCGGGGTGAATGGATGGTGCAGTCCGGCAAGTGTCTGACTCTTGACTTCAGCTCAGGTCATGATCTCTTGGTCGTGGGATCGAGCCCTGCGTTGGGCTCTGTGCTCAGCATGGTGTGTGCTTGAGATTTTCTCTGCCTTTCCCACTCCTATTCTGTCTGAAATAAATCTTAAAAAAAAAAATCAGGGCCTCTGCAGAACCTGCTTTGGGATCTACAGGGAGGGAGGCTCTATACTCACAAGAAACTTCAAGAGGCTAATTATATACATTTGAAAAGAGACTTAAGTGTACACTTCCAAACAAGGCACGAGAGTGACAAGCTCAGATAAATATGCACAAAGATTAGGAATCTGGAAATACATTTGAAAAGAATCGTTCTTGTCAGTATTGGTTCAAAAGAACAAAGGGGAGTCTGACATGGACTGTGAGAGGTTCATGCTGCTGTACAATAACGTAAAACGGAGGATCTTTCTCGTTCGCTGGGTTCATAACTTCATTATAAGTAGGGAAGGGCTGATTTCAGCATTACCACCATATATAAATGTCCCCCTACAAATGCACCATCCCTACACTCCCCGTCTCCCTTACACAGCCCTTTTACTCCCCCCATTGCACATATTCCCTTCTGACTTCCTGGGATTCACTTACGGTGCTTATGGTCTGCTGTGCCTGTCTCCCCACCTGGGTGAAAGTTCCGTGAAGAAATGTGGGCTGTTCACCGCTGTTTCCTTGTACCTAAAGCAGGCCCTGGCACATGGCAGGATCTCCCCATTGTGGCGAGGAGGAATGAATGTCCTTTCCTCTCTTTGCTCATAGAGATATACAGGCTCTCAGCAGCTCTCAGCCCGCCAGATGCCTGACCAATCCCTTCTCTTGAGGCCCAGTAACTGCCATGCAGCTCACTGGGTACAGAGTCCCAGGGCAGGGAGGGAATAAGGACAGTGGAGAAGACAGGTCTGGAGGGAAGGAACATTTCAGGTCATGTGGATTGGCTTTATGGGCAGGATGAATGAAGGCTTAAAGAAGAGGACCTTGTACAGCCAGATTTCAATCTCCTCCCTTTCCCCCAGTATCCACACAGCAAATGGACAACAGTGATTTGCTTTTGAGCAAATTGCCCACCCTTCTGGGCCGACCAGCCTGAAGCAGAGACTAGCATGTTTGCTCTTTGTACCCCTCCTATGGGCTTGCCAGTGCCTGGCCCCACAATGTGTATGTCAGGAGGGGCAGAGATGGAAGCCAGGTTT
Organism: Enhydra lutris kenyoni; assembly: GCF_002288905.1. Classification (NCBI taxonomy): domain Eukaryota; kingdom Metazoa; phylum Chordata; class Mammalia; order Carnivora; family Mustelidae; genus Enhydra; species Enhydra lutris. The sequence continues at coordinate 7,212,371 of NW_019154097.1, read as the reverse complement.
TGAGGGACCACCGCTCCTATCCCACCTCACCCGACAGTACCAGCAAGGCAGTTCAGAGAATGGCACTTTATTTTAAGACTTGATTTTTTTGCCATGATTTTCTACCCATTCTTCCATGATGGTATCGTCTTCTTCAACAGTGACCAGGACTTTCTTGCCCACCAGACTAAAGATGTCTTCAGGAGGGTAGCCTTTGGGCTCACCCACCTTTACCGTGAGCATATCCAATGTTAGAACAGTGCCTTCTGGAATTTTCACTTTGGCCACCACGGACTTGCCCAGCTGTGGATAAAATGAAGACTCAGTGCCAGCCTCATAGAAATTAACTGCTTCATGTTGTTTTATACCCAAGGTCCCTGACCTCCCCAGTGTTCACAGGTACCCTGGGAGCAGGGACTCTGTTCTCGCCTTGGTGCCTAGAAGAGCATCTCACACCCAGCAGGGACCTGGCCAATGTGGGGTGAATGCAGAGGCTTGGAGGGGCCTCTGGATAGAGCACACAGGAAAGGGCTCAGGTTATACAGCCCAACAGAACCAGGTTCAAATCCCCTTCAGGTTCGTGCAAGCCACCTAAGTGGTGGAGGTTCTCTGTAAAATGGGAGCTAACAGTACCTCCAGTTTGTCAGAAGACTATAAGGATTAGCGATGATAATGTATGCAATCTACCTGGATGGAGCACAGAATGCTCCCCAACCATGAAAATTACGATTACTTTTGTCATCATCCAGTTCAATCTCACTTTAAACACAGGAAACGGAGGTGCACAGAGGGCAGATAACTTAGCCAAAGTTGCCGGGAACCAGGATCCTGGGCCCTGGCCCACGGCCACTCCGCTCAGTAAAGTAAGACTATGGAGGGCTCACAAGGCTGAGTATACTGCTACTTGGAGGACGGGTAAGGGGCAGACAAGACAAGCAGGTGAGGGGACTAATGGATACCAGAAGCTCATGACCAGCCTTTCTGTGTCTTGTCCAGAAAAGTTCTTGAACAAATCACTGCATCACTCGACATCCTCCATGTGAGGGCCAAGGGATCAATTCTAAAATTCCGTGCCAGGACCCAAGTTCTGCCAGTGGATGTTACCAGATGACGCGCCACCCTGTTGTAGTCACTGTTTGCCCAGGGAGCTGGGAGGCTCGAAACCAAACTAAGGGCTCAACTCTCCTTGTCAATTCTGGTGCAATTCCCTCCCGTTTTCCTCTGCAAGGCAGTTTGTTTCTTTTTACCATGATTTCCGTGTCCTGGTACGTAGGCATCTTTAATCAGGCCCTACTAGAATAAAAGATGACGGCATTCCTCACACCTGCCTGGGCTTCGGACTCTGCCTCCCCCCAGACAACCACAGCAGATCAGGAGTGCCTGCACTCCTGGCAGCCCCAGGGCGCCTGGCTCTGGGAACAGAGGCCAAGACAGGTCTAGGCCACAGCTTCTAAGAAGCCCAGACAGTCAGCGAGGCCTCACCATCCCATCCGTCTAAAGGTCAATGCTGCACAGCTCACACTGCTCCCAGGGGAAGATGTGCGTCATCCCCCACCAGCCCTGGCGACAACCCACTGCCCCGCCCATCCAGGGTCGCCTCCATTTATAGATGCCTCAACAACGTATCATAGGCCCTTCTCTCACTGCCTCATGGAACCCCTGTGGCCAATGGTTTCTCAAGGCTCACCTACTCCAAGGGAGTAGGACTTCACCAGCCAGGCATCTCATGAGGCTACCCCTGAACCCACTTACAGCTCCTGGAGTCTAGAGCCCTGGAGCCAAAGGCTCGAGAGGCTTGGTGGGAAACTACAGCAGGAACCTAGGAGGCCGCAGAAACTACTGACACTCCCTTAAGTGACATGCTTCTCCCACTGCTAACCTGAGCCCGGACTCAGAGGGTCAGTACCGACTCCCCCAGCAGGGAAGCCCACGGCAGCCCCTCCCAGGACAGTGGAGCACGGCAGGGTCGTGCAGAACCCACCTTCTCGTTGCAGGCAATCTCACAGGGCAGCAGCTGCTTGGTCGGGGAGCCCATGGCCCTTTCCACCAGGCGCACGGACCGCACCAGCTCGGCCAGCTCTGCAGGCTCCAGAGAGGCCGAGTGGTCACTCCCCTTCCAGGTCTTGTCCAAAGTGATGTGACGCTCCAGCACCTTGGCACCCAGAGCCACCGCAGCCACAGATATCGCTATGCCCGTTTCATGCCCAGAATACCCTATGGGAATATCAGGAAAGAGTTTCTGATATTCCTTTAATATAGAAAAAAAAAAAAAGAAAGAAAGAAAAAAGCTTAAATATTGTGACACTTTACACACAGAGTGCAGTCAGGCAGATCTAGGCTGGAGTCCCGTTTGGGCCTCTGTCTGTGCAAATACAGGCAAGACGCTGAGGCTCTCTGAGCTTCTCCTTCTTGGTATAATACCGCTACCTGCCCAGGGCTGCTCCAGATGCGTGAAAAGCACTCGGCACACCGCGATTCTCCCAAAACAATGGCTACCGTTAGCAAGAATGCAGTCTAAGAATGCTTCACACGGCACAAGCCACCGGGAGTAACAACAGAACTACAGCCGAATGCCTAAACTCATTCAGAAAGCATCTGTCACATTTAATTAGCCTGAGCTGCTGAAAACCAGCGTGCTGTATGCACAAACATCGTCGTCAATAATATATACGGCCCAACCTCGAAACAATCCTTTGGTGGAAATGCTAAATAATTAACTAATCTGTGATCTATAATTCACTGAAGGCAACAAAAGACATTCGTCAAGCGAGTCTTGTCATTGAGGGGAACCAGAAAGCATAAGTGTAGTAGAAAGACCCAGATGGGGTCTAATAAAAGATCAGCAGGACAGCTGAGTGGCAAAGGCCCTGAAAACCAGGCCTGAGGGTGAGTGACGGACAAGAGAATGCAGGCTGCGGGGTCAGAGTGCTGGAATATGGGTGGGCCGGCCCAAGATGGCGGAGGCGGGCAGGCCGCTGACCCTCACTGTGCCCCAGTATCGAGAAAGGACATGATGGCATCCTGGGTGAGAACAGAAGGGAAAGGGGAGCGGGCCATATCCACAGAGAAAGAAAATCAAGGAAAACATCTGGAGTCACGTAAGGCAAACTGCTGATGACAGCAATCTCTGTGGGATGAGATTACAGAGAACGTTCAGCCTCTACAGGACATATTTCAGAGCTGTTGGAGTTTAAAAAAAAAGTCACATTTAAATTTTTAAAATGACATGATTTAGAGATGAGCTAGAAATTGAGAAAAAGCTACCACTTGGGAGAGACAGAAGTTTAGGTAAAAAGGTAGCAGTGTATGCTTTCAAAAAAGGCTAATTTTTTTTTTAAGTTAAATATGAAAACTGTGTAGCAACATATACAAAAGCTTACTCTATCGTCGGGGGGAAAAAACAATGTCAAAATACTATACCAAAAGCAAAATATAAAAGGAAACTAGTGAACTGCAGTATTGGGGTTATACGCCTGTGTATATTTAAAATTCCACTAATATAACTACAATGGTTGTGTAGGATAATTACATATACATGTCTCTAATTAAGTTAAGCTTCGGGTGCTACCAGGAGAAAGGGATGGCGGAGGCCTGAGACAACAAGAGACGGGGGATTCCAGTCCCAGCTTTGCCACCAAGCTGCTGTGAGGTCTCAGCCAAGTAAGGCCTTTTCCCTCTGGGACTGGGTTTCACCATCTGTGAAATGGCTGAGGTGGAGGAGACGAAATCCTGCGAGAGATAAAGCTCCCTCAAGGCTGTCACTGTAACCACCTTGAGCCTCACAGAGTCTCAGAATTACAGGCAAAAAACAACAGAGCTGGCCAAGAGTAGAGATCAGGAGAAGCCAGAAGTTTCGAGACGGTCTCCTACAACTCAGTATGAAGAAAACCCAACGGGTACTTGCGTACCAGTGACCCTACTAGCCTTATTCACAGTAGCCAAAAGGCAGAAGCAGCCCAAATGTCCATCAACAGAGGGACAGACAAACCACAGGCAGTACATACACACAATGGAATATGACGCGGCCTCGACAAGGAATGAGATCCTGGCACACGGTACAGCACGGAGGAGCCTTGCACATGGTGTGTAAGTGTGCGCAGACAGACACAAGGACACATGGCGGGGTTCTGCTTAGATGAGGCCTCTAGAGAAGTCAGATTCATGGAGACAGAAGAAGAATAGAGGCTGATGGGGGCTGGGGGAGAAAGGAATGGGGGACTCAGTGTTTAACGCATACAGAGTGTCAGTCTGGCAAAATGGAAAAGTTCTGGAGATGGGTGGTGGTGATGGTCACAGAGCCACGTGAATGTTCTTCACGCCACTGAAAACTGTCCATCTAAAAATGGTTAAAATGGTTAAATCTTCTCTTTTACACACACACACACACACACACACACGAGACGGCATACTGAGAAAGGATATGAAGCAACAATTGACAGACGAGGGACCTCTGATGGCCGATACACACAGCAGGAAGTGTCTACAGACAATTATGAGAAGGCACTCCTTAAATCTCATAGGGGAAAAATGAAGATTGTTTTGTTTGTTTTTTTTTTTAATTTATTTGACAGAGAGAGAGAGATCACAAGTAGGCAGAGAGGCAGTCAGAGAGAAAAGGGGAAGCAGGCTCCCCGCCGAGCAGAGAGCCCAACGTGGGGCTCGATCCCATAACCCCGAGATCACGACCCGAGTCGAAGGCAGAGGCTTTAACCAACTGAGCCACCCAGGCGCCCCTGAAGATTGTTTTTTAAGTAAAATTAATTTACAATCACCCTCTATAGAATGTACCTGCTTCCTTAACTGCACAGGTGGTTCTGTTCAAATTACATGAAGCAGGTAAAGACTGGTTAGAATTTTGGCTACAAGAAAGGTCCCAGCTTTCCTGCAGTACTCGGCTCAAGGAACGCCACTGCGGTGTGGCCTGATCAGACAACGGCTGCTCACCGTGATGACGCGCAGGTTGACGTCCTCGGGGGCCAGTGGGTATGCACTGGTGCACTGAAGGAAGCAGAAGTTGGGGTTGAGGGCCTTCACGATCTGATAGACTTGCTTCATGGTGTCCATCGACTGCATCCCGCTGGAGATCACCATTGGGCGGCCTGAGTGACCCAACACCAACACCATCAGCATGTTCTCTTTGGGGGTTGGGACTCTCCCTCAAGCACACCCCAACTGCTGGTCTCATCATCCAAATGAATGCCACAGGGATCTCTCAGACACTGTGCCAGCCACTGCTGGGGGAGAGGGGAGCTTGGTGGATTCCTGCCCCCGACCCTGAGGAAATGGGACACTCCCCTCGCCCCCCCAATATTAGTGTTTAGCGAAGTGAGCTGAAGTCAGGAGGCAGAGGAATTTCATGATCCTCGGAGAAAATGAGCATCTCGCTGGAGGAAGAGGCTGCCCAGCATGGGAGGGTGAGGGGGAGCACGGCCCCCAGCTCAAGGGCACAAGGGAGTGTGAGGCCCAGAGCAGCCGCCTCCCAGCTGTGTGGTCTCGCACGCCTCCTCTATGAACTAAGTACAAAGCATCATAATCCTAGAACCTGCTTCAGTGCTGGGGTTGTCAGGAGGATCAAATGAGAGGATTCATGTTGCAAAACCACTTTACAAACTGAAACAGGCAGAGGTTCGCACAGACTATTTCTCAAAGTCAAACTTTCTCTAAGAAGCCTTCTATATGCTGCCATATCCTCGATTTCATGTACAACAATAATCTTTAATTTAAAAGGTTCTTGGGGCGCCTCGATGGCTCAGTGGGTTAAAACCTCTGCCTTCGGCTCAGGTCATGATCCCATGGTCCTGGGACCAAGCCCCACATCAGGCTCCCTGCTCCGCAGGGAGCCTGCTTCCCCCTCTCTCTGCCTGCCTCTCTGCCTGCTTGTGATCTCTGTCAAATAAATACATAAAATATTTAAAACATAAAAAATTAAAAAAAATAAAAGGTTCTTTAAAAACTGACTTATCCTTCATGTCTTTCCTTCCGAAGTCAGCACATGGAAAAACAGAAGTATATGCTAAGTGTAAAGAGGTTTCTAACGCCTGTCTTCAGGAGACTCCTCTGGTGGGCTCTACAAAGGGAATAAAAATGGGAAGATTTGGGCTTCTTCATTTTAGGGCAAAAATGAAACACTCACCTTTTTTGGCTGTCTTCTCCAGATAAGGAAAATTATTAGTGTCCCCAGATCCAACTTTGAAAAACGGAACGTTCAGCTCATGTAGAAACTCAACTGCCATCTATAGAAATCAAAGAGGGAGCTCTTTTTCACCGCTGTTCAAAATCACCACGCTCAGGTCAGGCGAGGAGCCACAAACAGAAAAACCCCTCCTCCTGCCCAGCAAGAGAGACTCTCGCAACAACAACTGGAAAGCTGGGACAGGTGTGTTATGTCAGTCACTTCATTCAGATGCAAACCTGCATTCACAGCCACCTGTCCATTCATCCCAACAAACAGTGCACGCTGGCCTGTACTGGCTTCTAGCTCTGCAAAAGAATCGGACCCCAGGCCAGACCTTCCCTCCCAAGGAGCCCAGGGTCTAATCACAAAGAGCTCATGACCTAATCTTGGTCCAGAAAACCAGGTGGTGAGAAAGTGAGTGTCCCTTGAAGGCCTTACCCTTTACTCAAAACCAAACTGCCAGGAAAAGAAGCCATTTCAACCCTTGCCACGAGTGGAAAAAATGCAGCATTTTATGGCCCAGCCCTGATCCAGTGATCCACAGCCGGCAAAGTCCATCAAACCCACACCCTGTCAGCCTCCAAACCCTGCTGCCCACAGGAAAAACAAACCTCGTTCACTTTTTTTTTAAAGATTTTATTTGTTTATTAGAGAACAGGCACACAAGAGAGAGAGAGAGAGCGAGCGAGTGAGCAGGGGCAGAGGGAGAAGCAGACTCCCTGCTGAGCAGAGAGCAGGATACAGGGCTTGATCCCAGGACTCCAGGATCATGACCTGAGCTGAAGGCATTTTTTTTTTTTTCCAACACAACATCACGGCGAGGGCCCTTCACCATCCTTTACCTCCACCCTGGTTCGTCAGTAAGACTCAGGATCAGGAAATTGGTAAGTGTCAACAAATGCTAACAGAATCAGTGGGCTACAAGTTTAAAGAGTAAAATCTCAACTTGTTAACAAATTACAAAACCCCCCAAAACTACCTTTTATTACTATTTTTTTTTTTTTAAATTGGAGTTTGGATACCAGAAGTTGGGAGCATCAAGGTCTCAGAATGCTTCCAAATATCTAAGTTCAATCTATTGTAAAATGCTACCCAGGTTTCAGAAGTTGGTTTGGAAGGCTGGATCCTTGCTTCTCACACCTGAATATGGTACAGTGATCTCCCAGGGATCTTGCTCAAATGAAATGCAAATTCTGATGCTGCTGGGTTAGGGTGGGGCCTGCAGCTCTGTGTTTCTCTAAGTTTCTGGGTAATACTACCACTGCTGCTCCGTGAATCCTATTTTGTAAGGAGCTACAGCTGGAAACCTAGAGGGCACAGCAGTGGCAATTCCACCATCAGGCTCTTTACATCAACCCGAGGCTGCCTGAGCTTCCTTCCATCTTGCCCGCAGGTGATAAGCTACTCCAATCACTGGCTACACTCAGAGAAACCCACTTTCCTTCCATGTAAATCCTCTAGCATGAAGGTTAGAGCTGCAGGAGAGCCATACTCAGTGCATAATGAGCCAGTGAACAATTCACAGGTAGTTCACAAACCCCTGGGTCCAAGAGACACCAGCCAGTGTGGCCCGAGTGCCCCTTACTCCCAAGCCTGCTAAGCTGCCTTCGCTGGAGTTCGAGTGGTGTTCCCTGTGCGGGATTTCTCCCCCACCTCTCCTGTCCCCTCCGAATCACTCTCTCTCACCTCTTCTGTTTATGTATCTCTCACACTGTTAGCCAGCCCTGAAATAGAAGTGAAAAACATCCCTTCTAATGGGTTTATTGAACAAAGTCTACATCTCCCACTTTTCTCATTCTATCTGGCTGATGGAGAGTGTTTTTCTACCGCAAGAGGGAAAACCCTATGCTAAGTTTTCTTCCTTACAATGTTCAACTCCAGAGAGAAGGGCTCATGATGACAAAGTCCCCAACGGCATGAATAGGAGAGGCAGCAGGAGCCTCTTGCAGCAGGAGGAAGGAGGGACCAAACGCAGGAGAAACACCGTGCAGAAGCTCACCTATGAGGGCTGGAAAATTTGCACGGAATTCTACAGATTCTACAGTTTTCAAACAAGGAAGAAGGGGCCCTTCTCTTAAGGGAAAGGGGTGTGTTCGCAGTCCCCTGGAGAACCAGCCCCACCTAGCGGCCATTCCGAACACTGCCAGAGCTCCCTCTTACAGGGTCCCAATAAATACAGTTGTCTAGCCCCCCCTCTTTTTTTTAAATCCCAGTGTTTCCCACACTTACTCAACTCAGAACCCTTGTTTATTAGGGGGAAAGGGGTGGAGGAGAGGCTTCATTACTAATAATTGGTAGTAATTACTAATTAATGAGGATGGACAATGCGTGTCCACAGAACCTACTTGCCTTATCCCGGCCCACTGATCTGAGGGGTAACAGAAGCGAGAAGAGGAACTGGGATTTTTCTAAAGCCCCTTCCCCAACCCTCAGCATTTGAGATCCTGTGGAAAAGGAGAAAAGCCCACAGCGATGAGCTGGGGAGAAGAGAGGGTGCTGGAGAGCTGCCCAGCATGAGGGAATGAGGAAGGAGGAAGTACGGGGACAGACCCAGTGGCCCTGTCAGAGCACACCACGGCTTGGGTAGGGGGTGCTCTGCTAGCAGGGGTGGCAAAGGAAAGGAGAAAGGAGGAAAGGGGGTACCTTTCTCTGGGGTACCCAACTCCGCTAGGACAAGACACTTGTGTGCGAGGGCAGCACGTCCTTCAGGGGCCACCTCGATGGTTGTGGCTTCTATTGGCTTTCTCAAGAGAACTCTCCATTTAGACCTAAGGAACTCTGTTCATTTCAGTTCCGTTCCACGTGTCTCTCGGCAGCTCTGACCAGGGCCCTGGTAATTCTGTCAGCCTTGATAAAATCCCACCTCACTGAAACCTTCCCTCAGCATACGAGGAATACCCTAGTACAGCACACTGAGAGGAGAAACGAGGCACTCGATAACTGGCTGCCTCCCACAAGGAAGTCAGGGCTAAATACCCGGTGCCACCTGCCAGGTACACACAGAACAAGTGACTAACGTACTTCCTACAGCCGGGCAGACAGGACATGCTGGTTCAGAAAAGGGACCTGGCCAGCAAATTAACACTGTAATGGCTCTTAAGAATGCATCTCCAGGGCAGCTGGTTGGCTCCATTGTTAAGTGTCTGCCTTCAGCTCAGGTCCTGGTCTTAGGGTCCTGGGATCGGCCTGCATCAGGCTCCTTGCTCAGCAGGAAGCCTGCTTCTCCTTCTCCCACTCGCCCTGCTTGTGTTCCCTCTCTTGCTGTGTCTCATCAGATAAATTTAAAAAATTAAAAAAAAAAAAAAAAAAAAGGAATGCAGTTCCCCTCATTACCTATGCCTGGGTCAGCTCTGAGGACACTTGGGAAGCATGGCATTCCGGGGCAGAGACACCGCCCTGTCCAGATAGCGTGAAGCAAAACAACACACAGAGCCCGTGTCGCCCACACCACACAGAAGGGCTTTCCTGGGGAGCAGAGGGAACGGAGCCGAAGGGTAAGGCCGAGAGGCAGACCCCGACCACCAACACCCAGGCTCTTCTCCATCTCCCAGCTGCTCCTGCTTCTGCCTCAAAGCCACCTGGGAGTGAACGACCTGAACAAGTGACCTTTCCTAAGGACACGATGCCAGGAAGTTCCCTCTCTCCTTCAGAGGCCACATCCGGCAGCTGAGGCGCCTGGCAGCGTGGGCTGAGAAGGAAAGTGCTCATACCAGGTGCAAGTAAAGTGGCCTTTGTCCTATCTTCTCTGGGTCTGCATCAGAGCTGGGAGAGCCTGTGGACAGCAGCTTATTCACACACAAAAGGAAACGGAGGCCAAGAGAGGGAAGGGGCTCGCTAGGCTCACACCGAGATCAGCTCAGAGCAGAGTCAGGGCAAGAAGCCAGCCAGATGTCCTGACGCTCAGCCTGGGCTGCCCTCCTTAACTGTAGCTAACATCTGCTGAGCGACGGCTGTGTGCTATGCATTATGTCAATAATCACGGATAATCCCCACAACAACCTTGCAAGATGGGTTCAGGTACTAACTGTGCTTTGCACGTGAACAAACAGAAGCACAAAGAGGTTGAACGAACTCCACCTGGACTCACCAGGGATGAGAAGCAGAAGCATATTCAAACTTGGAATCAGACCCCAGAGTCTGCAGGCTCAACTGGGAAACCTGGGTGTGCACCTTTCAGCATGGGGCCCCCCAAGGTTTGGAGCTCTTAAAAATGACTACGGACTCTACAGGGTTTTTTTCATGTAGGTTCTATCCATTTACGGAATTAAAATTAAAACTAAGGTATTTGGGGGCTTTTTAAAGTTTTTATTTTGAAATAATGATAGCTTGACCTGAAGCTGTAAGAAATAATACAGAGAAGATCCTCTGTACCCTTCACAGAGGTCCCCCTATAGTGACACCTTACAAAACCAGAGTACAAAATCACAACTGGGAAAGTGATGTTGACAGGGTCTACTGATTGGATTAGATGTCACGATTTCTACAAGTATTCATTTGTGCGGGCGTGCATCTAATTCTATGCAGCCTGACCGTGTGCACAAACTCAACCACCAGTCACATTACAAAACTGCGCCGTCATTCCAAGGCTTTCTGGCCACATCCACTCGCCTCCTTTCCCCTCCCTAACCACTGATAACTGCTCATCTGTTCTCCAACTCTGTAACTTTGTCATTTGCTATATACACTCAACGATATAGTATGTAACCTTCTGAGACTGGCTTTTTCACTCCATGTAATACCCTGGAGAGCCATCCAAGCTGCAGCACTTATCAGCAGTTCATTGCTTTTTATGGCTGGAACTGTTCCCCTGCTAGAGAACTCTCTGGGTTGTTCTAGTCTGGGGGCTATTACAGGTGAAGTTGTCATGGACATGTGTGGACAAGGTTTTGTATGAATTTTAAATTAGCAAATGACACCTGGAGGGCTAAGTGTTGAGCATGTCTAGTTTGTGTTGTTTTTTCAGGTATGCAATAAATGGTTATTTTTCATGGAGCTATAATTGACACATAACAGTGTATTAGTTTTGGGTGTACAAAATGATTTGATATACGCACACACTGTGAAATGATTACCAAAAAAAGTTCAGTTAACATCCATCCCCACACACAGATGCAAAATATTTTCATGTATTGTCCAGCTTATAAGAAACTACCAGTACACTGAGTAAATTGTGATAGAACACCACATGTGAACTGTATTAAAATAAGGTTATGTTTAGAAAAAGGAGAGGGCTGTATATTCCAGAGTGATTACACCTTTCTGCGGTCCCACCAGCAGCATAGGAATGCTCCATTTTCTCCGCATCCTTACAACCTTTTGGTGTTATTGTCACTTTGTTTTACCAGACAGATAGCTCTGTAGCAATACCACATTGTGGTTTAAAATGGAGAAATTTTAAAAAATATTTTATTTATTCATTTATTTATTTGAGAGAGAGAGAGAGAAAGCATGAGCAGGAGGGCAGAGGGAGAGGGAGAGAGAATCTCAAGCAGACTCAGAGCTGAGCAAGGAACCCAATGCAGGGCTCAATCTCACAACCCTGAGGTCACGACGTGAGCCAAAACCAAGTCGGACACTTAACTGTGCCACTCAGGCGCCCCTAAAACTGAGAAATTTTAGAATAGACAAGCACAAAAGAAAAAACATAAACTGGACATCATTAAAACTAAAGATGTTTGTGCTTGCAAGAATACCATCAAAACATGAAAAGACAACCCAGAAGAATGGGAACCATTTCTGCAAACCAATGCCTGACTAGGGAGTCATATCCAGAATATATAAAGATAGATAACCCAATTAAAAATTGACAAAGGATGTGGGCGCCTGGGTGGCTCAGTGGGTTAAAGCCTCTGCCTTCGGCTCAGGTCATGATCCCAGGGTCCTGGGATCGAGTTCCGCATTGGCTCCCCACTCGGCAGGGAGCCTGCTTCCTCCTCTCTCTCTGCCTGCCTTTCTGCCTACTTGTGATCTCTGTCAAATAAATAAATAAAATCTTAAAAAAAAAATTGACAAAGGATGTGACAGACATTCTTCTGAAGAAGGTATACAAATGGCCAATAAGCACATGCAAAGGTGCTCAATATCAGGGAATAGGAGTCAAAACCACAATGAGATGCCATTTTGCACTTGCTAGGACATCTAGGATCAGAAAGTCAGATTCTTCACAAATGGTTGGTGAGGATATGGAGAAACCCAGACGCTCCTACACTGCTGGGAGGATTAGAAACTAGGTGCAGCCATTTTGGAAAACAGTCTGGCAACTGCTCTGAAGTTAAACACAGAATTACCACGTATGCCCAAGAGAGTAAAAACATGCCCGTGCAAAACCTGTACCTGAACGTTCATGGAAGCATTATTCCTGCTAGGCAAAAAGTGGAAACGATCCCAACGTCTACCGACTGATAAGCGGGTAAATAAGACACAGTCCTCTGTGCTCGAGACCGTTACTCAGCCATAACCAGGAGGGAGGTGCACGAGCAACACGGACAGACCCCGAACACGTCACTGCATGGAAGAGGCCAGAAACACAGGACCACAGGCTGTCTCATTCTGTTTACAGGTAACGTCCAGAAAGGGCAAATGTACTGAGACAGGAAGCAGTGAGAGGCTGCCTTGGGCTGAGGGAAACAAGGGGACTGAGAAAGGACTGTAAATGGGTACGCGATAAAAATGCGCAGAAGTCTGCTCTGGTGAAGGCCACCACAACTCTGAAAATACTAAAAACAACAGAACGGTAAACTGTAATTGGTGAATCGTGTGGTCTGTGAAAGGAGTTGTTACTAAAATAAAAGAGCATGAAGCACACCTTTCTGTAGCCACTGCCAGGGGAATGATGTCATCACACACCACACACCCTCTGGAAAACAACACTATACACTTGGGAGAGAATGACAGTGAAGAAGGCAAATCACATTTGAATATCACTGTGAAAACAGTGTGGACCTAGTAGACCTTCTGAAAGGCATCCTGACCCCCCCAGGGGTTCTTGGACCACACTTTGAGAACCACGGTCATACTCTTCCCATTACTCTCTTTTGTTATTGTTGCTTTCAGGTGTCACTGCCATGGAATTCCCACATGACCTTTCTTCCACTTCCCCTTTGGTCAGGTTTTAGGAAAACTGCCCTGGGGAAGCGACTATGTGGTGGAGAGTGGGGGAGTAACACCACCGAGGTTGATTATTTTTATTTTTTAAGGATTTACTTATTTGGGGCACCTGGATGGCTCAGACAGTTAAGCGTTTGCCTTTGGCTCAGGTCATGATCCCGGGGTTCCGGGACAGAGCCCTGCAATGGGCTCCCTGCTCAGTGGGGAGCCTGCTTCTCCTTCTGCCCCTGCCCCACTCATGTTCTCGCTTGCTCACTCTGCTCTCCTTTTCTCTCTCTCAAATAAAGAACAAGAGCGTGTGCTCTCTCTAATAAAGAGAGAAAGTGCATACACATGCAAGCTGGGGAGAGGAAGAGGGAGAGAATCTCAAGCAGACTCCCCATAAATGTGGAGCCCGATGCGGGGCTCAATCTCACAACCTTGAGATCATGACCTGAGCCAAAATCAAGAGTCAGATGCTTAACTGACTGAGCCACCCAGGTGCCCTAAGACTATTTTTTTTTTAAGATTTTATTTATTTATTTGACAGAGAGAGACAGAGATCACAAGTAGGCAGAGAGGCAGGCAGAGAAAGAGGGGGAAGCAGACTCCCTGCTGAGCAGAGAGCCCAATGTGGGGCTCGATCCCAGGACCCTGAGATCATGACCTGAGCCAAAGGCAGAGGCTTTAACCCACTGAGCCACCTAGGCGCCCCATTCGAGACTATTTTTAACAAACAGGTTAAGACTTAGTTCTCTAAATGAGAGTGCTTCTCAAATTCATTCCTCTGGGAAAGGCTGTACGTAAAGACAACACTAGAAACCCAGAACACTGTCATAATCTTTGGAAATTCATTCCAGAGCTTTGCAGTCCTGTTTTGTTTTTTTTTTTTAACTTTTTATTACCATATGATGTATTTTTAGCCCCAGAGGTACAGGTCTGTGAATCGCCAGGTTTACAATTCACAGCACTCACCACAGCACATACCCTCCCCAATGTCTATAACCCAACCACCCTCTCCCTACCCCCCTCCCCCTGGCAACCTTCAGTTTGTTTTGTGAGATTAAGAGTCTCTTATGGTTTGTTTCCCTCCCCATCCCATCTTGTTTCACTTATTCCTTTCCTACCCCCCAAACCCTCTACATTGCCTCTCAACTTCCTCATATCAGGGAAAGCGTATGATAATATTCTTTCTCTTATTGACTTATTTCGTTAAGCATAATACCTCTAGTTCCATCCACGGCGTCGCAAATGGCAAGATTTCATTTCTTTCTTTTTTTTTTTTTTTTAAAGATTTCATTTCTTTTGATTGCAGCCCTGTCTTGTTACTGACTCATTACTAAGCCAATCGGACCCAAAGTTTCACACTCAGCACAAGAAGGATTGGTAGTTTCCTTAACCCAAATCTGCCCTCTGAGGATGAGGGTTTGGCTGTCTCTGTGTGCTTGAGTTCTAGAGGATTGCCAAAGAGCAATCCTAAATTGCTGGGAACCCACAGTATATGACACAAGTACAAAATGAAAACAAATGCCACTTTCTAGGTGTGACCTTCCTTCCCAGGCACTAAGCATGTACCAAGATCAGGAAGTACTAAGATCAGGAGGTACTAAGGGCCAGGATCTGGACCCATAGGGAACACATAGACAGGGTCCCATCTTGAGACCTGTGCTTCATGTATAAGGTGTCACCCGCTTCAGAAGACAAGCCTGCGGGTGAGGTATCTTAATCAATGCCTTGCCATTTCCCTAAAAGGAAACAGACCCAGGGAGATGAAAGAAGAGTGTGGTCAAGTGGGGGGGGGGTGGTTAGCTAATTGGTGACTACTGATACTCTCCCTGTGAAATGGGGAGAACTGTGCTATTTGAAGAGGTTGTTAAGAAGAGTAAATGAGTTGTTATGTTTAAAATACCTAGCAGAGAACTTGGTACATCATAAATACTCAAAAAATGTCAGTTAACAGTAGAACCAAAAACAACACCCAAGTCTTTCAGATCCTAAAGCACATGCTCTTTCCTGCTTAAACTTTTTTGATTTTCAGATCCTATAAGAATCTGATAAAACCACTAACCCTCTCTTTTGTTTGGCTCCTTCGTTTATTCCTCCAACAAATGTCTCCCAACCACCTACTACAGGCCAGGCACCAGAGATGCCTCCGTCTGGCTAGCAGTCTGGGATGGAAATGGGAGGGTTAACACACCATTACTCAAGTAATGAGAGACCAGAACAGGAGGGGCCTGAACCAAGCTGGGGAACAGGATGAATTCCCTGAGGAAGTGTTAAGCTGGGATCAGAAAAAAGCCCAGCCACCTCTTCAGGAACACTTTCCTCAAAAAATCTGTCTCCGGGTCCCCAGAGCAGCTCTTAGGCCCAGAGGCTCTCCAACCACTTCAAGGCAGTAAAGAGCAAGGGGGAAGCCCAAAGGCTCCGCTGAGCTCCACGAAGCCACACACACCTGGACTGATGCCCAGGAAGAGCTGAAGGACCGGGGAAAGCACACTGCACCTTCGAAACCCACTTCCTGCATGTGTGACTTTGTACAAATTTCCCAACCCCTCTGAGCCTCCATATCTTCATCTGCAAAGTGGGGCACAGTAGGGATAAAATATATTTACTGTAAGGAAAGATGCTCTGTAAGTCATAATTCAAAAGTAGGAAATTATGATCATCAAATGCACAACTGGGTCTGAAGACTGTCAGGCTTATGAAAGCTGTGAATTAAGGGATGAATCTGTCCACAGAACTGAGGCCTGGACTTGTCATTTCCCCAAGATGCCTAGGTTCTCTGCCTCCCTGTCCCTGTTAAAACCACCAACAGCCTAGGCGACCAACAGCCCAGACTAGATTTACGTTTCCTTTAGACTGTTTATAACATATTCTTAGATTGGAACAGGGACACAAATGGTCAGGGAGGCCTACAGAATAAACTGGAATCGATTCAACTACTTTGACTGACCAAAAGTATTCCAAAAGTTTCAAGGGCCATGAAAATGCTCGTAGGTTTCATCTAATGATCAATTTCTGCAAAGCCACCCTAAAGAAACAACACAGAACACAGAAAAATGATGTTCATCTCAGCATACGTTAGAAGCACAAAAAAACCCCAGAGTAACCTGCAATGTACACAAGTAGAGAAATGGTTACATTATAAATCCTCAAAAGATTAATTACATTGCTGGGGCACCTGGGTGCTGCTGTCAGTTAAGCATCGGACTCTTGGTTTTGACACGTGATCTTGGCTAGTGCGACTGAGCCCCGAGTTAGGTCTGTATTCAACACAGAGTCTCCATAAGTTTCTCTCTCTTTCTGCCCCCACCCCCGCTCCCCTCGTCCTCACACATATTCTCTCTCTCAAATAAATAAATAAATTTTAAAATTAAAAAGAAAAAAAGAAGCATCACATTGTTATGAAAAACTTTAAGAATGGGGTGCCTGGGTGGCTCAGTGAGTTGGGCAATGGACTCTTGCTTTCAGCTCAGGTCGTGACCTCAGGGTCGTTGAGACCGAGCCCCACATCAGGCTTTGCACTGAGCTGACCATGAAGCCTGCTTACGATTCTCTTTCCTCTCCCTCTGCCACTGGCCCCGCTCACTCAAGCCCGTGTACATCTCTCTCAAAAATTAATAATAGTTTTTGAAAAAAAAGGAACTTAAAGCAAAAGATGTGAGGACTTATGTCAATTATATCTCAGTAAAGCTGGAAAGAAAAACTCAGATATGGGTAAAAACTTACTGCATAATGTTAAATGGGAAAAGCATGCACAGAACCAAATATTCACAAATGTAGCAACCATGCAATGCACATAAGACTTAAATCTATAAAAAGAGCCACCATATAGCGATTACGGGTTAGTTTTTCCTGTTTCTAAACTTTCTAAGATGTTTATTAATTTTACAATTAAACTTTTTACAATTGAAAAAGAGTACACAAAGGAAATCTCAAAGGGGCAGGTCACAGAGCAGACAGGACCTGAGACGTGGCACCTGCTGGACCCTTCCAGAATGTCAGCATGACCATTCTGTGAACCACTCAGGATGACTACCAATGCCCCCCACCCAAATCTGCCAAGGCCACAAAGCAATGGGTGGACCCCTGTCAGAAGGGAGGATTCCAGATTCCTAGTCCAGGCCACTTTCCACTGGGAGAAAACTGGTCCGGCAGGGGTCTCCCAGAAGCTTGAGGGACTCGGGGATGCCAGTGTGGCTAGTCCCCTACTCCCAAAGATAACTTGTTTAGAAACTTCTGTTACTCCGCCCACAAAATCTCACTGGGCCTCTGCCTCTCCTGGCCCCCCATTCAGTTGGGAATTGATACGGTTTATGTGATCGGGAACGCTAAGTCTAGAAAGCACAAAAAATGCTCAATTTAGCAATGGCTGGAGTTGACTCCAGGCCTAGCAAAGGACAGAGCAACACCAAGGGCTCACCTCATCCATGCCTGAGGCGGTGAAGAAGATGCCGATCTCCTGGGCATATCTCTGCAGCTCCCTGTACTGGGCATGGCTGAACTCCAGGTGGCGCTTATGCTCCCCATATGTCTTCCCCCAGGAATGCTTGGACGTATAAGGCCTCTCCAAGGCTTTCCGATTAAACTTGTACTCCAACTCACTCTTCTGGAACTTGGCACAATCGGCCCCACACTCCTGCAACACACAACAGGCTCCTTTCAGTGGCCTGTCATGGATTCTCAGAGAAAAGGGAAATGCTAGGGCAACAGCTCTGACATCAGTATCTTTAAAAATAAGGCTGACTGATAGAGGCAAAGAGGAAAAGGAGAAGCAAAGTCTCAAAGGAAGAGAAGGCTGGGGATGGGATTCCCCTTTTGTCCCCCGTTAAAATGCAAAAAGGAAAAAAAATGTGATTTTTTTTTTCAGTTTATTTTATATTAAAAATAATTAAACAGCTAAGGAAGACTTTTAAGTTGGGTAACTCAGCAGAGGACAGCAAAATGAGCACTGGACCAGAACTGAGGGGAAGTCAGGATGTGACTCTCGCTCCTGGCTGGATAAGTCAGTCCCGCTTTCAGGACTCAGCCTTTCCATCTCCATCAACAGCTGCTCTGGGATCGCTCCAGAACCTGGAGCAGCTCAGAAGAGCCCCTCATGGGCCAGGAAACAAACAACTCTGCTTTAGCTGTTCTACGCTAGTGCTTTTCTGCATGGCATCTTAGTTGAACAAGAGATTCTGGGGCAAAAAGGACACAGACAAGGACTTAGATAGGCCCAGGCCTTACTGAACAGAAACTATAAATGAAAGCTGGATTTTCCAGCTATAAAAGCTCTAATTCTATTGCCAGTCAGCCCCCGATCTCTCGCAACTGCTTTTAAAAACCACTCAATAGAAATACGGAGGAAAAGTCTCCAGTTCACTAACATTTCTGTAGACAGAGTTATTCATGCTGCTAAAAGCCTCACTTCCAGAAATACCTGTGCTAACTGCGCTGCTCCCCCTTCCGGAAAGACCACAAGATGGCATGGTCAAGAAAGTCTGAAAAACATGAGAACAGAAAGTGACCTTGGGCAACAGAGTTCTCATTGTCTAGAGGAAGATCCCCAGGCCCAGAGTAACCCGAGCAACGTTGCACAGAGTCTCTGGCAGAGCTGGACAGATCACTTTTCTAAGGCTGCAGAGCACGTGTCTCCAGGCCCGTGACTGCCACCCAGAGGCTGCTACACCAGACCTCCGGCAAACCAAGGCAGGGAGGGTGCGGGAGATGGGGGGTTGTTAAGGAGGTGTGTGTGTCTCTGGGAGTTGCTTCCCACTCCCTTTACTTCTCAGCTCTATCTCAAGGAGTAAAAGAGACTGTCCGTTCTGGGCAAACCTTTCATTTACAGGAAGATGAAAGTGAAGCAGCAGAAACTACTAAAGACAAGAGGTCAGATAAATTTCTACTATATTCCACCTGACAGCAGTTGTTCGGAGAGAAGAACGGGTTCTTCCTCTTCTTTCCTAAAACTGAGTGATCTCTCTGTTTAATTCTATGGTGAACTCCAGGTTCAGAAAACACAATCACTGTCTCTGTTCTACTACAACGATGATTGTGGTCAAGTTTTTATTGATTCTCTCCTGGCCAAAAAAACCAAAACAAAACAAAAGCAGCAAAACTCCAGGATGGGCCAAGCTGTGATGCTCCCTTTGCTGCAAAATTTGGAAATTCAAAGTTATATTCAGCTAGTAAATCTCTAATTGTAACACATTTATAGTTTATATATATTAATTATAATATATTTTGTTGTAAGAAAATTAAAATAATCGAATGAGCTAACTTTTAATACTACAAATAGATTGATTTCATTGCATGAGTTACTCTGGGTAACTAAAGGTGGGAATATGACTTTATTTGGCAACAAAGACTTTTTTAAAAATCCTAAAATACAAGGATTTCACAAGATTCCACTGCTTTAAGTTTAAAAAACAAACACACACACATTTTAAAATAAATGGAACTGAAGCCTAGAGAGGAAAAGTCACCTGCCCAGGATTATTCAGCTGGTAAGTGGCATCTTCACACCAGTCCAGTGTTCTTTCCACTCTACCACAGGCTCAACCTCTTCATTCTCCTCCCCTCGCCCCAGAAGCAACCTCCAAAATTAAGAGAAAAAGAAAAAAAAAAGCTTTGTTTCTATGGCTTCAAAATCTCTGGGTGTTTTTACAACCTCAGTATTCAGAGGTCACACCTCCGCGAACAGGTTGTTCCCTAAATTATGAGCAGGAATTTCCCCCCTAGAAAACAATGTTACAGCACAAAGGCTAGCACCCTCTGGTTAGGACCAAAGCTCTGAATTCCAGTATTTACTGTGTGCCCTTGGACAAGTCACTTCTCTGAGCCTTTAAAATGAAACCAATAGGGGCACTTGGGTGGCTCAGTGGGTTAAGCCTCTGCCTTCGGCTCAGGTCATGATCCCAGAGTCCTGGGATCGAGCCCCGCGTCGGGTTCTCTGCTTGGCAGGGAACCTGCTTCACCCTCTCTCTCTGCCTGCTTCTCTGCCTGCTTGTGATCTCTCTCTCCCTCTGTCAAATAAATAAATAAAATCTTTAAAAAAAAAATTTATAAAAAATAAAATGAAACCAATAGAATCCACCATGTTGTGTTGTAGGAATGAAGTGAGATGGTGCATTTAAAACATTTGGTCCATTTAGTGCAGCTGTCACTCTTTAAAAGTATTTTTTTATGATTCAGCAGGCTTCCAGAAAAGCTGAGTTAGTCCTGAAAGAAGAACAAGCTAAATACCTAATCACTACTGATGACAGGGGAACAGCTTTCACGGAAAAGAAGGGGGGGAAAAGATGGAGCGAACCAGAACAGAGAGAGCAAGAAGCGTAGACAGTGACAATGCAACTTGATGAGAGCAGTGATAGGAGAGATAGATGAGAGCCAGCCTTGTGGGGAAGGATTGGAAAAAGCATCCAAGTAGACCTGTACAGGAACAGAAATTTGCCAGGACGGAGCACTGAACATTCCTTAACCTCCAACTGCTAATAGCTAACATTTATTGAGTCCTCAGCAAGTACTGTGCTAAGAGCTTTAAATAAATCATCCCATTTGAGCCTTACAACTCTGAGGTAAGTACTATTATCAGCCCGACCTTCAAATGATGAAACTGAGGCTCGCAGAGGTTAAGTAGCCGGCCCACGTTCACCCAGCTGGTAAGTGGTGGCCGCTGAATTTGAACCCAGAGCCCTGGCATTTTAACTGTTTCACTTTCCAAACACAAGCAATGCCAAATGAAAAGACGACAGCAACTTCCAGGTGCTTCAGAACTCGCTGGAAGTAACTCGGTGTCGCTGAAAGAGGTCAGAAACGAAAAATGGTAGGCAGGAAGGAACCAGGTCATTAAGGTCTTGAAGGCTATGTTCAAGGGTTTCAACTCCACCCGTGGACAATGGGGAACCAGTGAAGGTGTGAGGCAGGGGTACGACCTGACCAAACCTGTGTTTAAGAAAGATTATTCTGCCACCAGGAGGGGGCCAAGGTCGGGTTGGACGGCAACCGCAGGAACGCGGACAAGTGAGGAGGGTGGGGAGGGATGAGCAGGATTCCAGAGATTTAGAAATGGAACTGGCGAGCGGGCCGCCGGGCCGCACGCGGGCTACTGAGAGAAGCAGAGCCCAGCAGTCCCGGCTCCCCGCCGCAGGCTCTCCCGCGGCCCCGCCCCCGAACCCCGACCCCGCCCCCGGCCGGCGCCCTTTCCCTCCCGGGCTCTGCCCTCACCTTGGCCGTGCGGATCATGCGCTTGGCCACTTCTAGGTCGCCCTGGTGGTTCTGGCCGATCTCGGCAATGATGAAGCACGGGTGCTGCCCGCCCACCCAGCGCCCGGGACACAGCTCCAGTTCCAGCGGCATCGCTGCGGCTCGCGTTTCGGCGCTCCACCGCCCACCTCGAGTCGGGTCCGCTGCCCAGTGGGGAACCACGCGCCGTCCCGGCCACGTCAGCTCCGCCACGTTAGGCAGCGGCCGCGCAGCCAATCCGCGGGCCCCAACTCGCTGTCGCCAGCCAATCGAGGCAGGGGGCGGAGCCTCCCGCGAGCAGGGCGGTGAGGCGGGACGAGGAAATCAAGCTCAGTTCTCTTCAGCTGGGCTCCAGGTTCCCGGGCGGGTAGCGAGGTCCGGGGGGTCGCGGCCTCTCTGCTTCTCCTGTGAGCCAACATTCTCCTAAGAGGAATGGAGGGGGGAAGACGGCTGCCTTGGGCTCGGGGAGAGCGCGCCCTGCGGTGTAATGGAAAAAATGAATTTGGGAGTTGGAATTAGGGCTGGTTTGAGCACGGGTGCTGCCACTAACCGGTTCTTGATCGTGAATACGTTAGTTTTTTAGTCTTCCTGAACGTTATTTTACTTTTCCCCGAAATGGGGGAATTATATAGGTTCGTGAGATGATGTATGGAAAACCCTGATCACGGTGCTTGGCCTGTAGTAAGGTTTCAATAAGCGGATGAACAGCTTGGATGAGCATCGAGGAACGAGCTTGGGCCACTGCCTCGGCTGGAATGGAAAAGAGACTAGAGCAGGTGACAGAACCAGGGTGGTCCTAAGGCAGGGAGACCCACAGGGTCAAAAGCCTAAAGCAGTCCAGGAGAATAACAAAGAAGACACCAGCAGATTTGGGGATCAGGAAGCCGCTGGCCAAGAAAGATGAAACAGAAGGGACTAAAATAGACCTTTTCTGGGGAACATTTAGTTGTTAAAAGCAGATGGAAAATGCACCGTGGTCTAGACGGGGAACCAGAGTTGAGGGGTTGTGAAGAAGGGCACCTTGGGAAGCCAGGAGTACGGAATCAAAGGAAAGAAGGGGATGTACCAAGGTTCACCTATCCGTGATACGTTGGTGTGCTAGACTGCATAGCACGTGCGTTCTGTCTCTCAAGTTTAACTGGCAGTGGACATCTGAGGCTCAGCAAAAGACCCTGAATCCAGAGAAAATCAAACCCAGCACTTAAGTAGCTCAGTACTACTTGTGCTAAAGAAAACCA
Source organism: Enhydra lutris kenyoni (assembly GCF_002288905.1). Lineage (NCBI taxonomy): Eukaryota > Metazoa > Chordata > Mammalia > Carnivora > Mustelidae > Enhydra > Enhydra lutris. The sequence goes on along the minus strand of NW_019154097.1, from coordinate 7,189,667 downwards.
TTATGGTTTTGAATAATTTGTGAATGAGGGAAAATTAAGTTTAAAAGCAAAAAAGGAGAAATCACATTTAAAAATACAATCACCTCAGGGCTGCCTGGGTGGCTCAGTGGGTTAAGCCTCTGCCTTCAGCTCAGGTCCTGATCTCAGAGTTCTGGGATCAAGTCAGAAGATCAAGATCAAGTCAGGCCCCCTGCCAGCAGAGAGCTAGGCAGGGGGCCTGCTTCCTCCTTTCTCTCTCTCTCTACTTGTGATCTCTCTGTCAAATAAATAAAATCTTTAAAAAAAAAAAAATACAATCACCTGGCTGGCTCAAGTTGGTTGATTTTAGCTCAGGTCATGATCTTGAGGTTGTGAGATTGAGCCCTGTCGGGCTCAGTGCACAGTCTGCTTGAGATTCTCCGTCTGCCCCCTAAACCGCCCCACCCCTCTGCTTGCATTCACTCTCTCTAAATTAAATAAATAAAATCTTGTTAATTAATTAAAATACAATCATCCCACAAAAGCAAGTTAGGCTGATGTTATTTGTGATTAAATAAAAGCTTTCAGTAAATTTAGGTAATGTATCTTACTACAGAAAGGAGGAAAAGACACTATTTTCATTTCACGCTCGTTCCTTTTTTAAAAGCCAGTTTCCGGGGCGCCTGGGTGGCTCAGTGGGTTAAGCCGCTGCCTTCGGCTCAGGTCATGATCCCAGGTCCTGGGTTCGAGCCCCACATCGGGCTTTCTGCTCAGCAGGGAGCCTGCTTCCTCCTCTCTGCCTGCTTCTCTGCCTACTTGTGATTTCTCTCTGTCAAATAAATAAATAAAATCTTTAAAAAAAAAAATTTTTTTTAAATAAATAAATAAATAAATAAAAGCCAGTTTCCAGTGCTTTCTGTTGCTTTTTCTGCTTGGATAACGAAGCAGTGCTCAATATGTAGAAATGGATGACAGAATGTGGGAAGGTCTTAAAAACAAAACCAACTGGGGATTCTTTTTTCTTTTCTTTTCCCCTGTTATTGGCAGGAGAGGGTAAGGAAGAACTTAGTTTTGGAGAAACTAGGGTAACCCTGAGTGCTGGGTCATGGGGACCAAGGTGGAGAGGGGATGGAGACCCAGTTCTCGGACCTGAAACCCTGAAACCCCTCGAGTCTGAGGCCCCTGTGGTCAGTCCTACTATGCTAAGCCCTTCCTTAAGTTGGTTCCTAGAAAGCTTCCTATGACCTGGGACTCCTACCTAATCTTTTGCTATTCTGGGCTCTAGTTTCACTGAACTATTCTGAGTTGTCCTGAGGGATCATGGTCTTTCACCTCCAAAACTTGGCATATAAGCTGTTGCCTGAGTCTGTAGGCTTCCCACTCCTCCACCTCCACCATACTGAGCCATGTCTGACCACCTTCTGGCCCATCAGTATAGAAGTCACTTCCTCTCAGAACCTTCTCCGATCTCCCAACGATCTCCTCTGGGCTCCCATAAGACTCTTATTTGCCCACGTATTACCTTTTATGGTAACTGCCCCTCGTCTCCTCCATCTTCCCTCTAGGCTGTGAACTTCTTTGGGTCAGGAACCATCTGGATCACCTACTCAGCACTAAACCCAGGGCAAAGCTTTAGGGATACCATGGTGAACCAGACAGACCATACCTCTGCCCTTATGTTGCTTAGATCCTTGTACTGTAAGTGTCCTTCAGGGCCAGGAGCTCCTTGAGAACAGACCTGGACTGTTTCCTACTGTATCCCTAGCGGCAAGCACTGAACTTAGCACTTAATAGGGGCCAGTAAATATTTGCTCAATGTACAAGTGCAGAATAGGAAAGATGACTGAATACTGAGACATAATTGACTTCATGTGTTTACTCAGGCCACATTCAGTCCCTTAAGCAAACATGACTGTTGCCCGAGTTGCTCTTAAAGTCAGCTTTCTGGAAAGTTCCTCTGACGAAGAAGTGAATTGTTGATCCACCCAAGTTTCCCAACCCGAGCTGCCAAGGACCTGCCCTGGGGTTAAGGGGCCAAGTTGTCTGATTCTCCCGAGTTTCTCAGTTGTTCCATTTACAGGCACCCTTACTAGTCAACACCCTCACCCACACCTACTTCCTGCTTCCTCAACCTTGGGCCTCATCCCTGTAACATGAACATCATTTTTATACTGTCCCTGGGAATGTAAGCCCACCAGCACACCCGGGGTGCTCTGGAAGGTGAAAATCAACTCCCACGGACTCCCTCAGAGGATTTTGACCTCTGCACACAATATACCAGCCTCCGTTTTGGTTTTTTTTGTTTGTTTTTTTATTTATTTGACAGAGAGATCACAAGCAGGCAGAGAGGCAGGCAGAGAGAGAGAGGAGGAAGCAGGCTCCCTGCTGAGCAGAGAGCCCGATGCAGGGCTCGATCCCAGGACTCTGAGATCATGACCTGAGCCGAAGGCAGCGGCTTAACCCATTGAGCCACCCAGGCGCCCCCAGCCTCCGTTTTTTAAATGCGACTTCACTCATCCAACAAATAATCCAACAAATAATTCCTGAGTGCCTACTGTGTGCCAGGCACCTCACCAGGCACCAGGAATAAAATGGGGAATGAAAGAGTATGGTCCTTCTCTGTAACCTGTAGTTTACAATAAACTATAGTCACACGCTAATATTGTTTTTTTAAAGATTTTATTTATTTGATAAAGAGAGAGATCACAAGTAGGCAGAGAGGCAGGCAGAGAGAAAGAGGGAAGCAGGCTCCCTGCTGAGCAGAGAGCCAGATGCGGGGCTCGATCCCAGGCCCCTGAGACCATGACCTGAGCCGAAGGCAGAGGCTTAATCCACTGAGCCACCCAGGTGCCCCACATGCTAATATTGTTAAATAACAAGGTTCAACCAAGTAAGTGGGAAGATCTAAGTGGCTTTTATTAAATGACTTATGAATTGAGCAGCACCCCATCTAGCAAGCAGAGAGGCACTCGGAAGAACTGTACAAAATGGAAGGTTTTTATATACTGGGGGTGAGGACAAGAAAGCTATTAACAAAAGAAAAGGATTGTTCCAGATGAGGCTGTTTGCTAGGGAAAAAGATGAGGTATCCTATCCTGCAGTTTCCGTCGTCTTTCCTTGAGAGATGGAGAGGATCCAGGTGAGAGTTACTGGCTCTAATGGAAAGAAAAATTTCCTGAGTGACCTGTTCAGGCCACATTTCTGGGGGAGGTGGCAACTGCAATTAGATTGGGTATTAAGCCCCAGTTTGGGAACTGGGTCTAAGTGATACCATTTGGGGCCTGAGGTTTTCTTTATTTCACAATATAAAATCGTGAATTATAATAATAAGCGCAATGATAGAAAACAAATTGAGTGCTGTGTTGAGACTAATAAGAGGAGTTCCTTTTCATGGGTAGTCGGGAAGAATCTTTCTGAAGACTGGACATTTAAGCTGAATCGCCCCCCTCACCCCAAATTCCTTCCAAATGATATAATCTCTTCCCGTGTGGGGTCACCACACGATGCTGAGACAGCACAGTGTCCTGGAAAAAGCACAGGGTTTGGAATAAGTCAGGCCTGGGTTTCACTACCCGCTCTGTCCCTGGGGAGGAACTTCTCAACTTCCTGTGGCAGACAGGCAGCCACCACCAGAGGGCAGTAGTGAGGACTGCACAAGAATCAGTGTGTGAGACCGTTCTGGATTCTTGTCCTGCCTGGTGACTTAGGGACAGGTCTCATTCCTAAACCCTGGCAGATCTGTTTCCCACTGCCTGTGGCCTGCTGGGACGTTGCCTACCCTCAGACCCCATCCTGATGCTCCATGGCTCTCAGCTGCCGCACCTCCTTCCCACTCTGACAAGTCGTGCCCCACCCCACACCCCAATCAGGAGAGTGGGCCTCTATGATGTGTCTTCACCTGCTCTTCTCACCTTCTCACCTTTAACTTCCAAGAGTCCCCAAAGCTTTCAGAACTTTACTTCTTCTCCTCTCACACTTAGAAATGCTGGCAATCTCATCTATTTGCAGGGCGTCAAGATCTCCTCTGCCCTCATGGGCAGCACCCAGACATTCATCACCAGCCCAGACTGAGTTCTCTCCCTGGTTGTCCGCTCAGTTCCCCACCATTTCTTAACACAGCCCCAGTGGCTCAGAACGCCCCACAGCAACCCCTGTCTCAACCATGTGATACTGCCAACCAAACTGATCTGGACATGGTTGAACTATAATATTTCAGCCAAAAGCACATGGAAAGATGCTCAACATCATTAGCCATCAGAAAAATGCAAATCAAAACCACAATGAGATTCCACCTCCCACTCATGAGGATATCTAGAATCAGAGAGGTAAAAACAAGGACGTGTCGACATTGGTACCCTCATACACTGTAAAATCGTGCAGCTGCTTTGGAAAACAGCTGGCAGTTTCTCAAAAGGTTAAACGTAGGGGCACCTGGGCGGCTCAGTGGGTTAAGCCTCTGCCTTCGGCTCAGGTCATGGTCTCAGGGTCCTGGGATTGAGCCCCACATCAGGCTCTCTGCTTAGCAGGGAGCCTGCTTCCACCTCTCTATCTGCCTGCCTCTCTGCCTACTTGTGATCTCTGTCAAATAAATAAATAAAATCTTAAAAAACAAAACATCAAAAGGTTAAACATAGAGTAAACAATTGCACCAGCAATTCCACTCCCCATATATACCCGAGAGAGATGAAAGCATGTCTACATGAAGAAAATGTAATACAGCCATACAACAGAATAGTATGGCAATAAAAAAAGGAATGAAGTACTAATGCATACTACAATGTGAATGAACATAACATTGGAATCTCCTCATGAGTATTTATTCACTAAAACTTTCAAGGACATTCAACTGAGAGGGGTACCTGGGTAGCTCAATCAGTTGAGTGTCTGGTCTGATTTCAGCTGATCATGATCTTGGGGTCATGCGATCAAGCCCCGCACTCAGCATGGAGTCTGCTTGACTCTCCCTCTCGTCCACCTTTCTCTTGCTCCCACACTTGTGCATGTACTCTCTCAAGTAGATAAATCTTAAAAAATAAAACATTCAATGAGATAAATTGTGAGGAAGACAGGCTGGGATTTGGGGAACATGATGGATTATCATCAAATATTCAGAGGATTCCATTTAAAAAGCTGAATTGGGGGAGCACCTGGGTGGCTCAGTGGGTTAAAGCCTCTGTCTTCGGCTCAGGTCATGATCCCAGGGTCCTGAGATCGAGCCCCGCATTGGGCTCTCTGCTCAGCAGGGAGCCTGCTTCCTCCTCTCTCTCTGCCTGCTTCTCTGCCTACCTGTGATCTCTGTCTGTCAAATAAATAAATAAAATCTTAAAAAAAAAAAAAAGCTGAATTGGGGTTTTTCCCCCCTCTGTTGCTCCGTGGGGCAAAATTAGACCCAAGAATGTTATAGAAAATTGGATAATAGCTTTTTAAAAAGATTGTTTGCCTAACTAGCAATAATAATAGAAGATAAAGCCGCCTTACTATTCTAAAAACTTTGTTTTTCTAAGTTGGAATACACTGCCTTATAAGGAGTGAGATCCCCATCACTGAGGTATCCAACGGAAGTCAGGCAGGCATGTTGCCGGTGGGGCTCCAGGATTAGTAAAGGGATTCAACTGGAAGAGACCTGGTTTCTTCTAGTTTAGGGAGTCTGGATTTCCCTGCAGTTTGGAGATTTCCTGGCTGTCTGGAGATACAGAACTTTTGTCAGCTCTAGATTGGTGGGTTCTGATTTTGGGGTCTCCAGACTTCCTTGTATTGATTCGTATTTCTCTGCCAACTCTCTGGCTCTTTGGTCCTCATATTATACTCATTTTTGTGGTAGGGTTTGAAGGGGAGTAAGATAATTAATGTGAATTAGTATGGTCTGAGAGAGAAATGTAGTTTGAGGTAACTGTCTTACTCAGGAACACAAAGTGGATGGGAGGCAAATCAGGATTTGACTCTGCTCTCAAAAACAGAGTACCCAGATCCTCCTTTTAATCACATTGCTGTCTGTCCAAACACCCAGCCAGGGGGGGGGTGGGGGGTGAAAAAGCACCTGACAGCCATTCTCTGCCCAGAGGTTTTCACAAATCACTCATTTTGTGTTGTGAGTTGAACTGTGCCCCCCCCACCACCAAATGCGTCTGTTGAAGTCCTAACACCCAGCACCTCCGAACATAACCTCGTTTGGAAATAGGGGTCTCTGCAAATGCAAGGAGTTAAGACAAGGCCATTAGGGTGGGCCCTAATCCAAGGTGACTAGCATCCTTTTTTTTTTTATAAGATTTTATTTATTTATTTGACAGACAGAGATCACAAGTAGGCAGAGAGGCAGGCAGAGAGAGAGGAGGAAGCAGGCTCCCTGCTGAGCAGAGAACCCGATGCGGGGCTCAATCGGGTCCTGGGATCATGACCTGAGCCGAAGGCAGAGGCTTTAACCCACTGAGCCACCCCGGCGCCCCAGCATCCTTTTAAAAAGGGAAAAGTGACACACAGACATGCACACTAGAACTCCACGGTAAGAGGCACGGGGGGAGATGGCATCTACAGGCCAAGTAGAGAGGCCTGGACCCAATCCTTCCCTCACGGCCCTCGGAGGAACCAACCCTGACACTTTGATTTGGGATTTCTAGCCCCCAGAACCGTGAGACGAGAAATTTCTGTTTGAGCCATCCAGCTTGTGGGTATTTCGTCATGGCAATGCCAGGACACTCATACACTTGGTCACTGAGGCAGTGTGCACAGACTGCTAGCGTGTGAGGCACGGCAGAGGGAAGCAGATACCTGGCCCGAGCGCCCACTATTCACAGGGCGGGTGAGACAGGGAGCAGAGCAGCCAGCGCCGAGACGGTGGGAGCAAGTCATCGAGGTCATCAAGGAGGACCCCAGGGAGGCAGGACTGCCTGCCAGGCCATTTGGGAAGCTAATAGCTCTGTGTTGGTTCTTGAAGATAGGGTTGGTTTTGATCATACAGATGGATGAACAAAGTCAAGTGAGAATGAACAAAGTCAAAGTGAAACATGCAGGAATGTGCGGATGGCTGGGCCAGTTGGCCATGTGGGGACTAAGGGGCAGGGAGTAAGGCTGGGAAGGTGGGGAGGTTTTGTGTGTCTGCAGGTCAGGAAGGTCACTGGAAGTTCCTGAGTTGCATGAGGAGGGCCAGGCTGTGGGGACATCCCTTGAGCAAGCGTAGAGATGACAGGTCTCAGGTGGGACACTGAAGGGTCAGTCTCAGGTGGCCCATGTGTGGGAACTTGGATTTCCTCAGCTTTACATCCTCTTTTTCTACCTGCCACCTACTGAAACACCTGTACTGTGGAGAGCTCTGGGTTTCAGGAATTCCCATCCAACATGAGGGACCCTCAGAGACGAGCTTCTCCCAAGTCCCGTAGACCCCGTCACCCTCGGTCAGCTCTCTCACCCTAGACTCTGGGAATAGCACAAAGTGGGCAGTGAAGTTGGCCTTGCTCTGTACTCTGGGCTCTTCCAATAGTCCACCTGAGCCTCAATTCGCTCATTTGAAAGATGGGGTCAGAATCTTTACACTGCCTCCCTTGAGCAAGAAAACAGATGTAAAGAGCCAAATTGTAGTGTGCCAGGGACAAACTGGGACCAGCATTTCTTTCGTCAGAAGTGGGGCTCAGGATAGGTCAGGCTGGAGGTGCTCAGGTCTGAGCTTGGCAGGGCAGCTGTAGATAGGATTTGGGCGGGTAGCTGTGGAGGGCACAGGGTGGCTACAGAAGCGGGGAACAACTGGCTGATGTCCCAACAGGAGGGGAACCCAAGGGCCAACCAGAGAGAAGGCAGAAGAGCCCCAGTCACTGGAATGGACAAAGCCAAGGGCCTGACAGGAGTTCCCAACCCCAGGGGCTAGCTGGGGTCCTGTGGACTTCTCAAGTTTCTGCAAGGTCCTGCCAGCCACACCCAGAGTCCCCCAGTGCCAGCCCAACTGCCCCAATAAGATGCCCGCTTCTCACCTACCTCACTTGCGGGTGCACAGCTCTGTCAAACCCTGGGCTCATGAGTGCTTAGCTTAGTCTGCCACTAACAGAGGCCATCGGCATAGGCTGTTCCCACTCTTCTCAAGATTTTCCCTCATGGGCATCCAGCACTTTCACACTCAGCAGAGGTTAGAAGCAAGGCACTCCCAATTTACAAATGGGAAATCAGAATTCCAAAAAGCAAAGGCTCTTTTTCAAGTTTGCCAAGGAGGTGTATGTCAGGGCTGCGTCCCACAATGTGAAATCATTAATAATGGTGACTGTCCACATTTACAGAAGGCTGTTTGCCAGTCCCCCAAAGCATTTCATGGTTTCAACTCTGAAAACTTCAGCTTTTCTATCCTGAACCTCCAAACCAACAGGGTCTGGTCATCCAGCCTCTACTTTGCTCCCAGACTGGGAAGAAACATGCCCACTTGCTCATCAGAAGAGTCAGGAGCCAGACGGCCCTAAAGAGGTGCATTCACAAGAGCACAAGCTTTGGTTTCAGGCAGAGCTGGAATTAGAATCCCAGCCGGGATGGCTATTTACAGGCCACGTGACTTTGGGTAGGGCACTTCACCTTAAAGCCCTTCAGTTTCCACATCTGTAAAATGGGGGTTACAGTGTATTTTTTCACATTTCTCAATAAATGGCCATCTATCTGCTCCTTCTCTGACCGGAAGCTGTAGTGCCCTCTAGTGGCAGATACACATTCTGCTCATGCTAATGAGTCCAATGCTACTTCAGAACCCGCGCTGGTCTGACTGGTAGGACAGTTTACTCATACTCCTATAGCGGTTTTTGGAAGACACCTCACTCACAGTCAGTCCAGGGGTTGGCAGCCCTCATCCGGCCTTGCCTGGGTAACTATTAACAGTCTCCTCGCTGGTGTCCTGCTGCTGGCATATCCCTGTTACCTCATCAGCCTAAAACATAGCCGACCTTTTCCATCAGCCCAAACAAACCCTTACCTAACTCCGCGGAAGGGCTCTAGGGTAACTGGGAGTAAAGCACAAGTCACTGACTACTAGCATCCGTGCTGCTGAATAGAACTTGGGAGTGTACCCCAATCAGAATTGTACAGCCGAAACAGAGCTGTAAGCTCATTCAGCTCGGGCCCCATCTTTTCCGTTGAGGAACTGGACACTCACTGAAGGGAAGTGTGGGGGGAGGAGGAGGAGTCAAATACCAGCCAGTGGCCAGGCTGGGGCTGAAACAGATCTCCAGATTCTGAGGCCTTCCTCACCACACTCCACTCCTGCCTCCCCAGGGCTGAGGCAGAGCTGGGCCATAATGAACACCCAGCCCCATCACAAGCCCCTCCTGACTGGGGTGAAGTCCCTTTCATCAGACAGAGTAACTCCAAGGGTAACTTTTCCTCTATATGCCCAACACCTCTGGAACAAGTTATAAGATACTTGGTCAGAGATTATGAGGCTGACCTAATTGGCTCTGCGAACAATTTCTACACTTGCTGCAATCTTGGTGGTTTTCCTGCAGAGCAACTGTCTGGCCGACCTCAGCTTAAGTCTAAGTCTGCTGGTAACTTGACCCCTTCTCAAACTGTCAACACAGCGTATCATCCGCCTCATTAAAATTGATGTCAGCACCACTTGACAGGGCTGGAGAAAAGGGAAGGTCATAGCCTAAGGGTGGAACTACTTTCATGGTTCCGTCTCACCTTTCTCTTGGGGTAGGGTAGTAGAACCCAAGTAGGAATGCCAGAATAGAAACATGGAGTCTGCTGTCACTACCTTCATGCAGGCACTAGTCAGGAGTCCCGTGGTGGTGATGGGGGCGGAGGCTAACATCCCACACGAGATGGTCTGCATTCCCATCAGAAGTGGCCAGCATTACTGGGCTTGGGTTACTAGAGCAGAATGTGTAAATGAAGGTAAGGGCACCAAGTTGAAAACAGGGCCATGTGGCTTCTAGGCCAGGTTCTTTCACTTCACCAGGAAACCTTGGGCCAGTCCCCAACTCACCCTCTCCTGTGCCTCAGTTTACCCATCTTTGCAATGAGTACTGGTTCTCTTGTATTTTAAAATATTAAATATTAATAGTTAAATATTTAAATAATATATTTGTATATAAATATATAAATTACATTATATATTATGACATATTAATTATATATAATATATATTATTATATATAAATAAAATAAATATTAACTTTTTAAAAAAGATTTTATTTATTCGACAGAGATCACAAGTAGGCAGAGAGGCAGGCAGAGGGTGGCGGGGGGAAGCAGGCTCCCCGCTGAGCAGAGCACCCAATGTGGGCCTCGATCCCAGGATCCTGAGATCATAACCTGAGCCGAAGGCTGAGGCTTAAACCACTGAGCCACCCAGGCACCCCAAATATTAACTATTTTAAAGGATAAGTGCTTCAGATGCAATCATGATATTCCACCATTATCACACAGGGAGAGCAGCTGCTCTGGCTGGAGGGCCTATGTGTGGAAGAGACACCCCTCAGACACCAACCATCCAGTCCAACATGCCCCCCACCCAGCTTAGATGGTACATTTGTAACTCAGATATTCGATACAAAAGCTGGAAGCAAACCCACTCAATGAGGGTCTCCTTCAGACGGGAGACAACTCCAGAAATATGGTCCACTCTGTGACCTCATCACCAAAAAACTTGCTTCTCAAGAATTAAAAAAGTCTTTAGTCAAGAGCAGCAGAGCCTCAAGGCCCTACTAGAGGTCAGCACGTCAGACTTCCAGAAAGTCCCATTTAAAAAGAAAAACAGGAAAAAAAAAAAAAAAAACCAGGATAGAAATGAAAACCTGGCTTGATAATTTCCTAGACATCCTCACGGGCTACATGTAGTAGTTCAAAGTGGCATTTTACAAAGTGACTGCCCAAGAAAGGTTTGACCTTCAAAGGCTCTCCAGGAGAAGGTCCCAAAATTACTGCACCAGTCTCAGGGGCCATTCCCACATTTCCCATCCTCCAGGCAAACTTGCCTTTTTGAATCTAAATGTACTCAAGCAGTTGCCCACCTCAGACCCCAGGTCAGTCATGCTCTTCCCTCCTATTCCTATTCTAAACCCTATTTCATTTCTAACCCTGCACTGGCAGCATCTTTTTCCTTTCTAGGAATCCTCCCCAATCCGCAAACTCTGAATTCCCCTAACACTTACTGGACCTCTAGTTCCAGGTCCTAGTAAGTTAGCATTCCCGCCTGTCTTCTTTCCTCCTAGTTAACTGTGAGCACCCAACAGCTGGCTTATCTCCATCCCAGCCCTCTCCCTCTTGTCCAGCCAAGGAGCCTGGCCCAGCCTACGTGCATGGTCGCTACTGGAAAGTTCTGTAAACGTGAAAAAGCAGAAAAGCAATCATCCAAAGTCACTGTTTGGTATTTGGAAATATATGCAAAAGCCAGTTACAGAAGAAACTGCTTCATAACGTATTGAAGATTTGCAATGGCAAAGGCACTGTGCCTGAGGAAAACACAGTACCCATTAAACCAGAAACCTCATTTTTGGGAATTTCCTTTGCAAAAAGCAAATTCCACTTTAAAGCCTCAAGACTTCAATTTTAAAGTACATGATTTGGGGGTGCCATTAACACTATATAACCTTTTGTAGATATGAATTCAAATTAGATCCCAATCTTTAGCACTAATTTTATGCATAAAAACCCTTCTCATTCCGGTGGCTTATAGCTTAAGATTTACTAAAACAATCCTCAATCTCCTACCACAAAAAATATTGACAACAAAGTCACGCATCTTTTAAGCGGTTGAGCCACTGAACACATAGACTGCAGAACATCTTACCCCTCCCCCCAAATCCCTTTAACAGAGAAAATTTCCATCTTCTGGAAAAGCCGAGCTGACCTTGGGCAGTGCCCACCCTCTTCCTTGGCAAGGCTTTTCACATGTCATTCCTCCTTAGCACGCCTGTCTTGATAACAAACCATACTCTGTTCACTTGTCAGTCAAACCCTACATGTTTCAGCCTTGATGCAAAGCCCATTTTTTTTTTTCCGACCTTCCTGTCAGTGAGGGTCACAGACCATCAGTGCTACAAGAGACTTCAGAAGCCATTTGGTCACACCCCCTCAATTTTACAGGCCAGGAGGTGATCTAGAGGTCAACGCAAGGTCACACAGGAAATCAGTGGCAGAGGCAGAATTAGAATTAGGATCTCCCATAACCCAGGGTAAGGCTTTTCCTTTATATTATCCTTTTCTTCTTAATTCATCTATTACTTGAATCTAACAGTTTTTATTGGCTTTCAAGGGCTCCAGAGCACTGAATTTCAAACGTTGTTTTGGGTGGTGGGGGGAGCCTACTCCCACAGTAGAGGAATGAGGAGAATCAGATTTAAGTGTTCAAAGACCCCTATACACTTGTGCATTTCCTCTCAACAACCATTAACATAAAAATCCCAGAGACACCAGTTCCTTAGTGTTTTAACATGAGCTTACAATTAGTCTAATTTAAAAATGTAAGCATACAACTAGACTTTACCAAAGAGGAACGTGTTTATTTCACTTAAATTCTTAAAAATACTTTTTTGGCAGTTGACACATAAAATGTCCTAATGTAAAAAAATTTCATTGAAAAGAAAAGCATGAAAAAACAGACCCAAAATGTTAAGATTTTATTTACAAAGCTTCTTTGTTGTACAGAAAGTAAAAATGCTGTTACAGTCTTGGTGCAACTGGTAGCCACAGACAGTCGGCTCACCAATCACAGCTCCCCGCGCTACAGCAAGTCTGACACGAAAACCTAACAACGCTTACAATTTTGTTGGGGTGAAGTCCCCAAGCTTGGTGGTGAATTTCCAAGAGGGGCTAAATGGAAGAAGGTGGAATGTCACAGGAACTATTCTTTGGCTCTTTGGGTGGGTGGGTGTCCTGGGGTTTGTATCACAGCTACCTTTTTTTTTTTTTTTTTTTTTAAAACAGCTACCAAATCCATATGAGCAGTCCAACCAATACTGAACAGTTCTTTCTTTGCAAGTTTTTTGGGGTCTTAATCATCTTCTCCTTCATCGTCTGTTTCTCTCTTCCTCTTTTCACCTTTCCCACTTTCTTCCTCTTCTGCACAATAACAAAAATTCACTTTGAGACAATCGGAAAAGTATTTGCCTATGTTATTGCTAATGGAGGTAACGATGAACTTTTGACAGTTGGGAGATTTAAAACCTGTAAGCTTGAACAGAATGGTAGGTTGCTGAGAGGTATTAACTAAAAAGCGCAACTAGCAACCACTGAATGAAGGAGGGCAACATGCCCAGCAACATTTCAAATGACAGCCACGTCGACCCAGTTTTCTCCATTTTAATGTGCGGTCTTTAAGTTGGCTCACATTGTAGTAACTGAGTGTTTAACTCAAAAGGTATTTCTTAGAATCCTCAGGTATCTGGTATTCATTCTTGAGGATCCAAGAATACCTACACATCATCCTGTTTTTTTCCAACCAGTAAAAATCCGAGGCTGTATCAACGAAATTACCTAAACACGCAGCATGCTGTTCCGAAAAGCTCTCTAGGGGCAGTACTAAGCCCTACCTACCGTTGCACTCAGTGTTAAGTTTAGTCCAGTGCCTGGCACAGACAGCAGATGCTGAGAAAACACAAACCAATGGAAAGCAGAGCAAACAATCTGGTACTCTGAAACCCACACAGGTGTGAGAATCTGTATTTCCAACAATTAGCAAATAAATAGCTGTTTCATTGGTTTTGGTTGTGGTAGGGAAAAGAAGTAACAGGAATAAAGTTGGAAAGATGCTATATTTATATCTTGCAGAAATTATGTTCCAGTTATTAAGATTTTAGTGAAAAACTTCCCAAACCAGCAGTGTCAGGTGTGGCAGTAATCCCAGCGCTGGGGTGGGTGGGAGACACTCCAGGCGCCAGCCAAGGGCAGCCTCCTGTCTGTGCACAGCCGCTACCGCCGCAGGGCAGGCGGTCTCAGCAGCCCAGGCACCCCGACAGCGCTGTACAAGCACCTGTGAAGGCCACCCGGGCCGGGGGAGTCTTATTTTGTTCTCTTTAGTTTCAAATTCTAAATTAATGGGCATTTCCCTGTGAATTTTTAACTGAGGAGGACCTAAGTGCACGCGTAACACCCACCTTCATCTTCATCTTCATCCTCTTCGTCTTCATCTTCATCAACTTCTCCATCATGTCCAAATTCTTCTTCCTAAAGACGAGTAAATAGCGAATGCTATTGGATTAATCTGTGAACTTAGGAAGTACAGAGAAAAAGATAATTTGCCAATAAATGTAATAATTCATCAAGGAGAAAACCTTTTAATATTATCTTTATCTACTTGAATGTCCTGAAATCTGTTCATTTTTCTGAAGAAGTTTAAACTAAAATTTTCTTTAAAAACTGCTTTTTAGGGGGTGCCTGGGTGGCTCAGTGTGTTAAAGCCTCTGCCTTCAGTTCAGATCATGATCCCAGGGTTCTGGGATCGAGCCCCACATCGGGCTCTCTGCTCAGCGGGGAGCCTGCTTCTTCTTCTTCCTCTCTCTCTGCCTGCCTCTCTGCCTACTTGTAATCTCTATCAAATAAATAAATAAAAATCTTAAAAAAAAATAAAAACAAAACAAAACAAACTGCTTTTTAGGATCTTAACTTTTTACTTTGTTGCCTTTTTCAAATATAATTCCATTTGTCCTCCCCACTGCATAAGAAAGCAAAATGGAACTAAGAGAATTTGTGATGTCAGACTTGCCACTTTCTTTCTCTATATTCTTTTCTTTAACCTTCTTTAATCTGACTTCTGGTGTAATTACTGAGCTCTCTGTCCTTCTAAAGTCACCTATTCTTTTTTTTTTTTTTTAATTTTTTAGATTTTATTTATTTATTTGACAGAGATCACAAGTAGGCAGAGAGGCAGGCAGAGAGAGAGGAAGGGAAGCAGGCTCCCTGCTGAGCAGAGAGCCCGATGCGGGGCTCGATCCCAGGACCCTGGGATCATGACCTGAGCCGAAGGCAGAGGCTTTAACCCACTGAGCCACCCAGGCGCCCCCTAAAGTCACCTATTCTTATAGGGGTCTTACATCTTTTCTTCATTACTTTCCTATTTGTTGACTCTAATTTCATACATATATAAACAAGCATATATACACATATGAATACACACACACACACACACACACACACACACCCACATAATTTATGTACAGATACACATACACACTATATACGTAGATATAAATAAATATATAGAGACAAAAAGAACTGTCTGTGATCCAAGCATTGGTTCATTTTCCTGGATTTCCGTTCTACAGGTCTGATAAATAGTATATGATCATATTTAGTGGATCCACTTTTTCCTAATCTGCACAGCATTGCTAGATCTCTGCTAAGGAAACCCAGCAATCCACTTTTTCCTACAGGTATTCCTATGGCTGTTTTGATTCTATATTCCTTTCTATATTCACTCTCCTGAAGAGCTAATTCAGTCTTAAGGTTTCAAATATTAGCTGAAAGACCTTGTCTTTTGAGAATTTGCTTTATTTTCATTTATATTAAAAGTATTTACCCAAGTTATATAAAATAGAAAAACAAACAAACAAACAAAACAAACTGCTTTTTAGAGGCGCCTGGGTGGCTCAGTCATTAAGCATCTGCCTTCAGCTCTGGTCATGATCCCAGGATCCTGGGATCAAGCCCCACATCGGGCTCCCTGCTGGGCTGGAAGCCTGCTTCTCCCTCTCCCACTCCCCCTGCTGTGTTCACTTTCACTGTGTCTCTCCCTGTCAAATAAATAAAATCTTTAAAAAATAAAAATAAAATAAATAAAACTGCTTTTCAGAAGCATTTAATTTGCCAGATGTGTTTAATTAGTATACAATTTATAATAAATAATTCAAAAAATGATTTTAGAACCCTGAATTTCAGAAGAGAATTTTTATATGCTCATCCTCATAAAAAGCTTCTTTTAGGAATTTAATTTCATTAAATACCTTTGAGATTACACAAATTGCTCAGCCTTTCTTTTTTTGTACTGCAAAGCAACACGCATTCTGATGACATCTCATTTTCTCTGCCTGTTTTCATAACTTCCTTGAGGTCTGTCGAAGTCAAGTCACTCCTTTCTCCTGTCCTTCTGTGGCATTCAGCTCCTCAGAGGTGTTCTATTACTGGGTGTCCCGTAAACTAGACGACTTTCAAGACAGGACCACATTCTTGCTTAACTTTGCATCCCTACCTCTTTAAAACAACAGGCATTAGATGTATTTACTGAATTAAGCTGAACATAAGAGAACAAGTTCAGACTTGGTAAACATATCCTTCCCTTCAACACAACCAAGGGATGGACATACCATCAGCTCTCAACACTTCGTTTTCTCACCCTATGGAAAGGACACTCATTACTTCCTAAGTTAAAGGGTCAAAACTTATCCCACACAGCCAAGCACTGTGTCTAATTTGCATTCTGTAAGCATTCTGCTTAGTATTTACTAAAAAGGGGAGGAAAAGAATTATATCAATCAAATCATTATTGGTCTATTTACAAGTTTACTACTTTCATTAGAAGCCCATTTTCTTAACAGCAGCAGCAAAAAAGACCTCCACATTTTTAGCTACAAATAGGAAACAGAGCAGCAAACAGTTACACCAACCTCCCCACTGACTTCGTCTTCATCTTCTTCTCCTTCTACATCTTCGTCTTCATCTTCATCCTCTTCATCATCAAACTCTTCCTCCTCACCATCCTCATCCTCCTCGTCTTCCTCATCTTCTCCTTCTGAAACAGTCCAAAGGAGTTCATTAAATCCCCTCGATGGCCCACCAGGCATGTGTACTAAGGTGCCGGGGCGCTTTAGGTCGGTCTATGAGACAAACACTGGGCTACACCAGTGCCTGAGAAACCCACGCACCACACTTGCCCCCTTTCTCCCAGGCAGCTGCAACCTTTATCCATCAGAGTCCCCTCACATCTGGAGGCCAGGAGTCCTGATGGACTAGCTGTACACTACAACAGCTACTGATGAAAGGACAGAATTCCTAGGATCTGCTTCAAAATAAGGGAGGGGGAAGTAGGTAGGGGTGTGTACGTATAACATAAGATCAGCCATGAACCAGTAATTGTTGAAGCTCAGTGATGGGAACGTGAAAGTTAGTTTTACTGTTATTTCTATCTTTGTCTATGTCTGGAATTTTCCATAGCAAAAAGTTATCACACACCTTCCCCAAATAACTAACACTGAGCTCCTTCTCTGAGGTAAGGGTACCACCATAAAACCAGAGGCCAGATGAGGAACCCGAGAAACGCTCATAAGCCTATAATGGGAGGGTCAGCATGGGTGGGGAACAAGAGGCAGGCTGAGAGGCACCTACAACCTGTGTCTCCACTCCAGCTGGTGTAGGCCTGGAGGCTAGCAGTTCTTACCGCTCCTGGTCCTAGAGCCTGCTGCGCTGTCCGGCTTCCTAGTCTCTGAAGGCTCTTCCCTTTCTTCTCCGCTTGGCTAACACAGATTCAAACCTTTGGGTCTCAGTTAAACATCACTTCCTCAGACAAACTCGCCAGACCTCCTAATCCCGGCTCATACGCTCTCACACGAGCACCTGATACTCCTCCATTATCACACGCTTTACTCACTTGGGATTACTTAACATTTCTCAGCAGACCGTAAAGACCAAGGACAGGAACCATGTCTACTTTCTACTTTCGAAACTATATTCCACAGTCCCTGGCACATAAAAGCTCAAACTTATTACTTGACTGATACTCCCTCTCAGGAGCTGCTCTCCACTGTCCAAGGAATTTCCTTACAGGCTCTTGCACATGTGGCCACTCGACCTGTTTAAGGTGAACTTAGACGACAAGAGGCACGACGAGGGTTTTCAAGACTACCCGAGAACCTTCAGTGAAGGGAGTAAGTGATGTGAACATATGGAACAAAGTGAGAAGTCCTATCCTGTGTCTGCTTTACCATCCTACATCCGCGCCTTTTTTGCCTTGTCTCAAATCTGAGGTCAATCTGCGAAGATGCTACCAGAATATTACACCATTAATTGCACCCAAGCTGCCTGATGTTTTTCTCCTCTATTTTTCTTGACCATTTGTTTTATGTGTTTTTCTCTTTAAAGAGAAGATATATAAAATAATGCTTCAAATACACTAATACCACAAATTCCAGCAACATTAGGAATTCTAGGACAGTAACTTTTCTTCATGCTGACTTATATGAAAACTGATCATTCTGCTTCCTCTAAGCCACTGGAGGTGAGAAACTATTTACCCTGAGTGGCTCAGAGTCAGTGAGTCATGGTGCAAGGAGAGCACAAGGCCATCAGGAAAACGATTTTATTTACATTTGGATACAATGGACACATACCTAGTATCTGTGAAGTGCTAGGCGTTGTGAATAAAGATGACAAAAACCATTCCTACCCAAGATCATCACAGCATAGTTGAAAGGGACAAGAGTAGCAGAGAATGACAGGTTATGAAAGAGGTAAGCAAGGAAGAGCTTTAGCATGCACAAGGAACCTAACCTAGCTCACGAGCATCAGGAAATGCAATCTGGAAGTGCTGACAAAGCTGAGTTTGTAAGGATAAATCAGACAATAACTAAGAAAAGAAACGAACAAGGCAGGGAAGACACGAGATGATGGTCCTTTCAGTAAACTGTAAACCACAAATACTTCAATGTGTTAGGGCTCCAAATTCAAGGCTAACAAATCATTTTTATTTTGAATAATTTGAAGGCTTCAATGTCCCAAAAACTTACTAAAATTAATTAGAGTTCCTAGTTCCAAATTTAATGGAAATAAATTCCCTATACACATGGAAAGTAATTATTGTTCTCAATACCAAGAATATTCAACAGCTTATCACGACCTTTGACAGGCAGAAATTAGGTTCACTAGATGGTACCCCCACTACCTTCATCCTCCTCTTCTTCATCCACACCATCCACCTCAGCATCTGAGTCAGGGGCTTCCCGATCCTCTCGATCATAGCCATCCAGGTAGGTCAGCTGGGGCAGGAGCTTGAAGACACTCTCTCGGTAGTCATTCAGGTTAGTAACCTCACAGTTAAACAGATCCAGGCTTTTCAGATATTCCAACTTTTTCTGAAGAAAAGGATTAAGAAACAAAATTTCTAAACCAAAGGAACATAAGCAATAAAACCCATCTCCCGAAGAGGTAAGAGTCTAGGCTCTGTATTCATTTAGCTGCTACTGACTCAGCTTTATACACAGGAAAACATTTCAAGTCCTTCATACACTTTATAATGGGCCACTAGATTTTAGATTCTACAATCTACCTTCTCAGAGAACTGTCTTTTTCTGGCAGCATTAGTAATTTTAAGAAAAATGAATTTGAAAAACTATTCATTAAAACTGGATCTTTTCACAGTATGAGACAAATCAGAGTTTTAATAAATTTGGTTCAAAACTAAGTTTTAACATTCCAGTAATCAGATGGCCAACAAGAACTTGCTGGATATCAAGTCCAGTCTTCAATGCTCTGGGGTGGCAGGATGGGGAAAAAAAATTCATTCAATTAATCAATGCATCAATTTTGAAGTACTTGAGATTTCTATTCAGAGACACAGATGTGAAACACAAGAGAATAGCATTTAATAAAGCAAATGATAACGATTATTGTTAACGGTTATTCTCCAAAAAGAGAGGAGTCAGTACAGACTGGGGAAAGGGAAGGGGCACTCAAGAGTTGAAACCTCTGAAGGAGAGAAACAATGCTCTTTTTTTAATTTGGGGGGAAAGGATCAACACCATTACCAGACCTTTCTGATATAAATTTCTTCTGATTTTACCATACCCTGAAATTTTGTTGCAATACCTCATTTGTTTAGAACTTTGGTTTAATCTATCTAAAGTACAAAACACAAAATAGTTGGTATCTGAAAGCTTGGGTCGAGGAAAGTTTTCTGAGTAGCCAAAGTAGATAAGAAAATGTCCATGTATTTTACTCAGGGACTCATTTGCTATTATAACTGTGTAACAGTATTTCAATCCCAGCTTTTGCAAATTGTGACTAAGGGTGAAGGGAGACTATGGGAGGGCAGAGGGAGTATATTACAGGCAAATAGAAGAGAACAGCAGGAAGTAACAGCAGACCCTCTTAGGAAGGAGAAGAGGGCCAAGTGTTTAAGAAGCAAACACAAAACATCAAGTAGTGTGTAGCCTGGTGCCCTCCAGAATAGGGCCAATAAGCCCAGAGGGCGCAGGACATGTAGCTTCATAAATGTCACTTTTAAGTGTTCTGAGTCAGGAGAAAAAGCCTGGTATTCTCTGAGAAAGTAGTACTATAACAAAACAAAAACAAAACTAAGAGGATCTCTGCATGAAGTAAGCTGCTAAAAATAAACACTGTTCAAAGGCTTTGATGCTTTATTGGGAAAACTATTTCAACATTCACAAGCCCCAGGAAGAAATGCAGATGAAAAAAACCTTGTCTTCAGGACTTGAGGTATCTTAGTGATCTGGGAGAGTTAGAAAATAATTTAAAATCTTTACCCTAAAGCAGTGCTTGGCAAAAGATGACCGGCCCATCCTGGCCCACTGCCTGTTTCTGTAAAGTAAGTTTTATTCTAACACAGCCACTTCATTTGTTCATGTACTATGTATAGCTTCTTTAGTACTAGAGTAACAGCAAAGCTGAGTAGCTGCGACAGACCCTACGGCCTACAAAGCCTGAAACATCTACCTGGCCCCGTAGAGGAAGGGCTGCTGACCCCTGCACTTACAAGATCTTCATCTTCCTGGTCAAAGAAGAGGTTCCCACACTTGTTTTATTTTCACTGAGCAGCCTTTGGGAACAGAGAGCCAGGCAGGGAACACAGAGCAGGGTTACGGCAACAGGCAAATGCACTCCTCCAAACACCAATGTACAGTGATCCAAGAGTTTGTGGATCAAATAATGTGCTTATGTAAGTCAGTCCCCTGAGGTCTTAAGAAAGCGGTCCCCAGCCCTTCTAATCATAGGGAGAGCTGCTTTTATGTTGTGTGGCTTTCAGATTAGGTTCCCTACCGGGGAGGTCCTGACCTCCAGAAGCCCAGGTAGGACTTCCTGCCAAAGAGGGGAAAAAATGTTGAAATACCACCCCAGACAACTAGCTGACACACTGGGAACTCTTCTCTCTTCACAAAAAGGTTGTCTCTGTACCAGCTAAGATATGACCACAAGTAAATTTAGGCAGCTTTCCCAAAGTCTAAAAATTCTTCACTCAAAGGAATGAGCCATTTGCTTTTCAAAATTATTCCCTAGGAATGGATGCACGAAAATGCATACAACCCTTCATCTTTCACGCTCTATGGTGCCTCGAGCCCCTTCTCTAAGTTCAACCTCCTGTCACAGTACACAGGGCCTCCACCTATTTCTGAAACTCCATGAATCTGTGAAATTTTTGAATACTTCTTAAGAACCCATTATGAATAACTCAAGCATGCCAAACAGTATGCTAGAAAACAAAGTGAAAGCAAATAAACAACAACAAAATTCCAAGTAACTGTAGTACTCTAGAACTGTTTAAAGTAATATAATTGTACTTTAAGGCCCAAAATATACTACCCACAGATTTAGTCAGGAACCCAATGTAATGTGTAAATACTGCTAAAAAACAAACAAACAAAAAAACACCCAAAAACCAAGAAACAAAAAAACGCTCAAAAATCAGAATGCTACCACACCAGAAATGTGGCCTAAAACTAATAGGCTAGCCATAATAAACATTAAACATTTTATTAACAATAATTTTGCTTGCCTTCTTAGAATTTAGAAGGGCTTTGGGGGATGGTTTGGATGGCCCAGGTCTCTTAAAAAAGGTGTCCAAGGAAGTTTGAATTGATGCCTTCTTTGTCTCTCGATTAATGTCCCTGTAGCAAGCAGAGGCATTCACAATCATTGCAATGACTGTAAGAACTGGGCTCAAAGTAGACGGTGTTCAAAATGTACAGTAGTGGTTAATGAAGATGAGGATGGTGTTGTTCCCACTGAAGAATACTTTCAGAAGACAAAACGGACCCAACATTCCCCCCCTTCACCTTCTCCTACAGTTTTACTTTATTGCAAGATATAACTTTAGGAGACCTACCTAGCACCCCCAGGCATCTGAAGAGCAAGTTTAGGAGAATGGTGGGAGGTCAAGCTTTTCCAGATGGCCCTGACTGTGCAGCACTGTGGCTCTGTCACTGGCTAGCCTGGTGTGTGACTCTGGACAAGGGATTCGGACTCTCCCAAGCCTCAGCTTCCTCATGCATAAAAGAGGGCCATGTTATTTCTTATTCTCTTTGCAGAAATGTGAGGATTACTAACGAAATCGCATACATGAAGCATCTACCGCAGTGCACGGTACATAGCAGATCCACTAAAAATGGTAAATACAATTATTCACCACTCTTCATTGTCCTGGGGGACTTAGATGTTCACAGCCACCAAAGGGAGCGCATACATCACTGACCAGGTCAGAATGCCCAAGAAAACAACTCCCACAAAACGTTTGCTTCTGCTCTGCCTCTGTGTGCTATGCCATGGACAAAAACTTCTGGTGAAACATCAAAAGAGGACTCGGGTTGGCACAATTGGGCAACAGCCAGTGACCCACCATGGGAGGCACTGCGTGGCACTCTGTTCTAGAAAAAAGGGGTTCTTAGATTCACAGTGATCCTGAATTGATAGGCCTATCATAGACACATACACAATAAAGAAAGGTTCAGGGGAGCCGGTCTAACCGAGAGACTCCAGCGCTTAATTTAGTGCTCCTCTTGGAATTCCCAGTTTAATGTTAATTTGGGTACGGAATAAATATGAAGGCAAAAAGAACAGGTCCCAAGGGCAGTGGAAAGAATGCTAGAGTTGGATTTAAACATCTACTTTGCCATTTATCCTGTGGCCACTGAGTAATTATTTAAGCTCTCTAAACTTGGTTCCCTCATCTCTAAAAGGGGGACAGTCGTTCTCTTTTCTCTGGGTCATAGGCAGATACAATGTGCCAATGTTAATGTCCTTGAATACAGCAAAACTCACTAATGCTTGCTGAAACACTGGAAATGGGGATTGGGTTAGAGGAAAAGAACAGACTAGTAAAAAGGAAGGAGCCCAAGTATCTGGGTGTACCCACAACGGAACAAAGGGACAAATTCACAAAGCAAAGGTGAGAAACAGGCTCCTAGCATTTGAGAAACAGGAGCTAACCGTGGTCCACTGAATGAAACATAAAAATAAAGGGACTCAATAAAAGGCAATTTAACCTACGTTAGAGCAGAGCCTGAATTATTGATTAGGAGGAAAAAGATGCTATATTTCTGGCAGGAAATCCTCTCTGTTAAAAGAAGTCACAATTTAACTCCATCTTCCCTTGAAAAATCGACAGAGCATTCTGTACAAGTTAGGTGAAACTCAAATAAATATTTTAATGTGCTGTGACATCTGAATTGATAGCGATAATAGAGAAAGATGTCTTATCCTCTTGGGTTTTGCTCTTCTGGATCCTGAGACAGCTCCTACCTGCTTGCAAAACCCTCTCCCAATTAATGTTTGCCAGATAAGTCAAATGGGAAGACTGACTTAATGTATGAAAGACATGTGAAACAAGTCAGGAGTTCCATTAGCCTTATTAAAATGGAATTCGGTCTCAATGACAAATTTATAGAATACATTATTTAGACAAATCAGCCACTTAACAATCTTGAATTCATAGCACTTTCCCAGTGGCAGCCACACAGAACAGCCTGGGAGGCTGCCCCACACTTTACATTAACCTCTCCCTGCCCTTTTCTCTTTTCTGCCCTACAACTTCCACGTGGACTGGACCCCCATTAGCACAGCTTCCCAACTTACAAAGCAAAGTTAAGTGCATTACCGTATTTTATTCTCAGAACTCCTAAGTAAAGTAAGGCAGAGTTTATTATCCTCCCTGCTTCCTAAGTGAGGAAACTGAGGCCCAGAGAGAAGAAGCAATTTGCCCAAGGTCACACAGTAAGCCTGTAACTCAACTAGCACTTAACATTTTACAGCTTATCCCAGTATGAAGACCAAGGATTCGGGGGTTCCCATGCAAAACTTAAGGCGACAGTGATCCAGCGGGCACAAGATCAATTAGAAGACCTAAAACTAACTGGAGCTGTCCTTGGACTGTTCCATCCACAATTCAGATATGCCATCCAGTATGAACAGCTTTTTCTGTAAAAGTATAAAAGTATAGACTAGCCCGGCCAATTTGAGGAAAAAAATTTTAAGATAAATGTTTAAGTCTATGGTCAATATATGAAAGTTAAAAAGGACCAAAAAAAAAAAAAAAAAAAAGAAAAGAAAAAAATTCCCCTTGGAAGGAAACCACCACAGTATCAGGCAGGGAGAGCAAAGCCACAGGAACACATAACCAGAGAGGCCTTGATCTTTAAAACTTCTACAGAAAGTGTTATAATAAAAACCACCACCTTCTTGATCAATTATTATCATTTCCAAGCATTTCCCTCACTATAAATAAATATGAAAATGAAAATGACCAGTAAATCCTGGTTTCCAAGTCCTCACTTACTTACCAAAGGTTCCAAGGTGCTGATATCTTTCAGTTTATTTCCACTTAAGTTTAGGTGTGTAAGATTTGGAAGTTTTTCTGCTAACATGTCCAGACCTCCAAAGATTCTATTGTCACTGAGCTCAAGCTGCAAGAGAATATACCACACACACACAGATACACACAGAGAAACACCTATCATTAAGGTGTCATAAGTAGCTAATACAATTCTTAAATACTTATCAAGATCAAATAATCTCTGTTCCTGTTAGGGCATGTTTGTTCATTTTGTTTGATTAAAACCAGATTATGTAGTTCACAGATCCCAAGAACATCTGAGGAGAGGAGGAGAAACAGAATGGATAAGAGCTGCATTTCCCTAACCAGCGGCTAATTAGTTTGCTCAAGATCTGGCCCTGACACTGATGAATCCATTTTCTAACCTAAAAAGTGGGTCAAGACAAATTAGAATTCTTTGAGAAGCTGCAACAGGCTATACCTGCCAGGAAGGGTAAATGGTCTGTGCATTCAAAGCAGCTTATTCCATGTGCCAAACAAAGCTCACAATGCCCACTTGAAAGCTGATCTGGTCCTATATAGTTCTGACACACTGGAAGGCTGTCTACCTGGAAGCCACCAGGGAGTGTTGTTCCGAAGGCTACAGGAGTGGCACAGGTCCCAAAGCAAGCCCTTAAAGAAGCTCCATGACCTCAGGAAATTGAGTGGGCCAACAGCTTCAGGGCTGCTGAAACCAACTCCCCAGAGGCCACTTTTTGCACAAACCCAGCACTAGCCTTTATGAGAACCTACTCTAATTTCTTAGTGGCAGGTCAAGTAGCACAGCAAGTCGTGTGCCAATGAAGGATTGAGCCTTCACTGAGGAATCAGAACCCAAAGTGAAAGAAATTAGAGCCAGAAAAATTAAGACAGTCGAGGGCATATAATTCAAACTCTTCATTTAGCAGATGAGAAAACTCAGACCACAGAACTGGTTTCAATTCTCTAGTTAAGGTGCCAACAACAGCAGCCAACCACATCTAACTCTTATACAGTACCTACGTGTACTTAGGTACAGAGCCAGGCACTGTTTGAAACACTAGAAATATGAGCTTATCTGATTTTTTTTTTAGGATTTTATTTGACAGAGATCACAAGTAGGCAAAGAGGCAGGCAGAGATATGGGGGGAGGCAGGCTCCCTGCTGAGTAGAGAGCCTGATGCGGGGCTCGATCCCAGGACACTGGCATCATGACCTGAGCCAAAAGCAGAGGCTTTAACCCACTGAGCCACCCAGGTGCCCCAAGCTTATCTGCTCTTACGATAACCCTACAGGGTAGGTAGAATTATTATCTGCATTTAAAAATGAAGAAAATGAAATATAATTCTGTGACTTGCCCTAGATCACACAACAGTTCCAGGGGTGACCAAAGACCTAAAGCCACGCAGGCTAGCTTCCGAAGAATTCGCCCTTCCCACTATGCTATGTACTCAGAATAGCATGTAAGCTTCATGTAATTTAGACTTTGGCATGCAATGAAATGAACTACATGATACAGAAGAGAGGAACTTTAAAAAACTTAAATACTTATTGAAAGAATGAATTTAAAAAACTCAAGTCCTCGACTTAGGTGTTACTAAATATTTCAGAAGAGGAAACGCAACACTTTAAAACATTTTTTTTCCTTCCAATGAGGTATTCCAAATTATCTAGTCATGCTCTAGATTTGTAAATACAAATCTATGGGCATCTGGGTGGCTCAGTTGGTTTTAGTGTCTGCCTTTTGCTCAAGTGATGATCCCAGGGTCCTAGGATGGAGCCCCTAGGGGGGGCCTTGCTCAAGGAGGGAATCTGCTTCTCCCTCTCCCTCTGCCCTTTCCCCCATGCTCTCTCACTCTTCTCTAAAATAAAAAATCCTTTAAAAAAAAAAAAAAAAATATATATATATATATAAGTCTTATCAACAAAGACTCAAGTGTTAGCTTTACTGAGATTTCAGTAAATCAAAACAAAAACAGAGACTACTTTCCTTAGTTGGTTAGAATGTCACACATATGTAATATTCCTATCCTTTCAACATGAATTACCTTAAGGAATAGACAGCAAGGCAATCTGCCAACGCATTTAGTGGCATGTTTATTTTGAAATCAAATCAATGTGTAAATTTAGGAAACCTGGGATATTTACACACTAAAATTTCTTTCAGAACCAGTTTCTTTTTAAAAAACAATCTGTGCTCCAGGGTAGGAAGAAAAGGAAGTTTGTTATCAGTTGTGAGAACCTCTTATCTGCCTTTAAGTTTGATATGTAGATCTCTCCACTCCTCCCTAACTCTGCAAGTGATTAACAAGGCTTCAGAAGGATTTGATAAAGCCTCTACATAGATAGTCACTAGTTCACTTCTCTTCTGAGTCTGACAGAGTACACACACCACAGTAAAGAGGAAAATGTATTAGGATGCTAGGAAAACAGAACTCGAAATACCCACTAGGATCACACTAGCAACAAGTTTATGCTGATACATGCTAGAAAGCCATCATTTGTTTAATGGGCTAATCAGAGCTCCCAATGTCACCAATAACCCATGTAAATACAAAAGGATTACACCTGAACCTCTAAAATAGATGCTTAGACGAAAGGAACAATATACAAATTTAAATATAACAGTATTATTCTTTCTGATAGGAAGCTAAGTTACCTGAAACTCGTGAGGACTATCTAAGCATTTATTACCTAAGGCAAAAATTTAAAAAGTTTCGGGTTTGGTTTTCTTTTTTAAGTATTTATTAGATTGAGAGAGACAGAGAGGGAGTGAGCACAAGCAGGGGGAACAGCAGGCAGAGAAAGAAGCAGACTTTCTGCTGAGCAGGAAGCTGGATGTGGGACTCGATCCCAAGACCCTGGGATCATGACCTGAGCCGAAGGCAGACTGGTAACAGACGGGTGTGAGCCACCCAGGTGTCCTGGGTTTTTGGTTTTTAATTAATGTACTTTACCCATAACAATCTCCTCTCAGGACTCAAAGCAAGCTACTGAACAGCCTACCTGCATTTTGCCTAAATCTCATTACAGATTTCTCTGTGTACCTTTGGATAAAAGTTCTGCTTAAATTCCCTAATAAAGTGAATACCAAACAGTGGAAAAGCCTGCAATACTTACACATACTTTTCATTATGTAATAGAGAAAGTACTGGTTTAGGAAATAGGAGATATGGGTTGTTTTGGATCTAGTGCTAACCTCTTTTGTAGGTGGTGTTAGGCAAATCACTGTACCTTTCTGGGTCTATTGCTAATGCCTATAAAACGAGGGACTAGGCTAGAATCAAGCAAAGTTTTTTCCAGTTTTGACTTTCTGGAGCCCCGAGACAGTTACATGTGCAAGGACATGAGAAAACATTTTTCTAGAGGGCTTTTTTTTTTTTTTTTTAAATTGGTGGCGTGACTGATTTACAATTAGACCAATAAAGTACTAACAACGAGCCATTGGCTAGGATGGCAGATAGAGTAGCTTTGTTACAATGAATTCTTGCAGTCACAACACATTTTAAACTTTCTAGTCATTAAGAATTACACAATAGGTTTGAATGATCAGACTACACATCTGAAAAGTCTTTATTGAAACTCACCCTTAATCAACAAACATAAAACATGAAGAGTGAGAGGCACCTTTGGTTCTTAAACCAGAGCATACTAAGAAAAAAACACAGCTAACATTATAACATAGAGCAATTAACCAGTAATAGCTTATTCACAAAATAATTATTTTTCATAACTACTACTTATTGAGCATCCAACACATCTTATTCCTAAACATTACAGCAGTTCTGTGAGGCTGGGTGGTATCACCAGTTTATAGGTGAGGGAAACTGAGCCTTAGAGAGATTAAGTACCCCGCAGAAGATCATCAGGGAACTGGCGGAGCTGGAATTCAATCCCAGATATGCCCAGGTCCAAAGGCCACGTGCTTTCTGCTACACTAACTGCTTCCTTACAGGTAAAATCATACATGTTTCCCTTTCTCAGGATGTTCTCTCTTTTACTGCTAAAGACAAAGTACTTACCTTTTTCAATTTAGGTAGTTTGGGGAGATTTGAAACTGAAATCAAGCCTACATTTATTAAACTGAGGAACTCTAAGTTCACAAATTCAGCTGTTAAGCCCTCAATTTTCCCATCATTTGATTTGCAATTATCCAGGACAAGTTCCCGAACCTGTGGATGACAAAGGGGAAAGAAGGAAAAAAAAACAAGCTTTCAGAAACATATATAAAACAAAGAACGAAGCAAAACCTATAACCATAAACACCCAGCAAAAACATCCACATAGAGGGGCGGCCTCTACTTAGACCTAGATCACAGTTATAAATAAATGAAAAATGATTAAGCATTTAGTAACAATATACTAATAGATAGCAGGGATGGAATGTTACACCACAGTATAAATATTTATTATTATTTTTTTAAAGATCTTATTTATTTATTTGGCAGACAGAGATCACAAGTAGGCAGAGAAGCAGGCAGAGAGAGAGGAGGAAGCAGGCTCCCCGCTGAGCAGAGAGCCCGATGTGGGGCTCGATCCCAGGACCCTGGGATCATGAACTGAGCTGAAAGCAGAGGCTTTAACCCACTGAGCCACCCAGGCGCCCCTAAATAAAGATTTAAACTCTTTACATTCCACAGACAGAACTGCAGATCTTAAAATATAAGTGAAGAAACGATATCTTCCTTATTCCTTTTCCCAAGTCTGTTCCCTAAGAGGGGGCTTTAACTATGAAAGCAGAGAAGACACCGCCCCCACCTCTGCCCTAACCCCACTGGCTGAGTCTCCCTCAAGGCCCAGGGGACTGACACAAGGAAAAGAGGAAAACTTTATTTTTCCTATCAAATCCCTAACCGATTTTGGCAACAGGTTTCTGCACTACACATTTCCACTTTTGGTTTTATTAATCTTTACTAAGATTATCTTGATAATTAGAAGGGGTCAAGATGAAAGAGGACTTAATTCAAAACAAAGATCAGTTTGGGTTACATGTGAGAAAGCTATTTCTACAGAAGAAAACTGTTAAGACATTAAATTAGGTTCCTTTTTCAGGCCACAAAATCTCCTTCTTTGTGGGTCCTGTAATTCAGAATTCCAATCCATCCAAGTGTACCATATCTGAAGATTTTATTTATTTGTATTTATTTTTTTAATTTTATTTATTTGTTTGACAGAACACAAGTAGGCAGAGAGGCAGGTGGAAGGAGGAGGAGAAACAGGCTCTCCTCTGAGCAGAGAGCCTGACGCAGGGTTCGATCCTAGGACCCTGGGATCATGACCTGAGCTGAAGGCAGCCGCTCAACCAACTGAGCCAGCCAGGCGCCCTGTTATATATATTTAATACTTTAAAGTGAGCTCTACACACAGGATGGGGCTTGAACTCCTGACCCCAAGGTCAAGAGTTGAGTGCTCTACTGACTGAGCCAGCCAGGTACCCCACAATTCTAAATACTGATCAATTTAATAAACAGTCTACTGTGTATCTATCATGCTAATCCCTACTTCCACTCTTGCTCTGTGGTGAACGCTGAAACTTGCAACTTTTTAACACATTTTAGTCAATTTACACTGATGCAAATTAGACTTAACGGCCAAAGGCACTCTTGTGGTGAATCCAGCATGTTAAATAGCATTAATCAAGCATACATGTGGAAGGGAGATGCTCACAGTCCTACAATGAGAATATGAGCTAATAATGTCTTCATCCTCCCATACAAAATCCAAGGATACTACTCTAGTAATTGTTATCATTTACGAAGCACTTACTCATATTTTTTTGCACCACCACACCTTCCTGCCTCCCCCCATTTACAGAGAAGGACACAGATTTAGAGTCTGTCATACCCACAACACCCACAACTTCTCACTTGCTTCTTTACTACTTCTCACTACCCTGTCTACTTCCTCCTCCTAAGCCCTGGTTACAGTGAGGATACACGCAGGCCGGTTACACCTTTTACTTCTTTCCTTCCTTCATTCCACATTTCTTTACACACCTCTGCCATTTTCCCCTTTTCTGGGGAAAAACCACATCTGAAAACTTAAGGTGTCCAGTGAGGTGGGATGGGCTATAGGAAGAGATGGCCAAGGTCATATCCTGGCTCCTCCATTTAGGACCTGTGTGACCTCAGAAAAGTCACTTAGCCTCTCTGCGCCTCAGTTCCTCATCTGTGAAGGAAGATAGTAGTATTCATGGCATGGAGCTGCAGAGGAGTAGCACCTGGAACATACTAAATGCTAAAAAAGTAACCTCTGGGGAAAGGGATGAGGGGAACGACAGGGACCTCTGCTTTTATTCATATCTGTACTGGGCTTTTTATAAGCATATATTTCTTTCGTATTAAAAAAAAAAAGGAAAACCAACAAACCATAAAAATAAAGTCAACTGTAATTGCTCACACATCTAAAACAGCAATACTACTAAAAGTCCTCATTTGGTTTGGGAGATTTTCTATGACTGTATCTCACAAAGAATCCAAAATATTATACAGAATGACACTAATATGCCAAAAGCCAAGTGAAGAGGGACTCGAGTTAGCCATATTGCCTCCCAGCTCACTGGGTGAAATCACTTCTTGGCTATTTCTTTCAACTGATAAAATTCCACCGTAACTAGGGTCATCAAAAACTACCATAAAGATTCAAATGCAAGCTAAAACAGGTTTGCTGAACCAACAGAATAGGAATCAAGAGGAGGGAACTGGGAGGGGAAAAAAAAAGATGTTAAATGATTCAAATCTGCAGGTTCAGTTGCTGGGTGTGGAAAATGATGGAGGGGAAGTTGAAGTCTGGCTTAGAGAAATGGGAGCCATGTAGCTAGATGGAAGTAGGGAACAGATTTGGAGGGGCAGATGTAATGAATACCATGAAGGATACTGAGTTTAAGGTTCCCTTGGGATGTGTGGGTACAAGTTTCCCCAGACAACAGGACATGTGGTTTGGGGTGCAGAGAAGGGTTGTCAGTTCTGTTTTTGGAGTCACCAGGATAGAAACAAGAGTGAAAAGACAGAATCCCTAGGAAGAGGACAAAGGACAGATGTGCAAAAAAGACAAGAAGAATCAGGAATGGTACCAATGGTGGAGTATTGGTTTCAAACACCTGTAAAGGCTTCTGAAACAAGGCACAAGAAGTTACCGAGGAAAGGACTAAAAAAATTAGAAAACTTCAATGCCCATCAACAAGGGACTCCTTTCCAGGATACACTGTAGGATGAAATGTGAAGAATGGATTCACTTTTATATACAGAAAATCTCTCAAGAAGAGAAAGGGAGACCTTCCTTTATAACCTTATTTAGCAGGCACCCGGTTGGCTCAGTCAGTTAAGCATCTGCCTTTGGCTCAGACTGTTGATCTCAGTGTCCTGGGATCAAGCCCTGTGTCAGACTTCCTGCTCAGCAGGGAGTCTGCTTCTCCCTCTGTCCCCCCAATTCATGCGCTCACTCTCAAATAAATAAAATCTTTTAAAAAAAATCTTATTTAGCATGTCAATGATGATAACATGAATCTATTAGGAGAATAAAGACTTAAGAAGTCACCACTAGATTTCAAGCTTCATTACGGGCAGGGTCTTGTCTGTTTCAGTCACCACTATACCCCAGGTATGAGAAAGAGCTTTCACAACTGTTAAATGATGAAAACTGGTCACAGGCTTATCAGAGTACTGCCTACAGGTTTGTGTCAGGACTGTAGGGGGTTGAGCAGATGCAGCAACAGAAAACCTGGATATAAGAGAACATCTTCCTGATCACGAGCGTTATCGTATCAATGCAAGAAATATTTGTCACTGTTAATATTTTGGTATTAACTTAGTCTTTGTGTATTTCAAATATAGGTGAGATAAAACTCTGTTACTAAGCATACTTTTAACAACACTGAGTATTTTTAATGGCTAAAGAAATTAGAGTATATAGGATATACCACAAATTACAATCCTCTTGTATATTTCTAATTTTCCCGTTTATAAATAATGGCATGATACCTTTTTACATAAAACTTCTTCTGTAATCAGGATTCTTTCCTCACAATCTATTGCTAGGTGAAAGAATAGAGACATCTGAGTCTCTGTTATTTAGTTCCGAGTTCTTTATTTAAAATGGCAACCAACCCGTTATTTTTTGGTGACCTTTCTTGATATATGGAAAGTTTAGATATTTGCGTTAATTTGTCTTTTTCTCAAGGATATCGTTTTTACCTTGAGAAAGAAAAAAACAACCCCAAAGAAACATGGACAAAAAACAGACAAGCCAAAAAAATACAGAACATCACATTAAAAAAGTTGATGTGCAACTACAATAAAAACTGCATATTAAAAATGAGATAGATCGGAGCGCCTGGGTGGCTCAGTGGGTTGAGCCGCTGCCTTCGGCTCAGGTCATGATCTCAGGGTCCTGGGATCGAGCCCCGCATCGGGCTCTCTGCTCGGCAGGGAGCCTGCTTCCTCCTCTCTCTCTGCCTGCTTGTGATCTCTCTCTGTCAAATAAATAAATAAAATCTTAAAAAAAAAAAAAAATGAGATAGATCATTCTACTCTTGTTGGGAGGCAGGAAGCTCCTCCTATGGAAAAAGCCAGGATGGATACAGGTGTAGGTGAGTTTATAAGTGGGAGAGCAAGAAGTTCAGGGAATGCACACCTGAGACTTTTAAATTTTCTCCACAAGTAGGGCACCTGAGTGGCTCAGTTGTTAAATTTTCTCCACAAGTAGAAAGTAACAGAATTTACTGGGCTGAGTCAGACAGAGGATTGTATGGCTCAGCAGAGAAGGCATACCCCTTGACTTTTCCAGGAAGGCTGAAGTAGTAGTAAAGAAACCTGGCACCCCTGGACCGGAGTACCAGAGGCACAGTAAGAGGACAAGCCGCTGGGAAAAATGCACAGAGTGGGAATTACTGAAGAAAGCAGAGACCACAGGGTTCCACTTGGGGCTGTGCCCAAGGACAAGAAGTCTGGAAAGTGAACCGTCAGCAGCTGCCTTCTAGCTCATCTGAAGTTCTATACAGAGGAGCATGGTGAAAGGTGTCTGCTCTCAGGCACTGCATCAGCAGCATTTTTGGAAGTCAAGTCTTCCCCCTGCCCTGTTCCTTGCTATGGAGGGACCCTGACTTGCTTGCAAGGGACAGAACTGTGGGAGAGGGGACAGTGGGCAAGGAGTTGGGGATAGATAACCCCATGGCCTCCCAATACAGACCCAGAATAAATGAGGGATTCTAATCAAGAAAAAATGGCCCCAGTTTCTCCTCCTGTTCCAAATCCTCACCGAGCTACTATCTAAGGAGGGAAGGCTGGGCAGTCATTTGTACATTTGGGTGTACAACTCAGGGAGCTATTTGGTCCAAGATAAAGTTAGCTGGCTTTCTGTTTGAAGACCGATAAACTTTAGAGACCAAATTTACTCTTCATCCTTCATTTTCCAATTAAATTAGATCTTTCTAAAAATATAAATTCAAGATAAATACTTAAAAACTATAAATAATCCATATTATTTCCTATTTAACTCTTGTTTTTGTTTTCTGTGACTATCAGAAAAACCATTATTTTCTACTACTTTTTAACCGAAAAATCTGAAATATACTATAGTCAAGTTATGGGGATTGGTGCTAGCGGAGAAAAATAAATCAAGCCATTCCTTTCATCCTCTCCAACCTGCTTTCTCTTTCCACTCCCCTGGCTACTGATATCAGTTTTACCTAACTGGTTTGGAACTGGTTGGGTGATCTTCCCCAATTAGAACGGTTATAACTGTTACAAGGAGGGGGGAGGTAAAGGTATGGAGGAATTAGAGATCATTTTGAGTTATCAATTCCTTTAATTAGAAAGTTAATACATGGTTATTGCAGTAAGTGAAACAATCTAAAAATGTAGAAAAAGTAACTCCTGGCATCCTTGCCAACTTTCATTCTTCTGAGTTAACCAATGTTCCAAACCTTCTACTTTACCATTATTTTAAAATGATGTTTTCAGACACTTACATGATTTCCCTGATATGAGGAATTTGGGAAACAAGACAGAGGATCATAGGGGAAGGGAGGGAAAAATGAAACAAGATGAAACCAGAGAGGGAGGAGACAAACCATAAGAGACTCTTAATCTCAGGAAACAAACTGAAGTTGCTGGAGGGGAGGGGGTGGGAGGGATGGGGCAGCTGGGTGATGGGCACTGGGGAGGGTATGTGCTACGGTTGAGTGCTGTGAATTAAGACTGATGAACCACAGACCTGTACCCCTGAAACAAATAATACATTATATGTTAATAAAAAAATAAAAATTTTTAAATGTTTTCAAAATGACAATATATATTAATGGTTCTCAATTGTATTTAGGTGACAGGACTATCAGCATGAAAGAAGGAAACACCCATATCCTATTGGTTGTGTAGGTAAAGAAAGGAACCATTCTGAACAACAATCTGACAGAAGACAGATTCACATTGCAAGAGGTTCCTTTCAGTACTACTTAAAATGGCAAAAAAAACTTCTAACCACCCCCATAAATTATGATCTATGCAGATATTAACAATGAAACTGCAAAATAATAGTAACACATAGAGGTAGAGAAGTTTACTGTATTTATATAAATACATTAAAAGAATTTGAATTTGGAAAATATTAAATATTTGGTAGACTATATACCCAAACGTCTAGATGGTAGAAATCTCACACCCCCCCCATCCTATTTTATTTTTATCTACATCTACTATTTTTTTCTTCAATTTAGATATAATACTTTAAAAATGGGGAAAAGGCGAGCAAGTTGCTATGCAACCAATTAGAATATCCCACTGTGCTGAAAATTACATTAAGAGACACAAGACGGAAAAAGTTGGGGAAAAAAATGTAAAGGTGTAAAGTAGGAGAAACAGAAGTGTCTGTCTCCTAAGGTTACTCTTATTTATAAGAGGAGTGCCTCGTCTTTGCACACAGCCCACCGGAGTCCCACAGAGGCATCCACTGAACCACAGGAATTGAACCACAGGAATTGCCTGCCTTTCTAACTTTGAATGGAAAACTCCCAACAGCTAACATCAAGGCTGGCTGTCCCTGGACGCAGAGTTAATAAGGTGCTCATAACAGAGGGCCACATTTCGTGCAAGGGAAGGATGAGAGCCTCACATAAAGAACAGGTGTTTTTTCCATTCTGGAATATAACTAAATTGTGTTTCATTAGCCCCATCAGTGTTTTAGTTCACATCTGAAAATACCATCAATTTCCGTGGTGTATATGGTATTACTAGCACTGTACAATTTCTTCTCAGTGAAGTAACTGACGATACAAATATTTTGTATAAAATATTTCTTATCCTTGCCTATATTTTAAAATGATGATCTTCATTCTTTATGTAGATTTTTAAATGCCATCTGGGACATTTTTCCACTATGAGAACACACCTGATAAGAAGAGCTGTTTTGGTCTTAGGAAAAAACCTGAATTACACATTTCTTCGCAAGTCTCCTCTTAAATGTGTGTACTTGTATTTATAAGGAGTAAGACCATAGTAATTGGTGAACTGAACCTACTATCTTGGTCTCACACACTGCGGCCAACACAAGAAGGTAAGGGTTACCAGGGTCATCTTCAAACCTCAAAATAAAAATCAAAAAGCCACATACACAATAAAAGCCTATCTGGCCTTAAGAAAAAAAAAAATTACAAAAATCATGTGTGATCAAACCTCTACCCTCCTCAAACACCTGGTTCTCACTTGACGACATTAAGTTCAACCACGGAATGCATGGATGCATTTAAGAGCCTCCTGTCCATATTTTAACTGTACATCCAATGATGGTTCTTTTCTTTCCCCCAAATGACAAGAGTCTGCAGGATCCCAGAGGCCAAGCCTACTCTGTAACAGCTGGCCCCACAACAAACATAAGGAGCCATGTGACTGAGTTTGATTTTAAAGGAGTCCTCTTCCAACTTTTCATTTGCCTCAATGATGATTCTTTCGTGCAAAGCACTATTTAACTCTTTTAGAATTTCCTTCAAAATCTACAGCATTCTTTCCCCTGAAAAGCCTTCAATTTAAGATCAAAGCTTTCCTGTCTTAAGAACAGAACTCTTGCTGAGTCTCCTCCTCAGAGTTCCCAGGGGAGCCTTTATGTGTCCCCCCAACCTTAGCAGGCTTCCAGAAGGGCTCCCAAAGCCCCTAAACTGCACCAGTGCAATTTAGATACCTCCGGGTGCTGAGCCTCCAGGATGGAAGGCACTGCTGTCTAGTTCACCCTGCTTTTCCAGGCCCTGCCATACTGCCGGTACTCAAATATTTAATAAACCAGTAGTGGACTGCTGTAGCCTAGTGCTATCCAGTAACAGTAGCCACTAGTCACCTGCTGCTTTTGAGCACCTGAAATGTGAATAGTGCAACTGACAAACTGACTTTTAATTTAACGTTAATGAAACAATCACACAACTAACCTGCCTTTGGCAAGAGTATAAGGCCTAAGTTGATTACTTGAAAAGTTAACACCTGCTCCTACTTAAGTACTTCTAAAAAGTAATATACTGGTTACTGCATATGTGAAAAAACTCCATATAGTGGGAACATCAGCCCAGTTGTGTCTCCCAGAAAGCGTAAAAATTCTCTTATCAAACTTTAACTTTAGTTCTCGCACAAAGAGTTGAAATCCTAGTTCTAAAGCCTTTTGAAGATCCACGTGCATACTTTTGGAAATTTTGGCTAAATTTACTCCACATTCTACTAACTTGCAGCTCGCAGCAATAATGCAAGGGTCTGAAATTAACAACTCAAAAATGAGAACAGAACTCTTAAGTTTTAGGGTGCGAAAAGGCTTAACCGTTCAATACACTAACATTAGCACGTGGCCGACACAAAATGTCTGACTGTGGACGGAGGGGACGGCCGTGGTCGAACCCCAACCAGAAAAACCTAGGGGACCAACTGGCGACGCCCACCCCTCAGGTCCTCTAAGGACGCGCGGGGAGGCTCACCGCGTACCCCATTTGTGGGGACACACCAAGCGAACGCTGGTTGACGAATTTCCACAAGTTGGCAACTTGTTACCACAGATCCTGACTGCACGAAGCGCGCCCATCGCTCGACTGGGACAGGGCGGGAGGACTTCCCCTAGGCTTCCCCACGGCCACGGAACGCCACTCACCCTAGCCCCGGGTCTGGCGGAGGCGCGGCCGCCCCGCGCGGGCACCGCCGAACATGGCCCCGCGCCCCGCCGCCGGGAGGGCAGGGGTGGAGAATAAAGAGGCGATTCTCAAAGGCCCGCCCGCAGCTCACGCAGCCGCCGCGGCGAGTGCCAGCCTCCCTGGAGCACGTGCGGGGGCAGAGGCCGCGGAGACCGCGCGGCCCGCGAGCCCAGCCGAGGCCCGCCCGTACCCCCAGCGCCTGGCCCGGGCGGAGGCGGCAGCCTGGCGTTGCCCTTTTAAGAAGGGGGGAGGGGGGGACGGCAGCGCGCCCCACAGGAGTCGAGCCGGAGGAGTCGGTGGCGGCCGCAGCGCGCAGCTCCTGCCAGTGCGAGCAGAGCCCCCGGCGACGCGGACGGAAAAGCAGCCACCGGCTCAGCCCGGCCGCGGCGGCCCGAACCCACAGGCCGGCTTACGCGGCGGAGGGAGACAGGCGCCCGCCAACATGGCGCTCTGTCGGACCGTGGCGCGCCCCGGCTGGCGCGAGGAGCCACAGCCCGCCCACACCGAGGGGCCAGACTCCGGGCAGGGGCCCCGGGCTCCCCCGCCACGGCGCGGAGAAAAGGCGAAGCCGCCGCCGCCAAAACGGCTGGCCTGGGCCGACCGGGGCGCGCCCTAGGAGACCGGGAATGGGGAAGGCCCAGAGGACGAAAGGGGAGGGAGAGAAATAGGGGAGAAAGTTTTATTTTTAGGCTTGAAAAATGGCGGGAACCGCGTCCTTTTTTCAAACTTGGCCTCGGGAGGGACGGCGGTTGCGCCACCTCCGCCGCCCGGCTCGCCCCTCCCCCGCTCCGCGCGCGCCAGGCCGCGCCCGCCCAAGCCCCCGGGCCCGCGAGGGTGCTCCTCGCCCCTCTCAGAGGCCGACAGCCCCCTCCTCACCCCACGGCCCCCTACCCTCGGCCCGGCCGGTGCCAACCGCGAGGCCCGAGAGGAGGAGTCCCCGCCCCACCCGAGCCCCTTCCGCGGCCGGCCCGGGGGCGCGCGGAGCCCCAGCGGGCCCAGCCCCGGCTGGCCGCGCGGCTCCTCGGCAGGCCCGGCCTCCGCCCGGCCGCGCATCCCGGGAGGCTGCAAACATGGCTCCCAGCGTTACACAACCCCCTCCTCCCTCCCTCGCCGCCGGCCACACGCACACGCGCTTCTCCGGGAAAGGACCCCGGCGGGCGAGGACCTCAAAGTTTCCTTTCCCCCACCCCACCGCCTTCCCCAGACGGCCGCGGGGGCCCGCGGGCGCCAAAGAGTTAATCTCCGCGCGCTCGCTCCCCCCCTCCACGCCCGCCCGCCTGCCCGCCTTCCCCGTCCGAGCCCGCGAGCTGCGCCCTTCTCCGAGCCGGAGCCGGCGAACCCGCGGCCCGGGCCCCGCAGGTGGCCACCATTACATGCAAGTCATCGGGGGGGGGGGGAGAGGGCGCCCAACGGAGGTTCTGCTTACAGCTGCCGGGGTCCGGTTCCTCAGCTCCAGGTGGATCCTCCTCTTCATGTCCATGTTTCCCTCTTCCCCCCTCTTCAAACTTAACTTTCCGCGGCGGGGGCGGAGGGGGGAGAGGCGTCCCGGCCTGCGCAGCGAGGGCCGTCGGAAGGGGTCTGCTGGCGGTAGAGCCCGGCGGCGCGGTCCCAGGCGGTGGGCGGCGTGCGGGCTGGCGAACGGAGCCCCCGGAGCCAAGTTACTCACGGGAGCGGAGAGAAACCATGGAGGGAAAAGGGGGCTGGAGCGCAGCGCTGGTCTCACTACCGCCGCCCCCGGCCGCGGCCCCGCACTGCGCTTAAACCCGCGACGCGGCGCGGGCGGCTGCTCGGCTCCACTCGGCCCCGCGCGGCGCTGCTCCGCTCGGCGGCCGCTGCTGCACCAAGGACGGGGCGGGGAGACGCGCGGCGGGAGGGGCGGAGGCGGGGGGTGGCGGGGCGGGGAGGCGCAGCCGGGGGGACTGGAGCGACTTCCTCCCTCCGACCGCACGTGGGGTGGCTGATGTAAGACCTTCCTCCTGGGGGGGCTTCCCCTCCCGCCACGGAGCCGAGACCCCCGGGCCCCACCTCGCCGATCTTGGAGGCGGGTCTGAGGCCCGCGCTTGGACGTTTGCCCGGAGGGCTGCGGGGAGCCGGGAGGCCAAGTCCGTCCTGGGAGGCTCGACCAAGCCAGCCCGACGCCCGCTAAGTGGGCAGACGAGAGAGCGCTGGACCCGCTTTCGCCTTCCCCTCCCTCACGCTGTACGAGGCCAACAACCCGAACTCCGCTCTCCATGGCCGGGCCGGGGAGGGCAGTGCTGTGAGGACCCCCAGTCGCGGGGAGGAATCGCTGCCGGCCCGCGTCGTACCGCGTGGCGCCGGGCGGAGTCGGCCTTCTCGGCCTGCGGGCAGTGGACACCCCAACCCCCCGGCGTCCGCCGGAGCCACAGAGGGGCCAAGTGTCCCCGAGTTTAAGAGAATCTCCCTAGGTTTGTTTTGGTTTTTGGGGTTTTTTCCCCTAACAGTTAAATGTAGGCAAGCAAGTCAGCAATTAGCATTTCCAATGGGGTCTCGGAGTTTTACAGAGTTTTCCCCCAGACTTTTATCTCATTTATTCCTCGGGGCACCCCAGTGAGATCTGTAAATACTCGGTGGGCTCTGTGTCGTTGAAGCTTGGCAGGTAGCCTTTGTAATGGTCTGGCTCAGGGAGCAACCACTCTGAGAGCCAGGGTTAGAGCCCTAAGTTTACTTTGCAGACCTCTGGGGAGTCACCTAAGGGTATATTAAGCTTAAAATAAGTAAATATGTCATGTGTCAGATCAGATGCCATCTACATAGAGGCTCCAAAGATTGAGAACAACTTATGAATAGAGAAAAGTGCACAATTCTATGCCATAAACCAAGGTTTGTTTTTTTGAAGTGAAGAAAGACTCCTCCCGTTTTACCTGAGTTCCTTTAGTGCCAAACAAAACCGTCTATATCAATTTTTAAAACATCCAATTAAAAATTCAAAGCAAAAAAAAGTTTTAGAAGCATTTTGGGAAAAGACAAACACTATATAGTACGTTGTTTCTTGAGTCTTGTATTTAAAATGTCAGTTCTAGCAGACATCTCTGTGATGGGAAAATGATGAGTAGAGTGGTCTTGAGGATGTCCCAGGAGGTCTGTTAACTATAAGGTTATAAGATCCACAAGGCCATGAGATAAAGGCTTTTATGAGAAACTAGCAAATCGGTTACATGAGCTAAGGAGCAATTAGGAAACATCCTCTTTTAGGGTTTGAATATGTTTTCTCATGTAATCTTTAGACAACCTGTGAAGTAGATTGTATTTTACTCATTTTACAGATGAGGAACTGAAGCGCGGGGTCCCTAAGCTGCAGCACCAACAAGAGGTGGAGCTAAAGTTTTAACTCAAATGGGTCTGACTCCAAAGCCTGCCTGCCATCTTTTCAGCTACCATCAGTCTAACAGGAATGAAGTCATAGCATGACGCCTGCTTTGGCACAGTAGATTGAGAGCAGTTGTAGAAGGCCTTCAGTACCAAACAGAGCATGCGGGCAAAGCCATCTTGCAGGTAAAGGAGAGATGCTGAAGGAGCCTAGAACAGGGTAGCTCTGTGCTAAGGAGAGTGGTAGCCTGGTGGCTGGTGGGGAAGGTGGTATTGATCCTTAGGAAGAAAAGGAGCAAATCTTGGGATCCTGTCCTTTTAGAACCAACCCAAGGGTATGAAGGACTCTTTCCCCGTGATACATAGCTCACAGGATAAATGTCTGTTTTATAAGATTAAGCTACCAAGTAATTAATAAACATAGCCACAATGTGCACGCAAATAAAAAGAAAGCAAAAGAGCCAAAGGAGGAGAGACTACAAACCCGGTACTGTCCCTTGTGACACAGCCGGTGCTGGCATGCACCTCTGTGAACAAAGAGCATGTGTTCCAGTGACATGCTTCTTTGTCAGGGGCTTCACTGCCAGAGGCATAAATAACACAGGCGGAACAGGGTGTGTCTCAGCGCCCTGCCAACGTCTTCCACAGGACTGTCAGTCCACAGGCCTGAAGGGGCTGTTGTCGCAGTGCCCTGGTTTTGAGTGTTGCTGTACTTAAG
This sequence comes from Enhydra lutris kenyoni, assembly GCF_002288905.1. Classification (NCBI taxonomy): domain Eukaryota; kingdom Metazoa; phylum Chordata; class Mammalia; order Carnivora; family Mustelidae; genus Enhydra; species Enhydra lutris. The sequence goes on along the minus strand of NW_019154097.1, from coordinate 7,148,039 downwards.
ATCATTCTGAGTATGCATCTGGGTGCGAAAAAGAAGTAGAATATATAATTGTATCTAATCCACAATTATTTTCATGTCCAGAGATTTATGGATTTGAACAAGGGCTGAAAGAGATTAAGGAAAACTGAAAACGACTTTGTTTCTTAGGGAGTCTGAACTATGGGTGAATCTCTTTTTACTCCCATTAATGTTAATGTATGTGTGTGTGTATATATTATATATATCTTACTGCAGAATATGTCTGAGAACACTTTGAGCTAGTTTATAACTCCTTGGGCCTGCTCTCCACTTCACTGCCTCAGCAGCAGCATCAGATGACCTGAGCCTTCCACAAACCCTGTGGCTGTGAACAGAATTTAATAAATTTGAAGGTGAGAGGAAACAGCACCACTCAGGCATTGGTTTAACTGATTTTGAAACCAGTTTAGCAGAATGGGCACATTTTCTGTCCAGTAAAGGCAGTATATGAATCTGGTGCATAATCTAGGGTGAGAAGATCATTGTTTGTTGTTTTTTTTTTAAGAATTTTATTTATTTATTTGACAGGTCACAAGTAGGCAGAGAGGCAGGCAGAGAGAGAGGGGGAAGCAGGTTCCCCGCTGAGCAGAGAGCCCGATATGGGCTCAATGCGGGGCTCGATCCCAGGACCCTGAGACCATGACCTGAATCGAAAGCAGAGGCTTAACCCACTGAGCCACCCAGGCACCCTGATCATTGTTCTTTAAATACTAAATATTCCATTCTTCCCCTCCTCTCCCAAGCCTATGTGCATACACTGGTAAGATCTGCCTTTTGGGTTTCCACAATAGGGCGTGTGTACCAGTGACAGCAGTTAGACAACAAATGGGAGTTGAAGGATCTAAAATTCTCAACTAGACTGTAAGCTTGTACAAATATTCCTGAGGATATGAATGGAGAGTAGAAATCTGGGGCCATCTTTAGGACACAGGTGCTCTGCAAATGTGTGTTATGTTAAAAATAATGTCACATGTATTCAAAAATACTATCTGAGCAGCTGAGATTGTTGAGACAAAGGGAGAAAGAAGAGCAAATAGGTGAAAATGGGGTAAGGAATGAGATCCTATTAGTCTCCAGATGGTAAAAACAGAGGAGGAGAGAGTGTCTGGTGTATAGGCAGCTACAGGTCCGGTCAGGAGCCCCTGCCAAGGAAACCAGATTCCTTTCTGCTCTCTGAAACAGCTGTAGGTGCCTGGCCTTCCTGGTGCAGCGTGAGGAGCTATGACTAGTCAAGTTTAATATTTATTAAACATCATCCTTATGCCAAATACTGTGCTTGGGACTTTCATGTACACTGCATCTCAGTTAATCCTGGCAACAGCTCACTGGGACAAGATTATAATCCCCTTTTATTGTTTAGGAAACAGGTTCAGTGAAGCCAAGTGGAACTCACATAACCAGTAAAGAACCTGGATTTCTCTGTCATTAAGGTCTCACTGTAATTCATTCCCATTACTTTGATCCACTAGTCCTCACAACTGCTTCTGAAAAATTTTTTTGTTTTCTCTGCTTTAAGAAGATTTACGTGCTCATCATGGAGGAGGTGGAAAGTAAAAAAAAAAACAAAAACAAAAAACCAAAGCAAAACACCAAAACTGAGAAAATAAAATAAAATTTAGAAATTAAATTCGTACCAATGAGACCTATCCACCATTAAGGCGTATATCCTTGCAGGTTTTGTCCACCTGTGTATTTGTAAGAAAAAAAAAAAAAAAAAAGTTTTTTGCTTTTCAGAGAGGGACTCTTGAGTTAGGAATTCTGTTCCATTACTTATTGGCTGTGCTTTTGGACAAACCACATAACCTCTCTGAGGCTCAGGCTGCTCATTCGGGGACTGTTGCAAAGATTAGACGTGGTCATGTGGGTGAAGCTCCTACCTGGCACAGTACCTGGCTTCCTCTTCTGTGCTCCAGGCACAGTCACCAAAAGCCCAAGTCTCTCCCTTTCCCTAAGCAGAGGCCGTTGGAAGTTCTGCTGTGGCCTTCAGTCCTTCACCTCCAGTCCGTGTCCTCACCTCCAGTCTGTGTCCTCACCTCCAGTCCGTGTCCTTCGCCTCTTGTAGGGACCCTGCCCCTCTGGCTGAGAGAAGGGCTCACCCAAACCAATATACAATTTCACTCTTAAAAGGGGCAGGCCCCTACCTCTCTGTCTACTTGTGATCTCTCTCTGTCAAATAAATAAAATCTTTAAAAAAAAGGGAGGGGCAGGCCCCTTTTCAGTTTCATTCAGTTCTTGGTCTCTTGTGGAACTGGGAATGTGTTCCTGAGCTAGCCTGAGTGGCCCCACAGTGTTGAGCACCCCTCTCCATAATTAGCCAGCATCCCACCGTCTGGACCCTCTCCTACATCACAAGGATTTCCTTGTCCACACAGGACTAAGACTGATCTCAGAGTCCTGCTCCTGATGACTGAACTTTCCATCTGTTCTCAAACTTGCTTTGCCAGCTCCTGCCTGGCCATGGGCCCCTCAGTGGGCATGCAAGGTACTCCTCCCTCACTCTATACTCTGACATTACTCAGGGAATTGTTGTGCTCCCTAATTTGTTAGGCTCTTATTTTGGTAAAGGCCATAAGCCCCAGGTACCCTCACATTCTACTTCCTTGAAAAGCAGGTTCCGGGTGGTTTTGTTTTGTTTTGTTTTTAATGTTTATCTATGCATGCACTATAGAAAACTTGGAAAATGTACTCAACAAAAAGAGGGAAATAAAAATTTCAATTCAGGGCAAAGCACTGCTCATGTTTTGGTGTCTGTTCCTCCAGTCTTTTCTCTACCCACATATGGTACTTTCTCAGTCTCAGGTTGCCAGAAGCATCGTCTCATTAATAACAGCTTTTCAGGGGGGCAGGGAGGGGAGAGCCCACTACATTAAATATTCATATAAATTATAAGAGACATCCTTATTTCAGAAATAGCAAGTAGTGAAAAAAAAAGTATCGTAGTACCGAGGAAATACTGTGTATATTACATTCAATTTTTCTTTTTCATAAGTGGGATGATACTGTAACCTGCTTTTTGGGGCTAACAATATATTATGAACATCTTTCCCTGTCATTGAATAGTCGTTTACAATATATATTCCTTGAGGACATTCTTCTGCAAAATGAAAATAGCTTTTCTTCTTCTGAATATAAAGACAATACATATGCATGTAGCAAATTCATGCAATGCAAAAAAGTATAAAGAAGAAAATAAAAGCCCGCCAAAATGCCATCACCTAGCGCCAACCACTGGTAACATTTTTGTGAATATTTTCTGAGTTATCTCTATGAATGTAGTTGCATATGTAAAATATAGAAATGCAATCCTACTATACATTGTGCTTTGTGACATGCTTTCCTTTTTCCCTTAGCAAAAGATTGCTCCGTGTCAATAAATATACGTCTCCATTATTTTAAATATCTATCTATCTATCTGTTTATTGGCCTCCTTCATTTTTAAAGTCTGCATCATATTTCGTTGTATGGACGTAGCATAACTTATTCACCTGGTCTCCTACTCATAGACATTTACTTCCAGTTGTTTCCCACTACGTATAACAGCTTTGTACAATTAGGTCCTGAAAATAAATTCCTAGAAGACAATTCCTGAAGCAAAGTATATACGTTTCGAATTTGGATGTGCACGGCAAGTTGCCCTTCAGAGGCTGGACTTCTTTTTTTTTTTTTTTAAAGATTCTATTTATTTGACAGACAGAGATCACAAGTGGGCAGAGAGGCAGGCAGAGAGAGAGGAGGAAGCAGGCTCCCCGCTGAGCAGAGAGCCCGATGCGGGGCTCGATCCCAGGACCCCGGGATCATGACCTGAGCCGAAGGCAGAGGCCCAACCACTGAGCCACCCAGGTGCCCCAGAGGCTGGACTTCTTTTACATTCCTGTTAGCACCGCATAAGATTTCCCCTCACCCTTTCCTAAATTAGGTACCATCTTTCAGAAAATCTTCAGTCAGTCAGCATGACAAGGTTGAAAACCTAGGGGTGTCAAGACAATTCAATGTGAAAAGAGTAGTGTTTTACACAAATGGTGCAAGGAATATTACACATCCACAGGCAAAAGAATGAAGCTGAACCTGTACCTCAAAGGATATGCAAAAATTAACTCACAGTGATCACAGACTTCAATATTAAGAGCTAAAACCGGAAGACCTGAAGAAAAGAAAGGAGTTAACCTGCATGACCTTGGATTAGGTAAAGCTTTCTTAGGTGTGACACCAAAAGCCCAACACACCAAAGGAAAATGAAAGATACATTTCGCTAATCAAAATTTTAAAACTTTAAGTTTCAAATGATGCCGAGCAGAAGGTCCAAAGACAATGCGTGGGAGGGGAAGAAATACCTGGCAGTCGCATATCTAATAAGGGACTTTGTTCAGAATATATACAGAACTAGAACTCAACAACAAAAAGACAAATAACTAATTACAAATGAACAAAAAATTTGAATGACATTTCTCCAAAGAAGGTATACCAATGGCCAAGAAGCACATGAAAGGAGCTCAGTTATCATTAGGCTTTGGGAAATGCAAAGCAAAACTGCAGTGAGATACCACTTCACCCCCACTAGGATGGCCATGATAAAAATGATGGACAAGTGTCGGTGAGGAGGATGTAGGGGAACTGGAACCTTGTGCATTGCTGGTGGGAATGTAAAATGGTAGGGCGGCTCTGGAAAACAGCTCCGCAGTTCCTCAAAAAGCTAAACAAAGCCAACAATTTCATTCCTACCATATACCCAGGATAATGAAAATATATGTGTACACAAAATGTGCACATGAATGTTTATGGTAGTGTTATTCATAATAGCTATAAATTGTAAACAATGCAGATGTCCATAAACCGATGACTGGGTAAACGAAACATGGCATAGCCATACGATGAACTTTTTTTCAGCCATAGGAAGGAATGTGGTACTGCTAGATGCTACAACATGGATGAACCTTAAAAAAATTATGCTAAATGAAAAAAGCCAAACGCGAAGGCCACGTATGATTCTGTTTATGTGAAATATACAAAACAGACAACTCCACAGAGGCCGAAAGTAGATTAGTGGTTGCTAAGGGCGGGGAGTAATGGGGAGTGAGGGCTAATGAGTATGAGGTTTCTTTTGAAGTAACAGAAATGCTCTGTAATTTGATAATGGTGATGGATTTAATTCATATGCTCCTTGCCATCTCCTCCCAAATCCTTAAAAGGATTTAAAACTAAGGGTGGGGAGGGGCACCTGGGTGGCTCAGCCAGTTAAGCATCTGCCTTAGGCTTACGTCAAGATCCCAGGTCAAGATCCCAGAGTCATGGGATCTAGCCACACATTGGGCTCCCTGCTTGGTGGGGAGTCTGCCTCTCCCCCAACTTGTGCTCTTGCTCACTCTGAAATAAATAAATAAAATCTTTAAAAAGACAAAGTTGAGGAAATTTTCCCAGAAAGCAGAACAAAAAGATAAATACTAAAGGAAAACTAAAATTAAAGGACAACCCAGGTGGCCCCATATTAAATTAATCAAAATTCAAGAAAGAGAGAAGACTTGGGGCGCCTGGGTGGCTCAGTGGGTTAAAGCCTCTGCCTTCGGCTTGGGTCATGATCCCAGGGTCCTGGGATCGAGCCCCGCATCGGGCTCTCTGCTCTGCGGGAAGCCTGCTTCCTCCTCTCTCTCTCTCTCTGCCTGCCTCTCTGCCTGCTTGTGATCTCTGTCTGTCAAATAAATAAAAAAAAAAAAAGAGAAGACTAAAATGAAGGGAATTAGTGGAAGTCTACATCCCAAATGGTGAGCTACTGTTCCAATTCCCCTTCCAGAAGGCTACTAGCTAATCTCCAAAGGCAGGAGATTGGAGAATTCTTTTCAGGCGAAGTGACTGATTTAAGAGAAAATATCTAAAATAAGCAGATTTATTTTTCCTTGGCTATATTTCTAATTTCCAAGGGCTTTGTCTTGTTCATTTTTCATAGCACCCTGTTTTTATTTCATTGATGTAACATCTTTTCCTTCTTTTAAGATTTTTTTTTAAATTTAAAGATTATTTCATTTGAGAGAGAGAGTGGGGAGTGCTGTGGGGGAGGCAGCAGAGGGAGAGGGAGAAAAATCTCGGGCAGACTCTGGCTGAGCGCAGAGCTCTCCTGGGGTTCAATCCCATAACCCTGAGACTATGACCTGAGCCAAAATCAAGAGTCCGATGCTCAACCAACCAAGATACCCAGGTACCCTGAAGATTTTTATTTTTAAATAATCTCTACACCCAACAGGACTGGAGCTCACAACCCCAAGACCAAGAGTCGCATGTTCCATCACTAAGTCAGCCAGTTGCTTTATTGTAACATCTTTCTATCTTTGAAGAGATAAAGTTGCATTCTCATATCTGAAATGGGTTCATTTTCTCCAAGTTCCTTTTCACTAACTCAGATTTTTGGCTCCTGTGTTCAGAGTCTTTCCTGAGTACCTGATCATTCTTGACTATTCATTCATATTTACAAGAGAGGCACTAAAAAGTTGAGTGGAGAGGCTCCTGTGTGGCTCAGTCCTTTGGGCTGCTGACTTCAGCTCCTGTAGTAATCCCAGGGTCCCTGGGATTGAGCCCCACATCGGGCTCCTTGCTCGGTGGGGAGCCTGCTTCTCTCTCTCCCTCTGCCTACCTGCCTGTCTGCCTCTCCCCCTGCTTGTGCTCTCTCTCTCTGTATCAAATAAATAAATAAATATCTAAAAAAATAGTAAAATAAATAAAAAGGTGAGTGGAAACTGTGTGTACCAGTAGGTCTTAAAGACTAATGGGCATCATGCCACGGTGCTCAGGAAGCAAGCTGGCACTTCCACTGCAAGACCCTCAAACGTCAGTATTTTCATTATCTACAGCTATAAAAGATGAACTTATTGAGCAATAATACAACACAGTTCCTTTGGATTTCCAGACTGAAATAGCCCGTGAAGTCACACTATAACGAGATTTCAGAAAACCAGAAATCCTAAACGTGTCCTAGGAGGAAAAAAAAAGTCATAATGAAAGGATCAAAAGTCAAATGGCCTGAAACTTCTCAAGAGAACATGGGAAACCGGAAGACAGTGGAGCAATTGATCCCTTCTGAGGAAAAGGACCCTCTGCTGAGAAGGTAACACACAGCCAAACGATCCCTCAGGATGAGAGAAGACTACAAATGTTTTCAGACATTCAAAATCTCAGAATAGTAACCCTTCAGGCACCCTTTCTTAGGAAGCTACTGGAGAATCCCCCCCCACTGGGGTAGCTGGACAGTAGGTCTAGAGAGCAACCCAGGATGGATGGAGCAAGAGGTCAGAGGGTTCCAGAAGGGATGCTGGAAAATAAAAGTGAGGATTACCTCCCATGTAACCACACTGAGAGGTCATTTTACAGCTTTCATTGAGAAATGGAAACAACGAAAAGGGGTCATTCTTAACCCCAGGAAAAAGAAAAAATTGTACGACAAATACCGGTATGTGGCTCGTCGGAAGCCACGCTAATATAAATAACCAGGACTGAAAAGAGGGGTAGTCAAAACTGGGCGAGAGTGACGGTGGAAGAGAAGGAAATTCCTCTTTCTCATGTTAGGAAGTCAATAGTTAATGGTCGGGACACCTGGATGGGTCAGCTGATTAAGGATCTGTCTTCAGCTCAGGTCATGAGCCCAGGGTCTTGGGAGCCAGCTCCCCACCTCCCACATCCCAGTCAGGCTCCCTGCTCAGGGGGGAACCCACTTCTCCCTCTGCCTCTCCCTCTGTCTCTCTCCCCTGCTCCTGCTTTCTCTCCCTCTCTCAAATAAATAAAGATACTTACAAAAAAAAAGTTTAATAAAAAATAGTTAAAGGTAACAGTTAATGTCTCAAATTAAAAAAAAAACAACCTAAAGAGTACTATAACCATATTATTTATGTAAAAGGAGGCCAACACCAGAGGCAACAGCTGAAAAGAACTGGAACGACTCTCTGGGAAGAATGGGAAGTGAGGTGGGAAGTGTGGGACAGGAGCCCCTGTTTGGGTAAGAGCTCTGTAGTCCTATTTGGAGTTAAAAATCTCTGTCCATGTTCTAACTCTGAAACAAATGAAATTTAAACAGCAAGCAAGCTGGCAGAGATAGCTCCTGGCAGTAGCTGTGGATGCTGAGAAAAGGTGTTCTGGCTGCCTCAGATCTGTTCTCAAAGGGCTGGATGTCCCCGGAGTGGCCAAGAGGACAGACGGTGTGGGAGGCGCTGAGGGGCTAAGGGACTTCATACCTTTTTCCAAGTGTCTACTCAGGGAATGAAAGTGGTAGGATATGAGCTCAATTTGGGTCAGATTTTCTTAATCCAGCGGCAACATGCACTTTATATTTTTTTAACTTTTTAAAAAAGATTTTATTTATTTATTTGATAGAGATCTCAAGTAGGGGGAGAGGCAGGCAGAGAGAGAGAGAAGAGGAAGCAGGCTCCCCGTTGAGCAGTGCGCCCAATGTGGGGCTCTATCCCAGGACCCTGGGATCGTGACCTGAGTTGAGGGCAGAGGTTTTAACCCACTGAGCCACCCAGGCGCCCCAACATTTTATTATTTTATTTATTTGACAGAGAGACAGCAAGACAAAGAACAGAAGGGGGGGTGAGAGAGGGAGAAGCAGGCTCCCCGTTGAGCAGGGAATCCAATGTGGGGCTTGATCCCAGGACACCAGGATCACGACCCAAGCCGAAGGCAGATGCCTAACAATTGAGCCACACAGGAGCCTGCAACATGGACTTTAAAAGAAAAGAAATGGGGCGCCTGGGTGGCTCGGTGGGTTAAGCCTCTGCCTTCCGCTCAGGTCATGATCTCAGGGTCCTGGGATCGAGTCCCGCTTCCCCCCTCTCTCTCTGCCTGCCTCTGCCTACTTGTGATCTCTCTCTCTGTCAAATAAATAAAATCTTAAAAAAAAAAAAAAAAGATGATGCCGAGACCCTAGCATTGCTTTTCTGTCCGGTTTTGCATGGTGTTGGGAGATTCCTAATTTCTCCAATTCTTCAGATGTTCTTTACTGAGAAGCTGAGAGAGGGCTGGGGCCTCCTAGGAAGCCACTGTTTTTCACCGAACATCCTGGTTCTTCTTGCCGCAACAGCCTGAGCAGGTATGTTTCTCTCAGTTGCTCACTTACATTGAGGAATAGTTCCATAGGGTAAAATGGGCAGATGTTAAGCGTACAGTTGGTGAGTTTTGACAAAGGTATATATGTGTAAAACTGATACCCCAAAGAAGTTAGAAAGTATGGCTATCCCATTCCCCTGTAACCCTTCCAGTGCCCTATCAGAGGCAACCCTCATCCCAAATTACATTCCCAAGAGATGGTTTTGCCTGTTCTTGAACTTCGTATGAATGAAATCATACCACAGGGTACTCTCATGTCTGACTTCTTTCACTCAACATGGTATTTTTGAGATTTATCTGGGTTGCTGGGCATTCACTTCTTCTAATTAATGAGTCCTATACTAATGTATAAAAATAATAATGCAACTTGTTTACCCATTTTCCGAGAAGTTTCTTCTCTCTGGTGACCAGCCTTGTTCCTGACCTGGAGCACGTCTTTTTATGGCACTTAACAGTGTTTTTTCCACTACGTGGAGTTGAAGGGTAAACAGCTAGGCTTTTTAAAAGACCAGCATAATTTACACACATGCTATTAATGAAACCAGGTGAAAGACATGTTCATTTAGGTTAAGGCTATTTCTGTACCTGGAGGAGGTTAGTTAAAAAGCCTGTGACAATAACCTCCGTGTGAGGTAACTCAAGTCCAGATCAAGTTTTTTGCTGTGAGGGGAGAGAAGGAGGGACAGGCAAGCTACATATTTCACAGGAAGATTCGACCAGGCTTTGTGTCAGATTAGATGTATGGGATGAAGGAGCGGGATGAAACAAGTCATATTTCAAGGTGATCATTTATCTGCCCATTGAGTCCCTCTTTTCTTTACAGGTTGGGCCGATTGGTCCCTCTGCGGGCTCGTCCTATTAGGGAATTTAAGGAGCCCTGGTTCAGTGGCTCTTCGCCCTCCAGACCCACCGTACCTTTCATCCTGCTTCTCGCGACTGAGTTTTTACTACATACTGTGGCGTTTTTTGTCAAGGCATAGTGAGATTGAGAAAAGAACACCGAATTTGGAACCATGTGAACATAATACTTTTAAAACAAGTAACCTCTAAATGTAATCAAAGAAACTATCTCTATAAATGGTTTCATACTCTAGGCTCCTGAAAGGGAATGGGTGCCGAGACTGGCTTGCTCCTAGAACCCTGAAGTTCATTAGCCCATTAATCCTGTCACTCTGGGATAGCTGGATGATAGGAAACTATTTAAGCCTAATGACCAAAAAAAAAAAAAATCACTTGGGTTGCAGTGGGAGGAACTCTGCTCCAAGAGTAAAGAAATCTGGACCCCAATCTTGTCTTTACTGTGTAAGTTAAGTTCTTTCCCCTCTCTGTATCTTCTATTGAATGAAGGAACAGGACTGCATGATCTTTGAGATGCTTCCAGCTCTGACATGCTAGAATATAATGCTAATTTCTAAGGAACAGATGTTATCATGATATTTATAAAGGGTTTGCTAGGGGCATCTTTATATCTAAGACAAGATACCTTTTTCCCTTTGATAAACTTAAGTAGATATCCAGAAGTGATGAGTCAAGTGGGGTGATTTCCAGGAAAAGGAAACTGAGTCGTGTTTCAGTAGTACTACTGGTGTAATCCCAATGCTGTTTGCTGTTAAGATCAGGATAAGGGTGTATGAATGATATTTTGTAAAGGTAGGGCACTTTATATGGGTATCAATGAACATGATCTCAAAGATCATAGCGTTCAAATTCTAGGGTGACTCAAACATGAACTTTGGTGCTAGGGAACTCACCTCCTCCTTAGATGCTTCATTTCATTTTTATATCGCTCAGATCATTAGGAAACTATTCATTAGATGAGCTGAAATCTTGATTTCACGTAGCTATCAGTCCTAACTTTGCTTTCTGGAACTACAAACTACACCTGCTTTTTTCTGGCTAAGGTTGCCAACTGCTGAAATGTGGGCCAGTATTGGACCATGTCTTGTCGGCTCTTCATGGCATTTAAAAATACTCAATTAGTTTCCAATGTGGAAACATCACGAGATTTTTTTTTTTTTTACATAAACTGCTTCTGGCTCTCTTGAAGGATCAAAATATCTGTAGCATTTCCTCCTCAGGATGATTCTTCCCTTTTTTATCAACAATTCAGTTTTGTTCCAGTCCCCATCTTCCCTGCCTCAGCCTATATGCTTTGGGAGAAGCTGATCCCACCCTGGTTCTATAATAGGGCATGCAAATTAGTCCTAATTCATCAGCATAGTCTCACCTCTTGTTACCTTTGTTGATCCAGAAGTGAGGACTGTTAGATTGGGTTCCCTGGAAATGGATCTGATATGGAGAGTAACATGCACAAGGTTTATTAAGGAGTGTTCTTAGGACATACATTTGTGGGGACATGAAGACAACAGGGCAGACGTGGACAGAGCTGATCAGCTAACTGTAATGTAGTTACAACCAAGGCCTCAGATGATCCCACTAGGGACTTGAGAATGGGGAGGACCCTTCAGAATCGTTCCAAATTGAAGCGTAGGGCCCAGGCTCATCAGCCAGTGGCTAGCCTCAGACAGCACCCTGGGGTGGGGGGGGTATAAAACCTTGGGGGAAGTGGTTTCCTGAGACCTGAGACTGACTGCAAGAATATTCTCAGCATCTGAGAGATGGCTCTGTCCAGCCTGACGAGGGAAACTGAGCAGAGCTTCACAGTACCCACTACAGGCTCATGACCCAATCTAGACTAACAGAGGTTTGCTGAGGTCTTTGAGAAAGAGGCTTCCAGAAATGACCTTTCTCTGGCTGGATGTGGGTGAGGACCCCGGGGACTGTCGGCGGCCATCTCACACGGAAATCAGCATCGATGACACAGGTGTTCTGCTAAATCAAACCAACCTTGAAGCTTGAACGACCTGGGATCCTTAGTGTGAGCTTCATGGTTAAGTCCCCGTTTTTCAGCTGTGTGTGGGTGACTTGCAAATAAACATACTCTTTTTTTTTTTTTTTTTTCTGGCCTATAGAAACAAAAACACATCCCGCCAACCTGGAGCTGAGTTCCTGGCAGTAACCTGCTAAGTAGCAACTATCTCCCCCTCAGATGGGTCACTTGGTTTCCAGTTGGCTCATGCACACCCAGTTTTTTAAGGAGGTAGCAGAGAGCTAAATCCTCATCTTTGAATGGTAGGAGGTCCATATGTAACAGCTAAAGTGGAGAGATCAAGAAATAGCAAGGGAAACTGCTTATAAATACGGGGTACACCTCAGAAGCTGGAAGAGTTGGAAGTAGCTGTCTCTGGGCAGATCAGGGCGGTGTGGGACAAGAGCTACAGCTGGTTTTTGGAGGAAGCCTTGACTTGCTCTTTGATTTGAGACTTTATCCCCTGGGGGGCATGCATGCTCTGGGCCATCTTGCATTGCTCCGTGGCTCTCCCGTGTCTTAGTTCTCCTGCCTTCTGCCGCCTTTCTCCTGGGTATGGGGGTTTCCTTAGTGCTGGTCAAATAATCATCTTGAGCTCCTCTCTCTCTCTCTCTCTCTCTCTCTCTTTCTCAGCTTATTCACTCTCTCCTCCCTTCTGGGAGAACTCTTTCCCTGCTCCTGATCTCTCCCTTTCAGCTCCAGGGCCATGTCTCTTCCACAGGACTGCCTGGCAGCTCCCCTGTTCTATCCCTAACTTGCACGGGGATATAGCCAATGTCCCCTCCCAGCTCTAACACTGTGAAGTCTAAAAGAGATATGGGAACCTTTTATTTACCCAGTATTATTAGCTTTTCCTTCTCTTGTCAGAACAGACATTTACTGAGCACCACCCATGTGCCAAGTTTGAGAGCAGATGCTGTCTGTGGTTTTACTGTCGCATGGCTTTGATGTGTGTGTGTGTGTGTGTGTGTAAGATTTTATTTATTTGACAGAGAAAGAGAGCACAAACAAGGGGAGCGGCAGGCAGAGGGAGAGGGAGAAGGAGAAGCAGGCTCCCTGGTCAACAGGGAGCCTGATATGTGGCTCAATCCCAGGACTCTGGGATCATGACCTGAGATGAAGGCAGATGCTTAACCGACTGAACCAGCCAGGTGCCCATGACTTTGCTGTTTTAACATCTCTTCATGCCCTAAAGTTTTTGTTACCTCAGGTGAACCATCTATAAAATGTATATAAGGCTAGAAGGATTAAATGAGTCTATGTTTGTAAAGCCTTTTAAAAAGTACTTACTATAAAGTTATTAATCGGCACAGCATTTGGAGAGCTACAGGGGTGTGGGGTGAGGGGTATGTGTATGTACTGGGCTTTTCGGGTAATGAGAAATACTCCCACTCTTAAGACTCACCTTTTAAGAGAGACAGACATATTAACAAAAAGTGATGTATTGCGAGTAACTGTGATACAATTCTTTATATCAGAAATATGACATAAGGAATATGACCAAAGTACTATAAGAACCCAGACTGGCCATTTCTTCCTGGGGTGGGAGTGCAGGTCCAGGAAGATTTCACCAAGGGAATGTCATTTTAAATAATTAAAAAAAAATTTTTTTTTAAAGATTTTATTTACTTGACAGAGATCACAAGTAGGCAGAGAGGCAGGCAGAGAGAGAGGGGGAAGCAGGCTCCCTGCCGAGCGGAGAGCCCAATGTGGGGCTCTATCCCAGGACCCCGAGATCATGACCTGAGCAGAAGGCAGAGACTTTAATCCACTGAGCCACCCAGGCGCCCCTCATTTTAGATGGACTTTAAAGAACAAGTACTAACTTTCCAGGTCAACAGAAAAGATAAGGCAAAAGGATAAAGCATTGGGTAAAGTCCAAAGAGATGGTTTAAAAGAGGCTAGACTGTTCAGGGAATAAGAAAAATGTTTCTTTACGAATTATAGCTATTGGGGCACCTGGTTGGCTCAATTAAGCATCTGACTCTTGATTTCAGCCCAGGTCATGATTTTATGGATCATGATCTCACAGGTTGTGAGAATAAATACATAAGTAAGTCTTTTTTTTTTTAAAGATGTTATTTATTTATTTGACAGAGAGTAGGCAGAGGCAGACAGAGGGAGAGGGGGAAGCAGGCTCCCCGCTGAGCAGAGAGCCCGATGTGGGGCTCGATCCCAGGACCCTGAGATCATGACCTGAGCCGAAGGCAGAGGCTTTAACCCACTGAGTCACCCAGGCGCCCCTACATAAGTAAATCTTTAAAAAAAAAAAAAAAGAAAGAAAGAAAGAAAGAAAGAATTGTAGCTATTGAGGCCTTGCAAAGAGGAAAACTTTCAGGACTACAAACCCCTCAAGTTTCAAAATTCTGGAGAGGAAGAATTTCTCATGTGGTACAATGTGCAAGCTTTACTCTCTCTTTCTCTCTCTCTCTCTTTTTGGTCTTTTAAAAAAATTGTGGTAAAATTCACATAACATAAAGTTCACTATTTTAACTATTTTCAGTGACATTTAGGACATTCATCACTACTACTGCTACCTAGTTCCAGAACATTTTCCTCACCCCAAAAGGAAACCCTGTACCCATTAGGCTCTCCCTTTTGACCTCTCCTGGTCCCTGGCAACTGCTTATCTGCGTTCTGTCTCCACAGATTTTCCTGTTTGGGACATTTCATAGAAATGAATCTTATGGTATATAGTTGTTCCATACTGTGGAAAAGACAAATACTATTATTATTATACAAATAATTTGGTCTTATGGACCCCTTTAAAGAGTAGCAGGATCGCAGCGAGGTCTGCAGACCAGACTTTGAGAACTGCCCTTTTAGGTTGTCCAAGGCATGGGGTACTGGGTCATCATTACAGCTTCTATTGTATTTTTTTTTTTAAGATTTTATTTACTTACTTGTCAGAGAGAGAGCGAGCGAGTGCGAGCCCAGGCAGAGGGAGTGGCAGGCAGAGAGAGAACCAGCTCCCTGCTGAGCAAGGAGCTCCATGCAGGACTCAATCCCAGAACCCTGGGATCATGACATGAGCTGAAGGCAGCCGCTTAACTGACTGAGGCGCCCAGGTGTCCCTACAGCTTCTCTTCTAGCACAAGGTGGTTATCGTGGCCCCATGTCCAACCGGAGACCTTCCCCTCCCAGGTCCTTATCTCCCTTGTAAACTGTCAGGTGTTTTCTGCACAGTTGAGATGAGCAATACAGTAACAGGTTCACACCTAAACTGCTCAAAGGAACGAAACCACCAGACAGAAACACATTTTTATTAGTAATAAATCTGAGTGTGGTAAACGGCGACGACAACAACAACAACTATACCACATACTTCCTTCCAATAAAATTCCAATCACTTCCTGCCACTCTCATCACGGTTTATAATCCCAGTAATTTTATCTTTTACCTGTGATGAGAGCTGTCGTGTATTTTTGAATATCAAGCAGCAGCCATCCCATCAGTGGCTAGCCCCTTTCTCCTCCAATGATCACAGCTTATTTTATTCTTCAAGTATTCTTCTCAGAGTAATTAACACGCTTATTATATAGCATATTCAAATGTTAATGCACACGCCGCACTGATGCTATTGTGAGACCCATTTTGCTTCGGAGCTAAAATTATGTTGCCATTCTGCTTGGTGCTAGAGGTTCTGTGCCTGAAACCTGTTGGCCACATGCAGGGAGTCACGGTTATTTAATTAGAATGCTGAGCTAGAATGAGAAGAGTCTGACACTTAATATAGAACTTGCCAGCTAAACGGGATCAGCAAGTATGGGGCTTACACATTCGAATGAGCCATCCATCACTGGAGAGACAATCAATATTTGAGCAGACTAGCTCTGGGGCATGTTTAACATCGTTCCTCCGGGGGCTCTCCCAAATTCTGCTCTGCAGGTTACAATGCCAAAAATCACAGTTCAGTTGGGAACATTTCCATCACACTGAGCTGAAGTCGGCTTGAATTTTCACTCTGTTTTTTGCTCTACCCTCGGGAGCCCCTGAGAATGTGTCTGCTCTCTGTCCTGTGAACGCCCTGCAGAGTCTGAGGATGGTGACCCCATCCCCATGGTCTGTTCTTCCAAGCCTCAGGTGGCTCAGTTCTCATATGATGGGTTACCAGTCCCTTTAGCCCTGTGGCTGGTTAATCAATGTTCCCCCCACCATTTTTTTTTTAAAGTGAGATGCTCAGAACCTGAAACAATGATCCAGGTGTGTTCTGATTGCTGTGGAAATGCACAGATCTCTCTTAGATATGATTCTGTAGTGCTTTCCTGGAGTATATTACCTTTCTTATTATCCACCACTGATTCATAATCAGCAAAACCCACCAAGCCTTCTGAGCCACGTATTGACATATAAGCAATTAGCCATTTAGATCCATTAAATACAGGATCTGAGACTTGTCATCATTCCATTTCGTCATGTTAAATTTGGTCCATTGTTTTGGCCTATCAAGAGCTTTTTTTCTGAAAATTTTAAAAGACTTTATTTATTTGACAGAGAGAGAAAGATAGCAAGAGAGAAAGAGAGAGCACAAGCACGGGGAGCAGCTGGCAGAGGGAGAGGGAGAAGCAGACTCTCCACCGAGCAATAAGCCCAATATGGGACTTGATTCCAGGACTCTAGGATCATGACCTGAGCCAAAGGTACAGCCTTTAACCAACAGAGCCACCCATGCACCCTGAGCCGTTTTTTGAATCTATCCTGAATCTATCCCTTTCATCCACAAAGGTAAACAATCTATCAGTATTACTATCTTTACCCAAATCAAAGTTAAAAACGACAGAAAAAGGGATGCCTGGGTGGCTCAGTTGATTAAGCAGCTGCCTTCGGCTCAGGTCATGATCCCGGCGTCCTAGGATCGAGTCCCACATCGGGCTCCTTGCTCATCAGGGAGCCTGCTTCTCCCTCTGCCTCTGCCTGCCATTCTGTCTGCCTGTGCTTGCTCTCTCTCCCTCTCTCTCTCTCTGACAAATAAATAAATAAAATCTTTAAAAAAAAAAAAAAAACAAAAACGACAGAAAAGGCCTCCGGATGGAGCTCTTGACCTATTACCAGAGACCTCAGATCAAAGTAGTCATTGAATCTATTACAACCCTCCCTCCCACCTTCCTTTTCTTTCAACTGTCCCATCCTCTAACTCAGCTCATCAGGGAGGGAGAACATCAAAGAATATTCCACATCACTAACTGGCTGGTTCAAGGGACCTGGAAAAGAAACCAAGGAAAAGGAGGAAATGAGACCTGTTGAAGGGCCCAGTGTGGCAGGAGAGGATTCTCTGAATCCTACTTTAGCTAGGTCCACACACGTGGTGGGACAAACCAGGAGGTATTAAGGCGCGAGTCAAATGGAAGGTAGTCCAGGGCTCTGTTATGATGAGAGAGAGAGAGGAAATCAATAACCAGGAAACAACCAGTGTTTGAAGCTGGAAGATAGCCAATTGGTAATCAAAATGGAAGGACTAGGCAGAAGAGAGCAGGGACAGAGGAGGGTCACAAGGAGAATGAAGCAAAGAATGAACATCTGAGACAGAATCTGGGCTTGTTAAATGCACTCCAGAGCTGTGCTATCCAGGATGGTAGCCACTAGCTATAGGGAATGGTTTACATTTAAAGTAATACAAATTAAATAAAAAATTCAGTTCCTCAGTCACATTAGTCACATTTCAAGGGCTCAATAGCCACACGCTACCATATTGGACAGTTCATCCCTAGAGCACTCTAGGTGCCAAACCAAGAAAGATATGATTTTAGCGCATTTGTGTTTCCTTTGCTTTCCTTCAAGACCCAGCCCAGATATTTTCCCCCTGCTTGGTCTGTAACTGTATGCTAGAGACAGTAGAGCATTTTGAGCTATGCAGTTCTTGGTGATAATACATAGATCTAGATGGGACTTAGCATGGAGATCCTACACAGTTATTTGCCAATCCTTAACTCAAATGCGGCTCTTTTTCTATTTGGGGAAGGCAACCTCCTTGACAAAGCAATCAGTTTCAGGACTGAGATATGTGGAGCAGGAGAGAAGGAGGAAGGGAATACTGGCTCAGCCAGCCAGATCTGCCAACTCCACCTCTGCAGCTAGGAAAAATCATTGGTAAAAAAGCTTTTGACCTCCTGTGGGCAAACATTACCCAGGCCATCTTGGCCAGGCAGTCAAGAAGTTGAAGTCAAGTTGATGTAAGATATCTTGTCATCTTACCTGTGGGCCCTCACTAAATTTTCAGTGTGCCTTCTTTCTTTTTTAATTTCCTGTGTCAGAAGCTCTTAGGCTTTTTCATAATAAGGTCTATCAATCCTACCTCCTCAATCTCTCTAGGATCTGTCCCTTCCTTTCAGTACCCTCAGTTAATTTATCTTCTCTCTCCTTTCCCACCCAGCCCCCACACTGTCACCTAAATGCTCTAAGAACCTTACCTGACCATGACATTGTCCTCCCTAAAATCCTTCAGTGGCTGCCATGACATCATAAAGGCCTGCTCCTTGGGCCCTCACAAGCCTTCTGGTTTCAGGTCTTCCCACTCCCTGATGGGAGCACACACTCCGGCCTTCCCATTACCCAGAAGCCAGGTGTCCTCCCACAGCTCTGTGCCTTTGTAATGGGAGCTTCCCCTGCCTGAAATGTCTCTTCTTTTCCCCTGGGGAATTTCGACACCCCTGTTAAAGTTCTGTTTGAACCTCATCTCCTCTGAGAAGTTGAACCAGAGCCTCAGACAGACTGAAGTGATCCATCGGCTAAGCCCAAACACCGTTCAGGCTTTGGTCATAACACGTCTTGTGTATGACACTCATGAGTCTGTTTCTCCCGCTAATCTGTGAGGTCTCTGGGGAAGGCAGTGCATCTGACTCATCTCTTATCTCCAGTGGCAAGCTCAGGGCCTGACGCATCACAAACACTTACTAAATGCCTCTTAAAGGGAACAACAGTCTGGGCCATTAGGAGGCTCCACTGTGACTGAAAACCGAGGACTACGAGGCTCCTCTGTGTGGGCTGCTACTGCTGGGTTCTTCAGGGGTCCATAGAGGCCTGTGGACAGGTGGCCCTGGTAGTCGAGGATGTGGGGAGGAGCCAGAAGACCACTGCTAGCCTCCCTGCACGCTAGCCCTCCCCCATCCCCACCCCAGGCGGCCAGCGCTGTGACCAGCACAAGCCTGTTCCTTGTTTTTTATGCAAAAGCCCAGGATCCCTGGGTGAATGCTCTTACAGGGTCTGTGGGTCACTCTATGAAAAGAATGAAGAGCAAGGGTGAGAAGCTTCTTGGTAGAACAGAGAGGGATGGAACACTGCCCCTCTTGCGCAGCATGGGGGGATGTCACTGGTGAGGAATACAGGAGGGAAAGCAACACTTGTCATGTTTTTTAAAGTGCACCATACCTCAGGGTTACCAAGACACTCCCACTTCTCCTGTCTTCTTTCGCCTGTTCTCCACGAGGAGGGGAGGCAGGAGAGATCTGGGGTGGTTATTTATAGACACGGAAACTAATAGCCAGAGAGGTCACACTTTTGAGCAGAGGCCCCTAAATAGGAAACAACTTCCCAGGGTCGTGAAGTAACAATCAGAACTATAACAAATGGGGGTTACTTAAAAAATAACTGCTGATTTCCTTAACAAAGTGCTTAAAAACAGAAACATTTTCTAGTAAACTGAGTCTATAGAGGGTTTCTAGGCATTTCTTGGGAAATGGGACCAGATGACATTAAAGATTTCTTCCAGCTATGAGATTCTGTGAAATTTAGTGTTTACTGTGTCCCAGGTTCATGTAACTTCATTAAGCACAACACTGAGCTCCCTCGTAAATCCCAGAATAAATAGCTCGCCCTCCCAGCCTGGCATCCCTGTCTGACTTACCCAGAAGTCTCACCCTGGTACTTATTTATTCCACCCCCCTGGCCATCAATCTCTTCTTTCCACTCCTTTTACTCCCTACAACATAACAACTCTATTACTTGATCAATGCTTCACTTCCTCTGTCAGAGATAACTAGGATTTAGAGCTAGAGGCGTAGTTTCTATATAAGACTAGAAAGCAGAACTGTCATCATGTATTATTGAGATCTTAATTTAGTTCCCATTAAAGGGGAATTAAACTGACTGGATTAGTACAGTTCCACTCTATTCTTTCCTCTCAGAGAGATGACTAAATCCATTTTGGTGTCATATTTGGTAGTGGGATATGGGAATAGAGGTTTCCATAAGTCAGAGTAGGTGTGTGGTTTTCTAGAAAGTAAAGTCTGCCTTCATGGGATGGACCAAAGAAGTTATTTATGTTCTGTCTGGACAAGGTTCTCCCCAGTCTCCCTGTATGAGAAAGAAGTATTATACACCCATCTGGACTGGGTAAAAACAGCAGCTAATAGCAGTTCTGTGCAAATAGATACCCTATTTATCTTCTGATCCAAGAGTCCAGGCTCTACCCGCTGTACCACATGCTGTTCAGGGTGGTAGTGGTTCCTTTGAGTTAATGTTTCCTGAGAGGTGAAGTGCAACGTCCAACTTTAATGATAAAGGCTATATCAATAGTAACACATGACCTCCTATTTCAGATAGAAGAATTATGGGCCATTCTGGGTGTTGCTGGCGGTCTTAGAGGATGGCTCTTCTGTCTGGGTTGTTTTAGTGTCTCTCTTGATTACCAAGAACATTCTGCCACTTACTTTAAGAATAAAATGTGCTTCTTGTTGATGGGGGAGGTTGGAAGGTTCACTACAAAGGCTGGGCCAGGACTGCCACCATCTTCTATCCCCGTGGAGTGTCAGACATTGTTATGTGACTCCCACACCGGCATCTCTCATGGCTGACCAAGGCTGGTTTCCTTAAAATGAGGAGAGAGTGCTAACAAGAAAGGGTGACAAGACAACACATACAGAAGCACAAAGGAAGTCTTCATCCTCGAGTTGAACTTGCCCAGGATATGTGCTGATAAAATCAGATTGGAGCATATAACTGAACTCCATCTGTTAAAGGCGCTCACAGCCACTTAAGAGAACGCCAGGCAAGAAAGACCCTGGCAAGACATTTTCTGTCTGCCAGAGTAACTCCTTCTCTTCCTTTCCCAACCTGGCTAAAAATACAACCAACATGTCACTAAACACACACACACACACACACACACACACACACACAGGGGGCACACACAAAACAAAAAAGCCTACCATTTGTTGAGCAGATTGTGACAGACTATCAATTAGCTAAGTGTTTGGTATGCAGACATCCCCAGTGCTAACTCACCAGAGGAGGGCTTGCGGGGAGGAGAAACAGAGAGTGTCAGTAAATGAGGGAGGAAGGTTGGCTGCCTCCGAAAGAAAGTGCTGGAGCCAAAGCTCTGACTTCATTGGCAGGTGAGAATGGTGCAATTGCCATAGATGTCCACCTAGTGGCAGCAGTTCGAGCCAGAGCCCCTCTACCCCAATTGGTTCAGGTGATGACTATTTACTGAAAACACACCTGCGCAGGGCCCTCTGAGTGGGGGTGGGCAGCAGCGGCCTGGCGTGCGGAACCATTCAGAAGGTTGCAGTTCCTCAGCAGGGGTCCCTTTTGGGGCAGGGACTGATCTAGGTTTCTTTAACTATAAATTCCAAGTCGGGGGGATAGAATCTGCTGGAAGCAGGGATTTGAAACTTCCAAATAAACGGAACTAAAGCATCATGTTAGTTTCTTTCTTTCTTTCTTTTTTTTTAAGATTTTATTTATTTATTTGGCAGAAAGAGAGATCACAAGTAGGCAGAGAGGCAGGCAGAGAGAGAGAGGGAAGCAGGCTCCCCGCTGAGCAGAGAGCCAGATGTGGGGCTTGATTCTAGGACCCTGAGATCATGACCAGAACCGAAGGCAGAGGCTTAACCCACTGAGCCACCCATGCGCCCCATTATGTTAGTTTCTAGAGTATGTTCGTTGCCAGAATTGCTAAAACTCCAGGGGATGAAGAAATAGCAAAAATAGGAGAGGCTAGTGTTCAACTAAAGATGTTAATGAGAGTTGCTGATATAAATAATAGTGAGTCAGTAGCAGGCCAGGGAGTGAGGTGAGTCTTTTGCTCTGTTCCTTCTGAGTCATAAACCAGCCACCGCAAAGGGCAGTTTGGTTTTCAGATGGATTTGGACATGGTCTAGAACTTCTGTAAAATGAGAAGTTCATTGATTAATTATATAGGCCAGCATTTCCCAGATGTGGTATGCATTCCACTTGGGGAAGTGCAGATAATTAGATGAAATGTTTTTTATTTTAATAGCTTGGTATTTACTTTAATGTGCCTTGGATGAAATAGAATTTATTACAGCACAAACCTGTGACTGGTTTTCTGTGTACAATGGTGATATAAAATTTCTGTTTGAAACACTTTTAGTAAAGATCCAACACTCGATCTCAACTCAGGTCTTGATCTCAGGGTGGTGAGTTTAAGGCTCACCTTGGGCTCCACATGGGGCCTGGAGCCTACTTAAAAAAAAAAATGTTTGAAATGCTTTCATTAAAAATAAGTTTATCTGAAGAAAAAATATTAAGCAAATAATAATATAGGAGATGTTATTAAAAGAATCTGGCAAAAGTCACAATGTAAACAATTGGAAAGTTTGGGAAATACACATTAAACAAGGGAATGAAATAGATTGACTTGTAGACAGGAGAGTTCAGAACACCAGACAAGTAAAGGGAAAATGGTAGAACTCTTAAAGGATCCAGGTTCCAGTTCTAACTGCCACTAAGCCTATGTGACACTGGCCTCACTCTGGATCTCCACTTTCTTACCTTGAAAATAACTCTAACGCCTTGCTCAGCTTTACTTTTTAGTGGTTCTATTAGATTATGAGCAATCATAATAACAGCCAGCATATTAAGGTCATCTGTGAGCTGAATGTTTTCCATAATTTTTCATTTTAAATTTCCATAATAGTCATGAGAGGTAGGTGTTATGATACCCATTCCATATACAAGGGGATCAAGGGTGGGAGGTTTTAAGTAACTTTCCCTAGGTTGTACACAACCTGATGCGAATAACCTTAGATCAGACTCCAGAGCCTGTGTTTTTTGCTCTTAGCCTTGCTGTGTTGCGATAGTTAGTTCCTATTCACCCTTCAAAACTAAGCTCAAGATCATCTATTCAAAGAAGTCCTTCTCTTTCCACCTTGGCTAGTGTCCCTCATCCATGTTTTCTTACTGTTCTATGTATGCTGGTGTTTTGTTAATTTGCCTTTGTATCCCCAACACCCTGCATTGTTTTGGGCAGAATAAAGAGTCAACAAATGTTGACTCTTTGAAAAGAGGAGAAGTATAAGGGAGAGGGAAAAGGAGAAGCCAAGAGAGGGAGGGGATTGGAAAAGAAAATATATTGCTATCTTATTTTATTCAATAAGAAAGAAGTAGACTTGAGAGGTAAGAGAACAAGGTAATTAAACGTATGGTCTTCTAGATCCAGCTGGGACACCTGGGTGGCTCAATCGGTTAAGCATCTGCTTTCAGCTCAGGTCACGGTCTCAGGGTCCTGGGATCGAGTCCCACATCGGGCTCCCTGCTCAGTGGGGAGTCTGCTTCTCCCTCTCCCTCTGCCACTTCCCCTGCTTGTGCGCTCACTCTCTCTCTGACAAATAAATAAATAAAATCTTTAAAAAAAATAAATCTCTAGATCCAAACCACCCAGCTGGGCCATTTACTAAGGGGGTGATTTATGATGCAGGGTCATGCCTCTTCTTGTTTCTTCATCTGTAAAACAAGGATATCAATACTTACTTACCTTAAAGGAAGTTGCAGAGACCAAATGAATTCTATATAAAGTGCTTAGAATAGTGCCTGGTATATGGTAAGCAGGTGCTCAATAAACATTGGTTATTATTATTATTATTATTTTTGTGTGTGAAATGACTAAAAGGGGGAAAAACCCACTAGTATAAAGTGGAAAAAAAAAAACCCATGACACTATTACATACATATAAAACCTCTTCATTTTCCCAAATCTGCTTGTTGACCAATGCAGATTCATTCCATGGCAGTTACAAATAAGAATTATAGCCGTGGTGCACAGTGTAATATCCTTTTCTTTCCGCTTCTATGGCAATAGAACTAGTACTCCATATCTACTCTCAGAGCATTTGGAAATATCGATATTAAAATGACCACACTGTGTTATATTCTAATTCAGATTTGCTTGTTATCTCTCACCCTCAATCAGACTGAGTTTCTTGGGGAAAAGGACTCTTGTTTGATTCTTCTCCATGTCACCAATTCTCCGTGAAGAGCCTGGCAGTAAATGTTTGTTACGTTTTTGCCAAATGAATATTGTAGAAAAGATGTATACATGTGAACAATAAAATTTAAACTATTATGTGGTATTTACCATACAAGAAGCTCATCTTAAGTGTGATTACAGTTTGGAAAGAGAGATCACTTCTAGGTACAAAGAGGTAGTAGAACAGAATGGTTAATCTGAACTTTAAAGACAGACTGCCTTGGTTTTAAGCCCTAAGTCTAGCACTAATGCGCTTAGATGATCTTGGGATATAACCTAATCTCTTTAAACCACTAATGTCCTTATCAGTGAAACAGAGATAATATTAGCTGGACAGACTGAATGAGATAATGTATATAAAACATTAGGTACCTATTATGTGTTTGTAAAGTGGCTAACATCTCTTCCTCCTCTTCATCGCCATCATGATCACCGTCATCAAAGGCTTTGTGATGGAGGCGCTCACTACCTGGATGGGCAGACACAAGGAAAGAACACTGAACAGCCAGGAGGTGTGAATAAAGGTACTGTGGGTGTTAGAAAGAACCAAGGGCAAACAGAGAGGACCAATGGCACTGTTTAATTAGAATATTGGGTATTTTCGGGAAAGGAATGGGAAGGAAGATCAGGAAGTTGGCTTTAAGGGCCAGGATGAGAAATTAAGTCGTTATCCTGAAAGTATTACTGAGACTTGACAGTATTGTATACAAGGTAGTGACCGGTTCAGAGTGAGCCATAAGGGGAATGTTCTGGCTGTTTCTGCAGGACAGTCTGGGGATAGTGAGGGAAAATGGAAACAGATAATCCACCTAGGAAGCTTTTCCAGTACTTGAGTGAGAAAGTGAGGTCCCTCTCTGGGATGGTGGCATGGGGAAGGATAAGTGGGAATGAACATGTGGGACACTGGGAAGAAGAAACTCATGGAACTGTGTCCCCCTGGATGTGAGAAGGAGTGAGGAGGCAGAGGGGAAGACAGTTGTGAAGATTTACAACTAGATGACCAGGAGCATGGTGCTATTGTTCTGACAGAAAGAAACCAAAGAGGAAAGTGGCCTGAGGGGGCAGGTAGATTTGGTTTTTGTTATGCTAAGTTGGAGGTGCAGTGGGATATTCTGTAATGAATGACATACAAGAGACGCTTAAAAACTTGAGCTTAGAACTCAGACTGATATTTATTTAGAAGATATATGCACAGAGGTAATAGCTGAAGGTCTACAGTTGGATCAACCACCTAAGAAGGGTGGAAGTATACAGAGAAAAGATCAGGGAATCATCCTTGGGAAATACCTCCCACATTGCGGGGAGTGAAAGAGAAGCCTGTGAGGAAGGATGAGGAAGAGGGAGAGAGGTGAAAAATATATCCTCACAGATGCCAAGAGCCAGAGCAGGTTTCAAGGAGGGTGGAAGTGCTGGGAGGGGTTGTGAGCAAGTCTCTCCCTCTCAGAGGTAGAACTGCAGAGGGGCCACGGGACTTGGCCGCTAGGCATCACTGATGAGAGAACGAAATGTGGAAAGAAAAACTAGACTGCAGGTGTGAAGGAAGGAAGAAGGGTTGTGGGGAAAAGAAGGTCAACTGAGTATGGTAGGAGTTCAAGAAATTGGGGAAAGAAAGATGTGATGGCGGCTAAGGTGGGAGCAGAATTGATCTTCCCCAGACAAATGACCACTCACGTTTCATCAGGAGGTGCTTATTGTCTATACAGTAAGAAGTAGAAAGAAACATTGGTGGAGGAGGCCAGAGGACAACCTTTGCCACAAACTAGATTGAAAGGCAGGTTGCTGCCGTTCTAGAACTGTAGACCATGTTATCACTAAGAGTCCTGCAGCATCTGGTTAAGCAGAGACAGAACTCATTTATCACGTATCCACAGACCATGAGAGAGGGAAACCAGAAACTCTCCCTCTCCACTTAGGAAAACAAAGTTTGATCCACTCTTTGAAAAGAATTCAAAAGCTTTGGAAAAGTATCTTAGCAAGGAAGGAACACTAAGAAAAGTAAGTGCATGATATCTTCCCTTTCTTGACTTGTGTGCGCAAATGCACTCTAGGAGAATGCCTAGGTGCATCAGGAGACCACTCCAACAATACCACGAACACTGCCCATGTTTAGGACACTCCTATCCGCACAGTGCTTTTCATTCTACAAAAAGCCCTCAAGATTGGTTTTGTCCACCACAGAATCCAGGTGAAGTTTTACTTTTCCTGTTTTACAAGGGAAGAAGCCGAGGATTAGCAAGAACGCAGCAATTTCCCCCCAGATTACACCGCTGGGGAGTGGTACTGCTACATACCCTTTGCTCTTTTTCCCGAACATTCTCAAATATCACTCCCATGGTCCTCACAGTATGATGCTCTGGATATGGCATGACAAACCACAGTGTAGCAGGACTCTGATCTCCCCTGGTGTGGGGGCTCTATAATTATCAGTATAGCCTGAAAACACATAACCACATTAGCTTTGGAGCACTTGTACCAGATCATTTTTTTTTTTTTTTAAAGACACATTTATTCAGCGTCAGGATCAGACTATTACATTTAGCAATCAACAGCATGGGTGCAAAAAAAAAAATCTACATTAAAACCCTTTGTTGGAATGCTTTGCACTTTCCACAGAACAGAAACTAAAATAACCTGTTATACAAATAGTCTTGAATGCAGTCCTAGAGTTTTTTGCCCATACACAGGGGTATTGTCTAAAACATGTCTTCTTTGTAGCAGATAGGCCTTGCCACCACTGTGCTTGGCTGAGTTCACAAATCTGTTGTAACCTGTAGCTTCCCTGTCACTTCTCTGGCTCTTCTGTCCTGCTAAGCTTTGTTTCCTGGCAGTAATTAAAACCTTCTGCCACTGCCATAGCTACTGCTCCTACTGGAACCACCATAGCCACCTTGGTTTCCTGGTTTGGCAAAGGACTGGCCTGCACCACCATAGGGGCCAGAGCTTCTGCCTCCAAAATTTCCTCCTTTCATGGGTCCAAAATTTGAGGATTGATTGTTCTAATTGCCAAAATCATTATAGCTTCCGCCACCTCCAAAGTTGCATCCCTTATAGCCATCCCCACTGGCACCATATCCACCGCCATCTCTACTGCCACCAGAGCCACCTCAACCACTGAAGTTCCCTCCATGACCAAAGTGGTCATTCCCACCAAAACCACCTCCACAACCACCACCGAAGTTTCCAGAATCACTTCGACCTCTTCGGCTGGATGAAGCACTAGCCATTTCTTGCTGAGATAGGGCTTTCCTTACTTCACAGTTGTGGCCATTCACAGTATGGGATTTTTGAATGACAGTCTTATCTACAGTTATGGCCGTCAAACGTTACAAAAGCAAGACCCCTCTTTTTGCCACTGCCTCGGTCAGTCATGATCTCAATCACTTCGATTTTTCCATACCTTTCAAAATAATCTCTTAGATGATATGCTTCAGTGTCTTCTTTAATGTCACCAACAGAAGTCTTTTTCACAGTTAAGTGAGCACCAGGTCTTTGAGAATCTTCTCTTGAGACAGCCCTCTTTGGTTCCACAACTCTTCCATCCATCTTGTGTGGCCTTGTGTTCATGGCAGCCCCCACCTCCTCCACAGGTGCCTACGTGACAAAGCCAAAGCCTCTGGAGCACTTGGTGTTTGGATCTCTCATTACCACACAGTCTTTAAGTGTTCTCCATTGCTCAATATGGCTCCTCAGACTCTCATCTGTTGTTTCAAAGCCCAGACCTCCGATGAAGAGCTTCCACAGCTCTTCAGGCTCCTTGGGAGACTCTGACTTAGACCTGATGGTGGTGGGAGTGGAACTTTAATGATGTGCACTTGGCGGCACCCATGAGCAGAAAAGCTCAGACCATGTTTTTGACGGAATAGTACCTCATGTGCCCTCCTCTCTTCTCACCCCCATCATAAGACCCCTGGGGCAGAAGTTCTTAGCCATGTTTCCTTTCTCCCCACACCTGCACGGTTCAATCAGCCTTCTGAAAAGCATGAACAGGGCCTCAATATTTAAACTTGCTCCAAATGGGTCAGGAGGTGGAAAAGCCATTCTCTCCCTCAATAACTGGTTTGGTCTTGTAGGAAGAAGACCGAGCTCAGAGGCTGAAGGCCCAGGTTCCAGATTTACTCTAGCTCTGTGACCTGAAATCACTCAATACTTAGCACCAGTATAAAAATGACCATACATTGGTCTGAAAAATCTGAAAAATGACCATAATTATTTTATGTCTACTGCAAGGATCCTGTGAAACACTTGTGAAAGTAGGGAAGGCCCTGTGCTGGGTTTAATTTTCTGCTGTGGTTGGCTTGAAATTCTTTTTCATTTTTTTTTTTAAGATTTTATTTTTATTTTTTGAGAGAGAGAGGAAAAAGAGAGAGAGAGAGAGAGTGTGTGTGTGTGTGTGTGTGTGTGTGTGTGTGTGTGCATGAGCAGGGGGAGGGGCAAAGGGACAAGCAGACTCCCCCCTGAGCCTGGAGCCTGACATGGGGCTTAATCCCAGGACCCTCAGATCATGACCTGAGCCAAAGTCAGATACTTAACTGACTGAGCCACCCTGGAGCCCCTCGACTAGAAATTCTTTTTTTTTTCTTTTAAAGATTTTATTTATTTATTTGACAGAGAGAGATCACAAGTAGACAGAGAGGCAGGCAGAGAGAGAGAGAGGGAAGCAGGCTCTCTGCTGAGCAGAGAGCCCGGTGTGGGGCTTGATCCCAGGACGCTGAGATCATGACCTGAGCCGAAGGCAGTGGCTTAACCCACTGAGCCACCCAGGCGCCCCTCGACTGGAAATTCTTAATTTTTGTAGGAGGAGCAATGCCTCTTTGTTGTGCACTGGGAAATGCAAATCATGTAACTTCATCCTGCCTACACGGCCCCTCTGGGCTCCAGTCTATAATGAATTGAATTGTTAGGAAATAGACAACCCTCAATCCTTCTTCTACTCTACCTATTAGCTAAATTTGACACAATTGATCACTCCCTCCTCCTCTTTCTTTAAAAAATTTTTTTAAAAGATTTTTAAAAAAATTTATTTGACAGAGAGAGAGAGAGAACACAAGTAGGCAGAGAGGCAGGCAGAGAGGCGGGGGGAAGCAGGCTCCCTGCTGAGCAGAGAGCCTGACGTGGGGCTTGATCCTAGGACCCTGAGAACATCCTAGGACCCTGAGAACATGACCTGAGCCGAACACAGTGGCTTAACCCACTGAGCCACCCAGGCGCCCCCCACTCCCTCCTCCTTGAAACATCTTTTCCAAGTGACTTCTGGGACACTATACTTTTCTGGTTTTCCTCTGTTTCGCTGGCTGTTCCTTTGCTGTTTTCTCCCTAATCTGTTCGCATGTTACCAAACTAAACTCCTCATCATCTCTGGCAATCCTGCTCCTCCCAGCCTTCCTCATGTATTAACAGTAACTCCATCATTCCAGGTGCTCTGACCAAAACCCTTGTCTTTGTCTTTGGCTCTCTCTCACTCCATATCCGATTTGGAAGCTGCTCCAGAATCTGACCTCTTCACCACTCCCATCACAAATCAAGGCTTAATCATAGCTCACTCGGATTATTACAAGACCCTTCTAACTGGTCTCCCTGCTTCTGCCTCCTCCCCTGTCGATAAGAGTCTGTTCTCCACACAGTAGTCAGAAGAATCCTTTAAACATATGTCAGATCACATCAGTCTTCTCTTCAAAACCATCCAATGACTCTCCATCTCAATCGGAGTAGAAATCCCTACAAAGAGCAACAGACTTACTCCTCTGAACCTACTTCCTGCCACCACAGGCCATTTGCCTGTGTCCCTTTGCCTGAAATAATACCCTCCCAGCTATCAGCCTGGCTGGCCCCTCACCTTTTCAGTTCTGCTCAACTGTCACACTATTGGGGCATCTGGGCGGCTTAGTCGTTAAGCATCTGCATTTGGCTCAGGTCATCCTGAGATCAAGTCCCACATCGGGCTCCCTACTTGGCCAGGAAGCCGTTTCTCCCTCTCCCTCTGCTTGTGTTTTCTCTCTCACTGTCTCTATCAAATAAATAAATTTTTTTAAAGATTTTTATTTATTTATTTGACAGAGAGATCACAAGCAGGCAGAGAGGCAGGCAGAGAGAGAGGAGGAAGCAGGCTCCCTGCTGAGCAGAGAGCCCAATGTGGGGCTCGATCCCAGGACTCTAAGATCATGACCTGAGCCGAAGGCAGTGGCTTAACCCACTGAGCCACACAGGCGCCCCGTCAAATAAATAAATTTTTTAAAAAAGATTAAAAAAACGAAAAACAGGGGCGCCTGAGTGGCTCAGTGGGTTAATCCTCTGCCTTCAGCTCAGGTCATGATCCCAGGATCCTGGGATCGAGCCCCGCATCGGGTTCTCTGCTCAGTGGGGATCCTGCTTCTACTTCTTTCTCTGTCTGCCTCTCTGCTTACTTGTGATCTCTCTCTCTCTCTCTGTCAAATAAATAAATAAAATCTTAAAAACAAACCCAAACAAAACAAAAAAACTGTCACTATCCCTCAAGCCTTCCCTGACCATCCTGTTTACACAGCAACCGGCATCGACCTCCCCCCTCATTCTTTAGCCTATTGTTCCATGCTCATTTTTCTCCAAAACACTCATCACCATCTGGTATTTTACATTTTTAACAAATTTGCTTAGTATTTATCTCTCCCCATTAGACCGTAGGCTCTATTCAGACAGGGGTTTTTGTCTTTTAGCTGCCATATCTCCAGAACATAGGACGGTGCCCGTGAATGACACCAGGCAGAGTTCTGGAACAGACGATGGGATTACTATTATTAAGTCACAGCCACCACAGGTCCTCTGAGTGCATAAAGTGCCTTCACAGGCTGCAAGCCCTGCATACAGGAGTGTGGGCATTTATGGGGGTGCTTCTGCAACTGCCTCTCACTAGACTATACTGTGGGGATGGAAAGGGGAGTCAGGAGAGGTAACTACCGAACCCCCCCCCCCAAGAGTCTGATGCTTGGAGAGAGGTTTCATGTGTGTTTATATGCAAATAACTCTAGAACCAGGCAGCATTTGTTTAAAAAGTAGCCAGCCTTCAATGGCTAATAATCTCACATTCTGGTAATGGCCCCAGAGTTTTCTACAGAGAGAAGGGACAATGAACCTATGGCTTCGGAACTTCCTGTGTGGCTACTTCTGTCCCAGACAAGTTCCTGCTCTGGCCTGCTTATCACATCAAAGACACCTTGCCTGACTTCCAATCTAGTTTACTCCAAGGTCCTTCCACTGGCCCCCTCCGCCCTGTATTGGCCCTACTACTGTTAACTTGAGACCCCACCCTCTCATAGTCCCTCCGCAGTCTGCTTCTAGATACAGGGAACATGAGGCAGGAGTGGAATTAACTTAGGAAGGCTGCAGCCGACCAAAGAATCTATTATTTCCTTACAATAAGGATGTGTATGACTTTCTTGAGCATATGGTGCCCAGAATTCAGGGACTATATCCATCGGTCTTTGCATCCTGACAGTCTTGGTCAACTTTTGGCACAGTACGTGGCATTCCCTAAGGTTTACCAAATCATTGAACTGAACATAATAAGCCCTGAGTAAAGATCATTCTCATTAAGAAGTACTTCCGCATCTTCTGTAAGGTACCCCAGAGATATCTGATAAGGTTATTTAACTGAGCTATCATAAGAAACAACTAGTAAGAATTAAAGCATTTCAAATAAAGGGATCAATATTTAAGATGCCAGTTGTAAATGATAAACTTTATCATTTACTTTATACTACTTTAAAATTTTTTATTTTTTTATTATGTTCAGTTAACCAACATGTTACTTTAAAATTTTTAAAGTTACTTCAATTTGTATTTGATTTCTTTAAGCCCTATATCTGAAAATCCAAAAACGATCAAGACGCAAATTGCAAATTACACCTTCCATTCCTTCCAGGACTCCTTTGTAGAGACGGTCTCTGAGGTTATGAGTTTTTAGATGTTTTCTGATGAGAAAGACTGGAAAATTTAGGAATGTAAAGCTAAAGCATTAGGATCTGGTGACTGAAAACCACATTAATTCTGGGTGCTGGGTATATATGGGTGTTTGTTATATGATTCTCAATATTTTCTAGTGTGTTTGAAAAACTTGCTTCTCTCATCTGTTCATACATTTTCTTTTTTTTTTTTTTTTAAAGATTTTATTTATTTATTTGACAGAGATCACAAGTAGACAGAGAAGCAGGCAGAGAGAGGGAGGGAAGCAGGCTCCCTGCTGAGCAGAGAGCCCGATGTGGGACTCGATCCCAGGACCCTGAGATCATGACCTGAGCCGAAGGCAGCAGCTTAACCCGCTGAGCCACCCAGGCGCCCTGTTCATACATTTTCATACCCAGACAAGATCAAGCCTGAAAAAGATAAGCTGTCTTATAATCAGTAAGAGGTACTGTTGGCAATATATAAGAAAATTTGGGGCAGGTAAATCATTCCCTCCTTGGCTCTTAGTTTATCCATATATAAAATGGGGGAGGGAACTAGATGGTTTTGCGGGCCCTTCTACTTCCAATGCCATAAGAGTTTAGAAAAGCAGGGGGCACCTATTCACATTTTAAAAGTTTTCTCTTTATAAAGGATTCTTTCCAGATTTCCTACATGTCTTTAGTGCATTTAAAACTATGTCGTGGGAGGTACCTGAGTGGCTCAGTCAGTTAAGTGTCTGACTTCGGCTCAGGTCATGATCTCAGGGCCCTGGGATTGAGTCCTGTATCTGGCTTCCTGCTCAGCAGGGAGTCTGCTTCTCCCTCTGACTCTCACTCCACTTGTACT
Organism: Enhydra lutris kenyoni; assembly: GCF_002288905.1. NCBI lineage: Eukaryota > Metazoa > Chordata > Mammalia > Carnivora > Mustelidae > Enhydra > Enhydra lutris. Next base: position 7,115,100 of record NW_019154097.1, on the reverse strand, counting down.
CTCTCTCTCTCTCTCAAATAAATAAATAAAAAATAAAGTCTTTGAAAAACAACAACAACAATGACTTGGTTTACCAAAATCTGGTTAGTATATTTTTAATATTAATAAAAGCAGCTAATACTTGTTAGCAAGTTCAATATGCTGGGCACATAGAAAATGTTTTATACAGAGTATTTGATTTAATCTTCCCAATAATACCATGAGATAGATACCGATATTGTCCCCGGGTGTAGCTAGGTCAGTTGGCCCCCAGGCTATTTAACTGACCTGAGCAACACTGGAGTTCAAACTCGCTTCAGTACAATCTGTGACTCTAGAATATTGTTAATCCCGCATTTCTCAGACGGGCTGCTCACATCCGGGTGTGTTCAGTCGTCCTTCCCTACTTGAAAAGCCTCCTTGCCTTCTCAAATGGGGTAACCGACCGGGGTTGGAGTAATTCCTTTGGTTCCAACTTAATTTCTGTGGCATAACACGGTCATATTTTCATCAAGAAATTCTTTTTGACATTTCCTGGACAAGTAACAGTGGATTTCACTAGTTACCTTGAGTCACTGGAGAATGATCAGGTGAACAGAAAAGAGTTCAGATTTGCTTCAGTTTCCTAATTTCATTCTTGGGCGCTATCATCTAAATTTCACAGCATCTACAGCAAGACTTTACATTATTTTGCAAAGGATTGAGGTAGAAAGAATGCCATTTGCAGGAAAAGCATGTAAGTCTAATTTCACCCCTTCATAATGTTCACATTCATTATTTTCACTTTTTCGCAAGAACTGTATGGGGTGTCAGGAATTATTTACTCACCTTGCATAGAGTCACAGAAAGGGGGGGGTAACTTATTCTAGGACATGGACTGGTTAGGTCCGAGACCTAGGGTTCTTTCTACACTATGTTACTTCCATAGTGTAGAAAGGTCCTTCCATAAAGGACCATCAGACTCAGGCACTTTTCAGGCAACAGAAATAAATGACTGCTGTACCAGAGGTTGCGCCATGCCAGGCTGTGGCCATGGAGTTCCCTCTCTAACCAGTAACTATGCTACAGGATGAGGATAGTAGGACCAACCATACCCCCTACTCACTCATACCTGTGCAGTGTGATAAAGAAAGTAGAAGTGCCCAACAGCTGTGGTCCAACTAGATAAAACTTTTAGGCGGGAAGTTAAGTGACAAGTAAACTTGTGTGCCTGTGTGTGTCTAACTATTTGATATTTTTAAAAAGGTTGCTTGTGGAAGTTAGACCAAATAGCAGAAGGTATTACAACAAGATGGATTTGGGAAAGGACCAATCTCGCTTGAAACGCCGTCAGACACCTAATCCTCGTCAAGAAGAGAACCATGTTCCAGGTAATGGAAAGAGATCTTCAGAGGTCTCTAGTGGCCACTCAGATGACTTGGTGACTGTTGGGAAGAACTGGGGCTGTGATTATTTTCCTAAATTTTATGGATCTGGCCCCCAAAAAGGACATAATTGAGTATGTTCATATAACCTTAGATGGGAAGTATTGGGGTTGTATACCTTCTGAGGTGACTTATAGTGCCTTGATTCTAATAAGCCAGAGAAACACAAGGAGATAACAAGTTATTAATAATATATTCAAGTGAAAGATAATGAAAATACCCAATACTGGATGGCTGTGGTAAGACAAGTACATGCTTATACTTCTATGGTAGTGTAAATTTGTTATGATTTTTGGAAAGAGATCTGGTCTACCTAATGTCCGATCTGTAATAGAGCTAATTCTTTTGACTCACTAATCTTAGCCTTGAGTCTGTTCTAAAGTGACATGTCTCAAAACATTTTGCAGAACCCTAGGCCTTGAGATAGTTTTTAAAATTTTTTTTTGTGCTATGGATCTCTTCGGCATTCTGATAAACCTATAGACCCCTTTATAAAATAAATATTTTAAATACATAAAATTGATAGGATTCCAGAGGGAACAATTATAAGATACAATTACCAAAATTAAAAAATTGTGATGTAGTAATATATATGCTTATTTGTAAATGCATTAAAAAACAAGATCATATTAAGGTGAGTCTAAAACCATTGTATCAGATTGAATATATCATCTCAAATAAATTGTATTTTTAGGTATCTGTAACAACTGTATTGTGATATGAAAAAAACTGTGATTTCTTTTGGTGACAAAGTCAGTTACTGTACAAAAATTGCTGTGGTTTGTCACCTACATTCATAATTGAAGGAAATTTACTTAAACATTGGTAAAAATAAAGGTATGTTATTCCCCCATCAAAGTTCACCAAGTACTTCTATTCTAAGAACAAAAGGTCCTGTGGTCCAAGGGGCATGCTCTGTCTCTTTGGAATCTCAGTGGAAGTTTATAATCACTTTACAGTTCTAAGAAGACCCACTAACTTTTCACAAACTTAGATGGCAACAGAACCCTTTTTTGATAACTTTCCAAAGAACTTGGAGAAACATCATCTTAAGGAAAAAATTCAAAAGGAAAGAAGCTGTATGCATGAATGTTCTTATTATAATTTGATCTACAATGGCAAAAAAATTTGCCATAAAATTCCCATAAAATTGGCAACAACCAATGCTAGTAGAATGACTGGGCAAACAGGAATACATCAACTTGATTGAAGTTACAATTATGAGGACTATCTCATAGAAAATATATCTGACATAATGTTAGGTTAATAATGATAAAATTATAGTATGCAATCATTACAGATTTATGTAATATAAGGACTATATGGGTATGAGAAATAAAATGAAAACAGGTTATAACATTAAGGATGGCAGAACATGGTTGATTTTTTTAATGTTTCTACAATATGTAAAATTATTTTGAAGACATTAATGGGTTAATAGCACACTTATGTACTGATTCTTTCGTTTAAAAAGTGTTTACTGAATGTTTGCTCCTAGGCATTCTTTGGAGGTCAGTCCAAGGATAAATAAGATATGGTCTTTGTCCTCCCAAAACTGGGAGCGAAACAGACACCTTGTGTAGAGGTTCTACCACTGTGCCCTAGGACTCTTGCTGATAAATGCCACAATTTATCACTACATCCTCTAACTTCCATTTTGATCCTACAGAAGACACTGGAACTTGGAATTTGCGAAACAGAGAGCAACTCAGAAAAAGGAAAGCTGAAGCGCAAGAGAAGCAAAATTTGCAGTGGCATTTTGGGTATAGTATCATTGCGAGGGAAAAGAACTTATATTTGTCCAGTATATGCTTTGGGTCAAGTAGTGCTGACGTGCTTTTTTTTTTTTTTATTTTTATTTTTTTAATTTTTTTTTTTTAAGATTTTATTTATTTATTTGACAGACAGAGATTACAAGTAGGCAGAGAGGCAGGCAGAGAGAGAGGAGGAAGCAGGCTCCCAGCTGAGCAGAGAGCCCGATGTGGGGCTCGATCCCAGGACTCTGAGATCATGACCTGAGCTGAAGGCAGAGGCTTTAACCCACTGAGCCACCCAGGCGCCCCGAAGTAGTGCTGACGTGCTTTTACACACTGTATCTTTCCAACAACCCCAGAAATTAGAGGGGGTGGGGGATTATTTCTATTTTACAAAACAAACAAAAAACCCCAAAAAACAAAAAACCCCAAGTCTCCAAAGGTTAAATCTCTTGACTAAAATCACATAGCTAGTGAAGGGTTGGGAAAAGAATTTTATTCCTGTTCTTCTTAAATTAAAGCCCCAGGCAGCTGAATCATATTGTAGAGGGGCCTGGTGTTCTACTACCCTGGTAATACAAACATAGAAGCATCTTGTTGGGAGCAGTAGATATCTTGGAGGAGAATGTCAAGCTAGTTTTTTCAAGCTTTCAATTAGTAAAATCCTAATTGAATGAAGAGTGCTAACTCTCCATGGAGTAAACCATGGAAACAAGTGATGGAAGAGTGTAGGAGTTCTTAAATCTCCAAGCAAAGTCACCTGCCTCCCTTAGGGAGGGAGTCTGAAACCATGATTATAAATGAGGCAGCTTCTAACTACACTCATTTAAAATAGGACTCTGAAAACAGAGGTACTTGGACATGCTTAAAGATAGAAACGGGGAGCCCAAGGAGCCAGAGTATGAGCTTAGCCATCTAAGCCAGAGTATCTCAATCTGGGTACTATTGAGGCTGTGGGCAGGGTAAGTCTTTGTGTGGGAGGCTGTTCTGTACATTGTAGATGGTTTGTAGTTTCTCTGGCATCTAGAAAGTAGTAGCACTCCCTCACCCCTGTTGTGACAATCAAAAGTGTTTCCAGACATTGTCAAATGTCTGCTGACATGGGACAGGGGGTGGGGTGTGGGGGGGGGGCGGAAACGAAGGGGCAAAATTGCCCCCAGTTGAAAACCACTGATCTAAACACTTATTATCATCATTCTTCTTATTATTAGATTAGCAGTTAGATTTGCATTTCTTCATTGTGCTGCAAAAATGTTTCTTTTGATGGCAAAGATAAAATAGGTTACATATTTGTAGGTGTCATTTAAAAAAAAGTACAAGGTAGATGTTTTAGCATTTTTCTGGAGAAAAAGCACCTATCCCCCTGTGGACTGAGTTACCAGCTAGTTTGCTACGAGGCGAGTTTCTACAGCACCAGTCAGCTCACATGTGATTGGTAAATAGGAGAATGATGTCAGTATAATGTAGAAGTTGTATTGGTTTGAGATTTTGCCTGGTCAAAAGGGAATACAATTAAAACCTTCAGTCGGAACGGGAAAAACCTTCAGCTTGGCTGCTGCAAAAGCAGGGGCCTTTTCAGGATGCACCCAGGCGTCCTTCCCCAGAGGACAGGATTAGCCCTGCACTGCTCCCCACATGTAGCTTGCACTACCTCCAGTGCCCAGCCTGCTGGCTCAGAGTACCCCCACCATTTGCATGATCTCAGCAGCTGAAAGCCTGCATTTACACTGTTGCTTTTGAGTATTTTCACTCTGTCTCAGGCAGCCTCCAGCCGGGGTAAGCGGCCTGTCTGGACTACTCAAGTCATTTCCTGGGTACCCATTATTTTTGTTGGTGTTGCACAAGGGGCGCCTTTGTGGCTCAGTCAGTTAAGCCCCCCGACTCTTGATCTGGCTCAGGTCTTGATCTCAGGGTTGAGTGTTCAAGTCCTGCGTTAGATCTACTTAATAAAAACAAACAAACAAAAAAGTTGCACAGAATTTTAGTTATTTGCCTTAACTCTATTTTCCCCCCCAAGCGCTGCACTTTTAGTGTATGATTTGCAGAAAGGTTTTCCAGGAGTTATGGTTTTCCAGGAATTACAGCAGAAACTTTTGTACTCGAGTCCTTTGGTAGGTGACTCAGTTGAAGAATATCCTATTAGCCCCCCTAATTCCACACTTGCCAAGCAAACTTCTGATAGTTACTTGGCTTCTCAAATACTTGGTACAGAGAAAGAATACATTCGTCTGTTAGTCCAAGCATCCTCTGCTAGGTGACTTTGCTTTTCTCACTGTTTCCTTAAAAACTGGTCTTTAGGCTTATCTATCAGTCTCTCTGAGCTGGTTGATGAGTTCTATCCCAGATAAAGGGAGCTCTTCTCCAAGTGCTGATAGAATTGGGTTTCTGGGCTTGCTGGGTTGGGGTGGGGGTGGGACAAGGCTGAAAAAACCACTGAAGTAGATGACACCTTGGTAAGTCTCTTGGCAGCTGGCTGGCCATGCTCTTGTGACATATCTCTTTACTGCTGATGGCTGTTCTTACCATAACACACCACACAGTGAAACCTTGGTGGTTCCAGAAAGAAGCAGCAGAGGGTCATGGTTAAGAGCCCTGGCTGTTAAAGCCAGAATGGCTAGACCTGAAGTGTGGCTCCCCCACTTCTAGCCATTAGACCTTGGACAAGAAAGTGCCTCGGTTTTGTCATCTGCAAAATGGAGGTAATAATAGTATCTGTCTCATAAGTGGATGATGTGAAGATTATATGAGATAATAGAATAAGTAAATTACTCAAAACAGTGCCTGGCACATAAGAAGGACTGGGCTTCCTGTATTAATATGAGTACTAATTTATATCTGAATAATTCACTCATCCAAGTTATTATATGCAGTTCTTTTTAAAAAAGATTTATTTATTTATTTTTAGAGAGAGAGGGTGTGCATGAGACGGGGGAGAGGGTGAGGGGAAGCAGATTCCCTGCTGAGCAGGGAGCTCAACATGGGGCTCACTCTCAGGACCCTGAGATCATGACCTGAGCCAAAAACCAAGCATTGGATGCTTAGCCAACTGAGCTACCCAGGAACCCCTATTATATGCAATTCTTACAATTACCACATGAAGTTGGACAGATACCATTTACTCCATTTTACCTATGAAGAAACTAAGGCATAGAAAGCTTAAGTGACTTGTCCGTGATAACATAGCTGACCAATGACAGAGTCTAGATTAAATTTTAGGCCACATAGATGTATTTGTCTCTTTTGAAAAACAACCAGGAAGAATATGGAACATAACTCAGTTTCCCTCAGAGTTCTACCTAACAAATTATTTAGGATTCAATATCTAGGATGAGATGTGTTTCCTGAAAAAGTCACATACACCATCTTTTAAAAATCTGACAATGAGGACTTTATAAATTACCTTGTGTCCTCTGTTACTTGGAATTAAACTCTGTAATGCTGAGGTTTCATCCCATCGTTTTTGCACGTTTTCTTCTATATTACTTTTTTAAATTTTTTTATTTTTTTAAAGATTTTTTTAAAAAATTATTTGACAGGCAGAGATCACAAGTAGGCAGAGAGGCAGGCAGAGAGAGAGAGGGGAAACAGGCTCCCTGCTCAGCAGAGAGCCCGATGTGGGGCTCGATCCCAGGACCCTGAGATCATGACCTGAGCTGAAGGCAGAGGCTTATCCCACTGAGCCACCCAGGTGCCCCACATATACAACTTTCAAAACATTGATTTCAAACTTGTTCTTGTGAGGCCACCTTTAAAAAATTTTTAACTATGGAAATCACCAAACATAAATAAAGGTAGAATAGGGTACCCATTTAACTATGCAAGGAATTACGAACACTGCAGAGATATAAAAGCACTGGTTTTACCTTGTTTGCTAAAAGAAATAAGAATATTTATTCTCAGAATATCTCCCCAGAAAAAATGAAAGTATGAGGCAGCCCATGTCCCTCCCCTAAAAGCATGACCCTCGTCATAAATCCTGAACAAGGAGAACATTTCAGCCTGTGATCTATAAGAGAAGGCTCCGCAGAGCAGGTAGCATAGAACAGAATTTCAATAGGTTTAGAAAAATGATGAAATGTTTATTTATAGCACCTTTTCCTCCCCCAACCCCCCAGTCCATCTGCATTAGCCATCTGTATTTGCTTGTAGTGGCAATAACTAACTATTTGTCATTAACTGCAATTTCCATGCATATCTTTTTATCTTTTAGATCCCTCCTCTAGCTATTAATTTGGAGTAGGTATAATATGGCCATTCATACCTTTCTACTACGCTGCTTTATTTCCAGAAATGTTTTTGCAGCTTTTGGCCCAGCTTACAGTACATCTCCTTTGACATGTATCACAGCGATTAACATTCTGTACACAAGACGCTGAGTTAGATAAGCAATTATACATATATCTTCTGTCTGCAGGCTGCACAGACAAGGAGCTGTGCCTAGATTGCAGATCTAGAAACACAGTTGTATCCATTTGCGCAGGGCATAGTGGGACTAACTCACATAGACGTGACCCAAAGAGACTACTGTGTAAACCAGCATGCCAGTCTATTCCTGTACAACATGAGTAATACACTTTCCATGACCAATCTTTAAGTATATGGTTTCAAACACACACACACACACACACACACACACACACACACACTCTACACTCACCAGGAAGATTCTGTGTGAGCCAGGTGTCAGAGGCAAAAATTCCCCGAGGGACATTTCTTCTCTTGCCAACTGAGAACATCTAGCACTTCTCCTTCATTTTACAAACAAGAAGGTTGAGTTCTAGAGAGATTAAGTATTTGTTCATGATCATGCAACACAGTAGGACGCGGGAGGCCTGGGACTGTTATCACTAAGAATTTCTTCCAATCCTGTAATCCCATTGCTGACACTAATTCTTATCTTCCCCAGAGAGAAAAAATGCAAGCGGCCAAGGACAGGAAAAGGAAACAAAAGAGGCAGAAAGAGACGACAAAGTACGGAACTGAAGGAGGAATCTCAGTCACAATTTAAAAAAGACACAATGGAGAAAGCACTGGCACCTATGGAGAAAGAAACTGAACCACCTAAGAGTATAACTGAAGTGCTGTCTCTGCTAGCCTCTCCCAAAAAAGTTATGCCTGAGACACAATTTTCTGCAGTGGATCAAGAAAACATACATCAGGATCATTCTTCTGAGTTACAAGAAACAGTTGTACAAAACCACCCTTCTGAAACATGCCAAAATGTGGCTGAACCTGAAGCCCTCTCTCCTACAATGTACCAAGAAACGGCCATGATTCAAGGCCATTCTTCCATAATGTGCCCTGATACAGCTGAACCTGAAGATTTTACTTCTACAATGTGCCAGGAAACAGCTGTACTTCAAAACCATCCTTCCAGAATGTGCCCTGATACGGCTGAACCTAAAGCCCTCTCCTCTGCAATGTGCCAAGAAACAGCTATAGTCAAAGTCCTTCCTTCTAAAACATCTGAAGACGTAGCTGACCTGGAAGCATGCTCTCTTGAAGCATTCCCCAAACCAGATATGCCTAAAGGGTATGCTCTTGAGATATACCAAAAGAGAGCTGAACCTGAGGAATACAATTCTGAACCAGAACAAGGAATGGCTGAGATTGAAAGCTTCTTTCCTAAGACACAAGAAATAGCTGTGCCTAAAGACCTTTCTACAAAGACACACCAAGAAACCGTTGAACCTGAACACTTCTCTCGTGAAACATATAAAGAAATTGCTGTACCTAAAGCATTCTCTCATAACACAACCCAAGAAGTGCCTGCTCTTGAGGAATATCCACCTGAAATACACCAAGAAACACCTGGGCCTGAGGAAGACTCACCTGAAATATACCAAGAAACACCTGCGCCTGAGGAAGGCTCACCTGAAATATACCAAGAAACACCTGGGCCTGAAGATCTTTCTACTAAGGCATATAAAAATAAGGATCTGCCCAAAGAATGCTTTCCAGAACCATATCAAGAAACAGGTGGGCCCCAAGGCCAGGATCCTAAAGCACACCAGGAGGACGCTAAGGATGTTTATACTTTTCCTCGAGGTAGGGTGTTTTATTGGGATAAGTCAGTGACACTGCCACTTAATGGGATTCCCCATTTATAATTAGAGCACCAACATAGGTACGTCTCCCTCGGAGTGGTGATTTTATAGCCTGCCTTAACAATCTTAGGGTATCTCCCATTATTGCAAGGGATACCATTAATGTCATTAGCTAGTTTCGAGTAAAAAATGTTTTTCATCCAACCAATGTCTGTTTGGCACATTTACAAAGAATTAAAAGAAAATCATTGAAAATATAAGTGTGGGGCGCCTGATGGCTCAGTTGGTTAAGTGACTGCTTTCGGATCAGGTCATTATCCTAGAGTCCCGGGATCAAGTCCCACATGGGGCTCCCAGCTCCGTGGGGAGTCTGCTTCTCCCTCTGACCTTCTCCATGCTCATGATTTCTCACTCTCTCTCTCTCTCAAGTAAATAAATAAAATCTTTTAATAATAAAAAAAGGAAATATAATCGTTTATAGTAGGTGTTTGATATACCTGGGAAGCTTTAGCCAGTAAAGTGAAATGAACCCAATATAAGATGAATTATGCACAAAATATTTTAAAGAACAGTCAAGTCTAAATTAATAGGGAAACTTCAGGAATACAATTTTTCTTGAGAATAAAAATTTCCCAGCAAACTTAAAGCAAGTAAATTCTCAGGGTACAAGGTATGAGGGAATTATAAAGAGAAAATATGATCCTATTACTGGGATTTTTGTAGGATTTATCAAGTTTGCCAAGAACCCCTTTCTATTTCAATGCCTATTCCTGAAAAGCTTTCTCCTAAGCATAACACTTTTTAAATAATGTGACCTTTCTTCTGTTTGACTTACTCTTCACACAATACCGTGGACAGTGTTAGCAAAGGGCTGAGTCTACCAGACTAGAGTTCTGTCCAGGCAATTGTTTCCTAAAGAAATCCCTCTGGTAGCTTTTTTATTCTCTTTCCTAAAAGATGAGTGCAACAAAAGCATGGGGTTAGTTGGGTTCCCACAGGTTTTAAAGAAATACCTTGAAAAAATTGGAGTAAAGAAAAGAAAAAATTAGAGTAAAAAGCAGATGGGTGAAGCATGGGCCTGTGCTGACAGAAGCCCCTGCTGGAGAAGCAGTTCTCATCCACACAGGGCTCCGTTCTAGAAGGTTCATTCTTGCCAAGGTTAATGTGGGCAATTAATTCGTGATTTCTTTTTTGGGGGTTTTGTTTGGCCAAACAAGTGGAAGTATCTACCTTTTTTACTGAGTAGAAAATGTTCATAATAATGAATTATGAATGTTCATCATGATCAAGGAGGGCAATATGTAAGTGAATGTAGAGTAAGTCCACTCTAACACCATTTCCTATCTTTGATCCTCATCCTGAAGGTGGTTTTCCTTCATTTTAACAAATGAGATAGTAGGGGGGCCTGGGTGGCTCGGTGGGTTAAGGCCTCTGCCTTCGGCTCAGGTCATGATGCCTAGAGTCCTAGGATCAAGCCCTGCACTGGGCTCTTTGCTCATCAGGGAGCCTGCTCCTCCCCCGCACATCCGCCTGCCTCTCTGTCTACTTGTGATCTCTATCAAATAAATAAATAAATAAAATCTTAAAAAAACAAACAAATGAGATAGTAGAATACATTCTGTAACCTGCGTTTTTTCACATACACTATATATCATGGCCATCTTGTGAAATCTTTTGTAGTAGTTCTATTACATGTGCAATAATTTATTCAGCCAATCCCTGAAATGACGAACACTTACATTACTGCCAAGTTTTACTGTTAAAACAGCATTCGATGGACATCATTGGAAGTAACATTTATGGGGTACTTTCTATGTGTCAGAAACTATTAAACCTTTTGGGTGAATTATTTTATTCAATGTTAAAGCCCTAACAGAAAAACAATATTATCCCCATTTCATAGATTAGGAAACTGAGGCACAGGAAGCTTGTCTGTTCAATTATATTCTTTGGATAAATCTCTAGAAATTGAAATGCTGGGCCAAAAGGTACCCACATTTAATGTTTGGATACATTCTGTCAGACCAGCATCCCAAAATATTGTAGCAATCCACACAAACCAAGAGTTTATATAATGCCTTTCCACTAGGCCCTTGCCCATACTGCATATTATTACCTTTAAAAAACTTTTCTGGGGCACCTGGGTGCCTCGATTTGTTGAATGTCTGACTTTTGATTTTGGCTCAGGTCATGATGTCAGGATCCTGGGATTGAACCCCGTGTCAGGTTCTGCAGTCAGCAGGGAGCCTGCTTGAGGATTCTCTCTCTCCCTTTCCCTCTGCCGCTTCCCTTGCTTTTGCCCCCACTTCTCTAAAATAAGTAAATAAATCTTTAAAAAAAACCAACAACAACCTTTTCCTATGTGTTAGGCTTAAAAAAATAAAACTAAAAAACCCAATTGTTTTAATTTCTACTTTTTTAATGATGACTACTGCTACTAGGCATTAATATTATCATGAATTTGGATTTCATGACTATTATAAATTTGAATTTTTTTCTTTTGAGAATTGCCTGTTTGAATTCCTGTTCTATTTTAAATTTGATCTTTTGGATTGATTTTAAAGATCCTTATATCATAGTTATTAAGCTTTCACCTACATATAAGTTATAAATATTTTCCCTGTTGTTTTTGGTTTAACTTTATTTATAGTGGTTTTTGTCATCTACATGATAAGATTTTAATTTTTAGTTATTCAAAACTGTCATGATTTTAATATTTAGTTTTTCAAACCAGTCATTCTTTTCCTTTATGTTTTCTGGTCTCTATTCTGCTTAGAAAGGCCTTTCTAACACTAAGAGTATAAAAAACATTTTATTGTTTCTACAAAACTTATGGTATTTTAATATTTAAAACTTTTGTTTATTTGAAATTTGCTTTTGTGCAAGGTGTGAGGCAGAGTTTTTTTCCCCGAGATACTTAATTGTTTCAATACCATTTATTGAACCTATTTTCATATTTTGTTTTACAGAAATGAGAGAAAAACCTGAAGCAGAAGAACCAGAGATACCAGCAATTGCAAATGTTCCTCAAGAAATTCATCCAGAAAATGACGTCTTTAGTTATGTTTTGTTTTAACAATGCTCAACCATCAATAGTTGTCCAACAAAATACACATCTTAATATATTACGTGTGTGATTTTTTCAAAACACTGTAGATCTCTACAATACTCATTAATATTTTAACGTTTTCTTTTTTTCATGTATAGACTCTGAGAGAATGAAGGTGTTTTTTTCAGGCTCTGTTACATAGATGATATCCTGCTAGTGTGTGCGTGTGCGTGTGCGTGTGCGTGTGTGTATATATACATATATGCATATTGGGGTGAGGATAGTGGTGGGGGAGAGACAGAAATGGGAAAGGAATGGCTGAATAATTGATCACCTTTATCAAGAACCTTTAATTCTTCTATATTTTATTTATTTTTTCCTTGGTTAATTCTTAAAAGTAGAGAAAGTATTGTTTGAACACTTAAAATCTGGGGGAGTAATAGTTTTCTTGTAAACTTTGTTCACTTATCCATGTAACAATAGCATCAACATTTTATTCAGACTTTGGTAGTCTTTTTAAGTTAATTTTAACAATTATTCTGGGACTCCTTCCAAGATATTTTGAGGGGACGAGTGATCAACGCAGTTTCCTGGAGTGTTTGAATTTTGATTTTCTTTTTCCTTTTTAAATATTGTATTTGTGCAAAATGTACATTAAATCCTTATTACATGTTTCACCGTTTGGACAGCATCCTGATAAGCACCACGAGGATTAGAACACCTATAACACATAGTCCTTACCCTCCAGGGGTTTAATCTTGTCTCGTGGGGGGAATAAAACAGAACACAAATAACAGTAATGCTAATGTCATTTGAAGAGTAGACACAATAGAGGAAACACTCACTTTTTTTTTTTTTTTTTTTTTTTTTTTGCTGGAGCGACCTGAAAAAAATCACATCTTCAAGGAATCTTGAAAGACGGAAAAGATTTGTACTGTAGGTGAGGATTGTGGCCTCACTGTATGTGACACAGAGAAGGATGAATTCAGCATATGTTCAAGGGAACTGCATACAAACTACAGTTAATGCACGGTCCGTGTGGAACAGCAGGCTAATAGGCTGAAAGTCTCATATCAGAGTGGACAGAATTTTGCACACCTAAGAAGTATGTGTTCGGTAATGTGGAACGAAGTAAGACTTTTGAACAATGCAGTTTTAGTATTTTGAGACTTTCTATCTTAGAATGGTCAGGGTTAGCTGAAAATTACAAGAGACTGGCGGCATGAATAGGAATTATTTTGTGTGGGAAGATATCTGAACCTCCCAGTATTTTGGCGGGGGCGCTGTTTGCAGTTTTCCATCTGTTATTACAGAAGACTCAAAGGAAGGGGATTTTTGCAGGTAAGGGTTTAGTTCAGCAAGGATGAGATTGTATAAGCTCCCTATATAGGTACAGAGGCACTGTGCTAAGTACTAGCTAGACAGCTAAGAACAAGACAGAATCCCAGTCTCATAAGCATCACGGTGTAGAAGAGCTGCTCAGGGTCCATTAGAACCACTGGAGAAGATTTCAAAATTACAGCTGTCCAGACACCTCCCCAGGGATTTTGATTTACCTGTCTAGGATGGCATCCAGGTATAGATACATTAATTTTTAAATAGTTTTTTTTTGTTTTAAATATTGTTTGAGAAATAATTTTAGAAATTACAGAAAACTCGGGGTGCCTGGGTTGCTCAGTGGGTTAAGCCTCTGCCTTCAGCTCAGGTAATGATTTCAGAGTCCTGGGATCGAGTCCTGCATCAGGTTCTCTGCTCAGCAGGGAGCCTGTTTCCCCCGCCCCCTCTGTCTGCCTGCCTCTCTGCCTACTTGTGATCTCTGTCAAATAAATGAATAAAATCTTTAAAAGAAAAATTATAGAAAACATGATAGTACAGAAGTTCCTGTATACCTCTCACCAGTTTATCCTAATGTTAACAAGCTCTGTAACCATGGTCCATTCATCAAACCGTAAGAAATTAAGACAGTGATGTTACCATTATCTGGAGTTCATTAGTTTTTCTACTAATGCCCTTTTTCTGGCTTCAGGATCCAAAATGGGATACAACATTGCATTTAGGGTATTTGAAAAACTCCCCTGGTGATCCTAAAGTGCAGCTACAGTTAATGGCCACTGATAAAATGGGCAGTCACAATGCTGTTTCCCTTCTGTTTGCACACACACCCCCATGAACATTACATTTTTTTCTTCTCGAGATAGGTTCATCGTATAGGGATTTACTCACACCCCATCATACTACTCCAGTGACATATTGAGGGCAGCATAACCGTATAATAGTCATTTACATCTGGATGACATTTCAGAATTTGTTTTCATAAACACTTTTTTATTTGCATATGAGTGTGAAATGGGCGGGACAATGATTATAGTTCCAGTTTTATAGATGAGAGAATATCCTCAGAGAGACTGGGTACTCACCTAAAGTCACATCTAACTTCTTCAGTGCTTTTCATGCTAGGTCTAATCTTAAGAAATTTTGTCTCAATCCACCTGCCAGAGTGGGTCAACATTAGAGGAAAAAGACTAAATGGAAGTTTCATGTTCTAAGAGAGTTGCATTAAAACGAACCATAAGATACTTGCATAGGTACAATTCACAGGGGCATACGGTGAAAGAGATGGGGAAGTAGATGGAATGAGGACTATAGTACATTAGAAAGAGAGGGATCTTCTCTTTTTACCTCTTAGGATCCTTTCTGCTCATCCTCTTACCTTGCTCCCTGTATACACATAAACTCTGCTTTCTCACTATTCTCATTCAAACACCAGTGTGCATCTAAACATTTCCCAGTTTTCTTCCTTGGCTTTGAACCTTGAGGTCACAGAATCAAAGGTTTTGTAAACATCTATCCCTACTTTGTGCTACTTTCCTCTCATGGTAGGTACAATAGTGGTTCTTAAAAATCCCAAAGCTTTAATTGCTTTTCAAAGGGATCCTTCATCCAAATGGAAGGTTAAGAACCATTCTAAGAGGTGGTGTCTCTCCAAGTGTAGGCTGATGATCACCTGTATTAGAATCATTTAGGCTTTTTAAAGGCAGATTCCTAGGTCTCACCTCCAAAGAACAGTTGCCTTATAAACTATAAATAATCAGATATAACTCTAGAAAGGGTAATAAAAAGCCTCAGATCGCATAATAAAGTTGCTATATATTTAAGTTCCTGTTTTCCATAAAAAGAAAATTTATCTTTGAAATTTGGATGTAGCAAGCTACTTCATCAGTGTCTCCAAATCTGCTTTGCATCGCAGTTCTTGTCACACTCGGTAATGCATTATTTTTTGTGATTATCTTTAGATAATGGTATCTAGTGTCAAGAGGGCAAATACCTCTCTTTTCCCACACTCGTCTGTCAACAAATTAAGCAAGACATCACTTTTAATACCACCATCTAGTGGCAAACACAGCTATTACAGCCCCAGTTTTACAAAAGTGTGTATAGCTCAATTGTTTTCAAACTTGTTTCTGCAAGTGCACATATTAATGGCATTCCTTCTGGAAACAGATTAACAGTATTCTTTTCCAAATTTTCATGGACCTAGGACTCATATATGAAGTTGACCAATTTTAAAGTGTGTGCTTTATTTTTATTATTTTCTTAAGATTTTATTTATTGGAGAGAGGGACAGAGATAGAGCAGGAGCAGGGAGGAGAGGGAGAAGCAGGCTTCCCGCTGAGTGCAGAACCCTTACACCGGACTAGATCCCAAGACCCTGGGATCATGACCTGAGCTGCAGGCAGATGCTTAACTGACTGAGACACCTAGGTGCCCCAAAGTGTGTGTTTTACACAACCTTCTCCTTAAATCTTTGGGTGTTGCCGGTTATTTTCTGCTAGTGATCTTATATAACGCCATGAGAAATGAGAAGGTTTAGCAACAGATTTTCATGGTTGAGCTTTTAAAATCTGTGGACTTGCATGCTTCTGGATATTTTATATTGCAAGCCCTATGTTCCCCGACCACAAACAGGATAAAAAACCCAGAAACAGAATTTTATGTACAGAGAAACTTGATATAGGGGAGAAATGACTTTACAAATAAGTAGGTGAGAGGATAGTATCGCTGCAAGGATAACTGGTCTTCTCATGGAATGAAATCAGGATTCTTGTTGGCTCTCAATCTTTCACAGCTTGCCCAGAAACAACGATCACAATCTCTCCCATGTACATAGCATATTGGCTCTGAATTTCATTCTTGCTTCAGTTCCCATAGGGTATGGAGCACAGAAAAGTCCGGACTCCTTAACTCCTACTCCAGTGTGACGCTCACCATCCATTAGAAGTGAAATAAGGTTCAGTTAGGGCTCCTTGCTGACAAAACATCGTTTTTATTGCGGAAAAGTTGGGAGTATACAGAAGTATAATCATGTGTATTCCCACCACTCAAGAATTTCAAATTCCCCAGGGCGCCTGCGTGGCTCAGCGGGTTAAGCCTCTGCCTTTCGCTCAGGTCATGATCCCAGGGTCCCGGTATTGCGCCCCCCAGTCGTGCTCTCCGCTCAGCGGGGCTGCCTTCTGCCTGCCTCTCTGCCTATTTGTGATCTCTCTCTCTCTCTCTCTCTGTGTCAAATAAATAAATAAAATCTTAAAAAAAAAAATGCCTTGTGGGCACTCATGAACTACAGGATCTTCTTTAAAAAAAAAAAAAAAGAATTTCTAATTTCCTAACATCCCATCGTTATGCTAAGTGGTTAACTGCATAAACACATCCTTTGTCTTTAAAAATCAGTGTCATTCATTGGTCACGTAATTGTTTATATCAATGTTTGAGAGAGACATCTTAGTGCGTAAATCTTCATCGCAGTGTCCCCCTTCACAAGCGCGGGAATTCGGAGTTCCTGACTGGCAGGGAATCGCAGCGGGTCAGCGCGAAGGCTCAGAATGAGATCCCGCAGAGAGACCGAAGCCGGGAAATGGAAATCGAAACCCTACCAGTCCCACAGGCAGCGCCCGCCTAGAGCGCGTCCCACTACCCGCGCATGCGCCAGGCTCTGGGCTCGCGCCACCCCGTCAGGGCGGCTACTGCGCAGGCACCCAGCTCGGAGACCGGAAGCGGAAGGCCTGTCGCTGCCAGTCGACACCTCAGTGAGCAGTCGCCATGCGCGTGTTGGAAGAGCCGGGGCCTCAGCCCACAGCGACCGGGTGTGGGTGCGTGAAGCCGGCTCTGGAAACAGGTAACTTCTGAGAGACCAGCGGTTCCGCACCCAAAAGAGGCCTGGGCGCAGGCGCAGACCTGACTTCATAACGGGATGTAAAATGCGACAACTTGAACCCAAGTGGGTCGTTGCAGTTCTTGAAGCCACGGATCACGTGCACTAGCGACCACGTGATTTTGCTGAGGCGAGCGGCCTGATGTCATCTGTTCCGTTCCTGGTAGCTCCGGTTGGGTTGGGCTTGGCACCGTGGCTGGAACAGACACGTGCAGTGTAACAGCCTTTCTCACAGAGTTTTTGCTCACGTAGGAGAGATAGGATGTGAACGCTGGTGTTACGCGGGTTAGGAATTAATAAATACCCCCGAGAGAGGCATCCAGTGCTGTAGGAAGTGAGACGGGAGATGTGGAAAAGTTCTAGGGCGAAAAGGAGAGACAGGAAATCTTTTTAAACTGGGCCCGGAAAGTTGGGCTTGAGTTTATTTTCACCTCATTATATAGAGCCGAATATTAACATTAGAAATTAGAAGACGCAAATGGAAGAAAAAGTCTGCCATCACCCAGAGAAAACCGCTGTTAATATCTTGGTGCCTACCTTACATACTTGTTTCTGCGCATGCACACTAGAAAATGAATTATGTGACCCCACTGTCTTATAACTTCTTTCTAAAACTTAAATTTCATATAAATGGGTGGCCATTAATAGTTTTAAGGGATTGCAGAGTACTTTGCTTTAGAGATGTGTTCTAATTAACCAATTCCTTATTGTTGGGCTTTTAGGTTACTGCCAGTTTTCATTGTGAAGAAAATTCTCAAGACTGAAATGTTTGTGCATGTTATAAAAGTTTAACTTAGATTGAATTTACTAAAAGGACTGTTACTTGTAGAAGGTTGTGCTCATTTAAAAAAAAATTGTTGCACAGTGCCAGATTACAGGCCTAATATTTTCATAGGCAGGAAGGAGCAGGGCTTAGAGGTCTGCATAACACCAGACTGGGGAGTATAAATTTGAAATACTGGATGGAGCAAGGAGGTTGATTGGATTCAGATTGTAGAGAACCTTGAATACCAGGTTAAGAAATACAATGTCTGTTAACAGAAAAGTGAAAAATTTAGTTAAGAGGTAGCATAAAATTAAGGAACTCAGAGTCTGGAGTACTGGTGTAGTGTATTTTTTTTTTTAAAGATTTTATTTATTTATTTGAGAGAGAGAGACAGTGAGAGAAATCATGAGTGAGGAGAAGGTCAGAGGGAGAAGCAGACTCCACATGGAGCTGGGAGCCCGATGTGGGACTCGATCCCGGGACTCCGGGATCATGACCTGAGGCGAAGGCAGTCGTCCAACCAACTGAGCCACCCAGGCGTCCCTGGTGTAGTGTATTTTAAGAAGGGGAGGGAACTGTGCTGGGGACATGAATTATAACAAGGGTAATTTTACGGTCTGGGCAGGAGGGTCATAAGGGACCTGAACTTTCTGTCAGTACTAAGACATACAGATAAACTTTTCTTTCTTTCTTTTTTTTTTTTTTTTCAGATAAACTTTGAGTACAAAAACTCTGCATTAATAACTTGTTGGTTTTTCTCGTATTACACAGTTAGTACAATTGCAGTATTGTTAAAATGAGAGAAATGCCTAAGTAAGAGCTTGGAAAACCACGTTTTGCTGAGCACTTTGTGTGGCACTAGGTGCTTTCCATATTTTTCCCATGATGTTGAAACATATTGTGAGGTTCTCCCCAACCAACTGTTAATTCTGCTGTGATAAGAATTCTTGTTTCTTCTACCCAAGCTTAGCTCAATGTCTGGCAATTGTAGAATATTGGAATGTTTGCTAAACAAATGAAAACAAGACACAGGGATCCCATCTTACTAGGTGAGGGGTCTTTTTTTGGCCATTTTTCTTTATGGCGTTTTAATGAAGACCAGAGAATTGTTTGGCCTTAGTTTCTTCATCTCTAAATTGTTTACTATCTTTATTCCACAGAAACGTGGATGAGGATAAACAAAAGAATGCCTGTAAGCATATTTGGAAAAATATTTTAAAGTCATCAAAAGCATACACAATATGGAAGGGTCTTAGAATTGTAATACTGAGAGAGAAAAAGCAAGTCTGAGAAGATAACATGCAGTTCAATCCCAGTTTTTATGGAATTCAAAACAAAATAAATATTATCTAGGCATGCATATGCATGTGATAAAATTATATTAAAGGTAGTGAGTGATAAAGATCCCATTCAGGCACCTGTTTATCTCAGGGAGAAAGGATGGGTTGCCATAGGAGAGAAGCAACATAAAAAGATACGTTTTTTTTGGTAAAGCTCTAGTTCTTTGGGTGGGTGGGTACACAGGATTTCATAGTATTATGCTCTGTTACACATTTAATACATGTAATATTTTATATGTAGCCAATAATACAGTTTTTATAAGTGAAAAGTAATGAAAGGTACTGTGAGGGACAACACCAGGCCTATAATCTTACCACTTGTGCTGGTAGATTTAATTAATGGAAGCTGAAAATAAAATGATGGTCTAGAGTGTCTGTATGTCATCTCTTGAAAGAAGTTAGTAAATTTTTCATGAAATGTGGAAAAAAAAGTTATTTGTAAATTCAAAATGCTAGTTGTGGATACCTTGGACTTGAAACCTATATTGGTTCTGCTTTGCCAAGTTCTTGTCTTTTGAAAGGAGTTACTACTTAGGAAGAAAAAAGAGGATTTCTGATGATTTAAAAAATTTTGAATATTATGCAAATTACAAAGTATAAAAATAGTCCAGAAATCTCACTATCCATTTTTACCATATTACCATGTCCATTTTACCAAAATGTTAACATTTTGGTGAAATATCCTTTCAGACAGCTTTCTAAACATATACAGGTACATATTTAAATAGGTAAATGTATAAACAAACGTTCTTTTTTTTTTTTTTTTTAAGATTTTTATTTATTTATCTGACAGACAGAGATCACAAGTAGGCAGAGAGGCAGACAGAGAGAGAGGAAGGGAAGCAGGCTCCCTGCCGAGCAGAGAGCTGGATGCGGGACTCGATCTCAGAACTCTGGGACCATGACCTGAGCCGAAGGCAGAGGCTTCAACCCACTGAGCCACCCAGGTGCCCCTAATCAAACGTTCTTTTTTTTTTTTTTTTTAAACAAACGTTCTTAAATGACATTATATTCTTTCAGTTTTTCACTTTCCTTTTTTTTTTTTTTTTTTTAAGATTTTATTTATTTACTTGAGAAAGAGAGCATGAGAGGGGAGAGGGTCAGAGGGAGAAGCAGACTCCTTGCTGAGCAGGGAGCCCAATATGGGACTTGATCCCTGTGGGACTTGATCCCTGGACTCCAGGATCATGACCTGAGCTGAAGGCAGTCACTTAACCAACTGAGCCACCTAGGCGCCCACTTTTTTTTTTCTTTTTTTTTTAAGATTTTATTTATTTATTTGACAGAGAGATCATAAGTAGTCAGAGAGGCAGACAGAGAGAGAGGGGAAAGCAGGCTTCCCGCTGAGCAGAGAGCCCAATGTGGGGCTCGATCCCAGGACCCTGAGATCATGACCTGAGCTGAAGGCAGAGGCCCAACCAACTGAGCCACCCAGGTGCCTCTCACTTTCCAATTTAACCAGTTTAGACTTAAACAATCCTTTTTTTTTTTCCATGTAACATGAATTTTTTTAGTACCTACCCCCTTGCACGCAATGTACTAGGCCGTGAATGTAGCAGTGAACAAGGTAGAAAAACTCCTGCCACATGGAGCTTACATTCTAGTAAGAGAGAGCTACTAGAGCAGAGAGCTACTAGACCAAGCCAAACCTGAAATCTGTTCTGTCTGTAGATATTTTAGTAGTATGATTATGATCCCATGTACTCCCTTTATTGCTTAAACTACTTTGTTTCATATATTCTGTTCCTTTTTTTTTTTTTTTTTTTTAAAGATTTTTATTTATTTACTTGACAGAGAGTATAAGCAGGGGGAGCAGCAGGCAGAGGGAAAAGAAGCAAGCTTCCCGTTAAGCAGGGGGCCTGAAGCGGGGCTTGATCCCAGGGATCCTGACCTGAGCTGAAGGCAAATGCTTAACTGACTGAACCACCCAGGCACCCCTGTTCGGTTCTTTTTAGTTGAATGTATGCTTATTTGGAACATGTTCCCCACACTATCTGAAAGTAGATCATTCCTATGAAATTTTTTGTGACCTGAAATGGCATAATGTGAAGAAGCAATTACCATTAATTTATGTGGAAAAATTGTTGAATGTTCCCAGGCCCAAAAAATTACCTCTTAGGCTTTTCTGTTACTTCAGGACACATATTGTTAGTTGATGCACAAAATAAATCAAGATAAAGCACAGATGCTCACAGACACAGTTCAAAGCTCTGGTGGCTTGATGTTCAGATGCTGAGTGTAGTTCCTGGGGAAAGACCTGGGTGGGGCTGATCTCACTGCTTGGGGTGCATCCTGCATCTATAACAGCTTGCTGCAAAACAGATGCTGAGTGCTTTCCATTTTAGCCTTTTTTTTTTTTTTTTGGTAAAATCAAACATTCTCTTTGGATTTCTTTTGATTAGCAAAAACAGGTACTGAGGTAGGTCTTTCACAAACACACAGTGGCTTACACGCAAGCTTGTGAAAAGCATGAGGATGTCTGTATACAATCTGTCTCCTTATCTTTTGTTATTCTTTGCCTTATCTTTCACACTCCAGCCAATCAAAATAACTTGTTCTCTGCATGTGATGTAACACTTGTCATTTAACTTTGTGCATGTTATTCCCTCTATTTTATTTAAAAAAAATTTTTTTTAAGAATTCATTTATTCTTGGGGTGCGTGAGTGGCTCAGTTGTTAAGGGTCTGCCTTTGGCTCAGGTCGTGATCCCAGGGTGCTGGGATCCAGCCCCACATTGGGCTGTCTGCTCAGCGGGAAGCCTGCTTCTCCCTTTCCAACTCCCCCTTCTTGTGATCCCTTTCTTGCTGTGTTTCTCTCTGTCAAATAAATAAAACCTTTAAAAACAAAAAAAGAATTCATTTATTCTTTAGAGAGAGTGTGCACACAAGCGTGAGCCGAGGAAGGGGCGGGGGAGGGGGAGGGAGAGGGAGAGAATGTGGAGAAGACTCCATGCTTGGCACAGAGCCCAACTTGTAGCTTGATCTCACAACCCTGAGATCATGACCTGAGCAGAAAGCAAGAGTTGAGATGCTTAACTGAGTCACCCAGGTGCCCCAATTCCCTGTATTTTAAATGCTCTTTTATTTTTATTTATTTATTTGACACACGGAGAGAGGTCACAAGTAGGCAGAGAGGAGGCAGAAAGAGAGGGGGAAGCAGGCTGCCTGCCGAGCAGAGAGCCCAATGCAGGGCTCAGTCCCAGGACCCTGAGACCATGACCTGAGCTGAAGGCAGAGGCTTAACCGACTGAGCCACCCAGTTGCCCCTAAATACTCTTTTAGCTCTGACCAAAGTCACATACCTTAGTAATGGTGACATTGAATTTGAGTTATGGTCATAGTAGAACTTCTGAGAATTCCTCTTGTCTTTCTTTTTTTTTTTTTTTTAAAGATTTTATTTATTTAGGGCGCCTAGGTGGTTCAGTGGGTTAAGCCTCTGCCTTCGGCTCAGGTCGTGATCTCAGGGTCCTGGGATGGAGTCCCGCATCAGGTTCTCTGCTCAGCAGGGAGCCTGCTTCCCTCTCTCTCTCTGCCTGCTTCTCTATCTACTTGTGATCTCTCTCTGTCAAATAAATAAATAAAATCTTAAAAAAAAGATTAAAATTTTATTTATTTATTTATTTGACAAACAGAGATCACAAGTAGGCAGAGAGGCAGGCAGAGAGAGAAGGAAGCAGGCTCCCCGCTGAGCAGAGAGCCTGATGCAGGGCTCCATCCCAGGATCCTGAGATCACGACCTGAGCCGAAGGCAGAGGCTTAGTCCACTGAGCCACCCAGGTGCCTCGAGCCCCCTGTCTTTCTTAGACCTCTACTCTCTCTGGCTGTCAAAAGGGATATAATAATATGTGTGTGGTGATGATATATTTATTTATATGTATTCATGACATATGAATCATTTTTAATAGCTGTATAACACTTGGTAGATGCTAAAATTATGAAATCAGTCATTAAAGAAAACATGTTTTCCTACATCTCTATTTGACATTTTGACTAACGATTTCTTACCTACTTTTCTTCTGTAGGGAATCTTTTAACTGAGCCAATTGGCTACTTGGAATCCTGTTTCTCAGCCAAGAATGGTACTCCAAGGCAGCCGTCTGTTTGTAGCCATTCACGGGCTTGTTTGAGAATTAGAAAGAGCATCTTTAATAATCCTGAACATTCCTTGATGGGCTTAGAACAGTTTTCTCATGTTTGGTAAGTTGTTTTATGGTTAGAAGTGGATCTTTGGGTCAGAACCTGCTCTTGAGTAAAGTACTCCCATCGAAGGCAACCTTAGAGTCTGCCCTCCAGACCACACTTAGCTGTTGCATGGAATTCCTGTTGCATATTCACACACGTGACTGTATGCATAACTTGGGCATTCTCACGGAAGCTTGGGATCCACTGAGGGGACTCGTTCCATTTGCAGTTGGTCCTGATTGTGATGAATGCCTTCTGTTGAGTTGTACTCTATGGACCTTCGTGATTCTGCCTGTGAGTCATTATTCTATCCTCTGGACTAGGGGTCAGCAAGCTACAGGCTGTGGACCAAATCCATCTACCCCTCCATCTTTGTTTTTTCCCCATCTTTGTAAATAAGTTTATGGGAACACAGCCATTCCCATTCGTTTATATATTGTGTGTGGCTGCTTTTGTGGTACAGTGGCAGAGTTGAATGGTTACAACAGACTTGTTGGCATGTAAACTCAAATACTTAGCGTATGACCCTTTACAGAAAAAGTTTGCAGACTCTGCTCTTGACCATTAACAATTAAGTTTGTTCTTCCTAAGAGACAAAAGAGACTTTAGAAATCTGGATACTCTAAATGAAGTGTTACTTATATTAGCACCTGTGTTATACTAGTGTTACTGTCACTTGGAATTCTGTATCTATCCATTCTTACCCACTCCAGCATCACCAGTATGACTTGGTCTAATTTTACGGGTGAAGACCTAAAATGAAGTATTTATTCTGAGATAGCTTATGTTTTTGTTAATTTGGAGATGTGGGTAGAGTAAAAGCAACATGTGTCTGACCTAGTTTGTATGATCTTGGTTAAATTAATTAAATTAAGAACATTGCTGATATTAAAAAAAAATGGGTCCAGATCTATATGAAGAGATTTTTTGTATCCCTCCTATTTGTCTTCTCTC
The DNA here is from genome assembly GCF_002288905.1 of Enhydra lutris kenyoni. Taxonomy (NCBI): domain Eukaryota; kingdom Metazoa; phylum Chordata; class Mammalia; order Carnivora; family Mustelidae; genus Enhydra; species Enhydra lutris. Next base: position 7,090,400 of record NW_019154097.1, on the reverse strand, counting down.
TCATCCTTAGCCCCAGCACTCTTCAGAGATTTTTATTGTTAATAGCTTGGTTACATGCTACCAGGCCTTTTCTTTTTCTTTTTCTTTTTCTTTTTTTTTTTTTTCAAAGATTTTATTTATTTATTTGACAGACAGAGATCACAGGTAGGCAGAGGGGCAGGCAGAGAGAGGAAGGGAAGCAGACTCCCTGCTGAGCAGAGAGCCCGATGTGGGGCTCGATCCCAGGACCCCGGGATCATGACCTGAGCCGAAGGCAGAGGCTTTAACCCACTGAGCCACCCAGGCGCCCCACTTTTTCTTTTTTAGTAGATATAGAAGCATAAACATACACACCAGGGTAGGTGTTTGTTTTAAACAATGGAATATGTTTTCTTCATTTAACAGTGTATATCATGACAATGCATACAGATTTCTTCTTTTTGCTTTAATGGCTGTCTCTTACTGCAAAATATAGATATGACATGATTTGACCACTCTTTTGTTAATGGATAGTTATTTTACTATTATAGTAATGCTGTAGCAAACCTTCTTAGACACAGATCTTGGCACATGTACATTTTCACACATAAATATCAGAAATGGTTATATTGAGCTAGAGGGTGTGCATATTTATAATTTTGGAGGGCTACTGCCAAACTGCTCTAAAAAGCTTAATTTGTGTATCGTAAGTGTATGAAAATGACCTTTTCCTTACATTCTTGCTAACACTGTCTATGTTCCAGTTTTTCTGCATTTTGTCAGACAGGGAAAAACAAGATTTTTTTTTTTTTCCAAAGATTTTATTTATTTACTTGACACACACACACAGAGAGAGAGAGATCACAAGTAGGCAGAGAGGTAGGCAGAGAGAGAGGGGGAAGCAGGTTCCCCGCTGAGCGGAGAGCCCGGTGTGGGGCTTGATCCCAGGACCCTGAGATCATGACCTGAGCCGAAGGCAGAGGCCCAACCCACTGAGCCACCCAGGTGCCCCAAAACCAAGATTTTTTTTAAAGATTTTGTTTATTATTTGAGAGAGAGAGTGAGCATGCACACGCATGGGTAGAGGGGCAGAAGGAGAGAATCCTAAGCGGGGACTGATCTCACCACCCTGAGATCATGACCTGAGCTGAAATCAAGAGTCAGATGCTCAACCGACTAAGCCATCCAGGTGACCTGAGAAAAACAATATTTTATTTTTCAGTTAAATATCTTAATTATTAGTGAGGTTCAACATCTTTTCATTTGGTTGCTGTTATTTCTTACTCTTTTGTCAATTCATGTTCTTTGCTTAATTTCTTTTTTTTCTTTTTTAAATATTTTATTTATTTATTTGACAGAAATCACAAGTAGGCAGAGAGGCAGGCAGAGAGAGAGGGGGAAGCAGGCTCCCTGCTAAGCAGAGAGCCTGATTTGGGACTCGATCCCAGGACCCTGAGATCATGACCTGAGCTGAAGATGGAGGCTTAACACACTGAGCCACCCAGGCGCCCCTTTTTCTTTTTTCTTTCTTTCTTTTTTTTTTTTTTAAAGATTTTATTTATTTATTTGACAGAGAGTGACATAGTGAGAGAAGGAACACAAGCAGGGGGAGTGGGAGAAGGAGAAGCAGGCTCTCCACCGAGCAGGGAGTCCAATGTGGGACTCAATCCCAGGACTCTGGGATCATAACCTGAACGGAAGGTAGATGCCCAACAACTGAGCCACCCAGGCACCCTGTCTTTGCTTAATTTCTTATAATGAGTTCCCCTTTGTGATTTGTAGGAACAGTTTATATACCACAGATATTAACCCATTATCTATTGTACATGTAGCAAACATTTTCTCCTGGGATTACATTTTATAGTCATAAATTTAATGATTTAATGAGTTTGAATCTGTTATTGTTTCTCTTTATGGCTTCCTGCTTTTCTGTTTTATTTAGGAAGACCCAGTGAAGTTATTTAACATTTCTGAACCTGGATTGCCTCATTCTTGAGGATAAATTACAAGTCCTGGGCTTGTTAAGAGAGTTAAATAAGTATAAAAATGTGTAGCAGACTGCCTGGCAAATAGCAGGCTCTTACTTCGTAAATATTGCTTATTCAGGCACTTGAAAAATACTTGTAAAAGTTCCTGCAACGTACCAGTAATTTTGTTAGGATATAGAGATAAGACGCTGCCATCCTTCAAGGAATGAGAATGGCATTATTTTTTTCCCCACTGATTACATTTTAGTACCGTTAAAAAGCATTCTTTCAGCTTTAACTTGTGGGATTAAAGATTAAAGTTTTTTTTCCCCATAAAATTATTATGATAAATTAATTAGTATTCTTTCCTTACTTGGTGGTTTGGTTTATTTTCAATAGGATTTTGTTTGTTTTTCACAAAAATGGTCATTTGAGCTGTAAGGCAAAAGTGCAGCCTCCTAGGCTGAATGGAATAAAGACTGGAGTTTTCTCCACAAGGAGCCCACATCGTCCCAATGCAATAGGACTGACCCTGGCCAAACTGGAAAAGGTAGAAGGTAACAAATTTCATTTCTACTTTTATCTTTTTTCCTTATCTAAAAGAAGTCTTATAAAACAAACTTAGTATTAACTGGCTGTTACTCGGAGGAGTACCAGTGGTGTTAACCCCTGGGGATTACCAGGCATGGAAGAAGAAATGACTAAAAAAGAATGTTACCCTTTGAAATCAGCTCTTATAGGATGCTCAGAGTTTAATTATATCATCCCATATATTAGAAACTATTACGTTATTAAAAAATAATTAAATTAGTAACCAAATTTTCTCTGACTTAGAATACAGTAAATACAAAATTATTCAACAATAATTGGACACTTTCAGAATTAACAGAGAATAACTGCTTGTATGTGTAGATATGGTAAACATGTAGGGTGGTGGTGTATTATTTCTTCCTAGCACTTTGAGGAGATGAACATGTGCTGTGGTTGTAGTACACCTGTTAACTCTGACGTGTGGCAGAGGGTCTGCTATGAATTGCAGTATAATAACATTTATACACCTGTCAGATTGTGGAAGTACCTGTGTAGAATACCAGGTTCATTTTAACTGTGTATTCAGATATAGCCTAGTTACTGGGCCATACATTTTTTGGAAGCATCCGTGGTTTTTTTTTTTTTTTTGAAGTATAATTGACATATTAGTGTCAAGTGTACAATATGGTTCAGTATTTATATACATTGTGAAATCATCACCGCAATAAGTCTAGATATTATTTGTCACCATATAGTTTAAAATATTTTTTCTTACGGTGTGAACTTTGAAGATCTACTCTCAACAACTTTCAAATATACGATACAATATTACTGACTGTGCTGTACATGACATCCCCAAGACTTACTTATTGTATCATTGGGAGTTTGTATCTCCTGATCCTTTTGACCCATTTCATTTATCTCCCTACTCTGTTCCCTCTGGCCACCAGTGATCTGTTCTCTGTATCTTTGAGTTTTGGTTTGTTTGTTTTGTTTGTTAGTAAAGCATCCCGTTCTTGAATCACTCTGACTAACAATAAGCACATTTGTTGGAGAGGCAGAAGACTGGAGGTCAGGAGACCATTCTAGGCTTTAGCTTCCTGGTTTGTAAAGCGGGTGAAGGAGTAGGACCTGCCCTCTCTGGGACTACATAGTATTTTTTTTTTTTTTTTTTTTTTTTTAGCATCTTATGAGACAAAAGCTGTAAGTACTTTTCAGGCTACTTAGTGTTAAATAGGTAAGATCAGTTATTTTGTTTGTTTTTTTCCAGAACTTGAACTCCATCCCCTGGGTTGTATTCAGCCCAGCCTTGGATAGGTTTTCCACGAAATTTCTGAAACCAGTCCAACTTGAGCTTTGTCAATTTGTGATAGCCAACCAGCTTGAGTAATAGTACTAAACATTTTATTATCAGAGCACTGTGTATATGCCAGGCATTGTTCTAGGTGCTGAGGGTATAGTGGTAAACAAATTAGATAAAAATCCATGCATTGTGCTTGCTTCAGCAGCACATATGCTAAAATTGGCCCCTGCACAAGGATGACACACAAATTCGTGAAGCGCTCTGTATTTTTTCAGGTTTTACTATATCCTGTTATGATGTCATCACTTGCAGTTCTCATTATTAAAATATTGTGTGTCACCAAAAGAAATAGATAAAAATAAAAATTTACACACACACACACACAAAATCCCTGCATTGAAGAACTTAAAATTCTCATGGGGGAGCTCAAATTAGAATGTAAAAGGCAAACGCAGTAACACTGTATACATTCTTACAAGTAAGTGTTATGGTGACTACTAGTGTTTGCGTGGTGCTTTACAGTTTATAAAGCGTGTTGCTGTGCGTAATCTCTCTGTGGCTGTTTGGGTTTGATAGGGTAGCAATCCTCCTTCTATGGATGAGGAAGCTGAGGCTCTTTGATGTTTGATAATACGCCTAATAGCATCCAGCCACGTGGTTGTGTAAGTCTAAATCCCATGAACTTTTATGTATACTACAATGCTTTCTTCCTTCTGCAGACATTGTTGGGCATATCCGTTAGTTAGGAAGTCCAAAGTCATTATTCCAAAGTTCCAGGCTCATTCGTAGTGAGCATGTTTTAGAAATCAGTCCTCTGTTAGTCTTGTTTTTCTTAAATGGAGACAGAATGGAATGTGATCACATGCAATTTTTTGATTCTCATTTGGCCAATTTCCCAAGAATCAAGTTAGTAGAATCTGCACCAGTGGCAGGCACTGGACATGCAGCTGTATAAGTGAGACAAAAGACCTGTTAATATTTGGCAGTGGTGACCTCTGTTCTGTTTAAGTGTTTGAGTCTTGATGGATGTGTTGATTTCCATTGCTGTGTAACAAATTGCCATACACTTTATTGTTTTTTTTTTAATTTCTTTAAAGATTTTATTTATTTGAGAGAGATAGAGAAAGAGAGCATGAGTGGAGGGGAGGGGCAAAAGGAGTGGGAGAACCAGACTCCCCACTGAGCAGGGAGCCTGATACCGGGCTTGATCCCAGGACCTTGGGATCATGACCTGAGCCCAAAGGCAGACACTTATCCAGCTGAGCCACCCAGACGCCCCTACTTAGTCAGTTTAAACAACACACATTTATTATCTCTTTGAAATATTACTATGTTTCATAATAATTAGTTTAGAAATATGGGAACAGCTAAGCCAGTCCTCTGCTTAGGATCTTACCAGGCTGCAAATAAGGTGTGATCTAGGTGAGTTCTTATGTGGAGGCTCAACTGGGGAAGAATTTGCTTCCAGGCTCACCCATGTTGTTGGCAGAATTCACTTCCTTGTAGTTGTGGAACTGAGAGCCACAGTTGCTTGCTGGTTGTTGCCTGGTGGCTGCCCTCAGCTCCTAAAGGCTTCTGCAGTGCCTTGCCACATGGGCTTTCTCAGGGTGGTTGCTTACTTCATAGCCCACCAGGAGAATATCTCTAGTGAATCTGCCTGCAGGCACAGGAGTCTTAGATAATGTAACACAGTCATTGGAGTGATACCAAGTCACACTCAAAAGATGGGGATTATCCAAGGGTGTGAACACCAGGAGGTGGGCATTCTGGGGGCCACTTTCGTGTATATTTGCCACAGTGGAAATCCTCATTGATCCCAGAGAGATATACTGAAGACTCTGCTATGCCTGGAACAGAGTTAGAAGCCCCAGTGATGCAAAAATGAGTCAGTGCTCAAGGGCCTAACCACACTGTCTAGGGAGAGAGACTGACTAGGTCATTGCCAGACCATATGAAAAGAGGTGTAGTAGAGGTTTTTACATAGGTTTCTCTGTGGAACACAGAGGAAAGAGTGCTTATGTGTGGAAGAGCCAGAAAGGCTCTGTAGGTGAGGTTTCATAGAGGAGCCCTAAAGAGCATGTGGGAGTTTGACAGGTGAAGAAGAGGATGGGTTTCCAGGCAGAATGAAAAGGGTGTGTTGGCACCAGGTATAAGAAAACCTGGTGTGTAAGAGAATTGTGAGTGAGCTTGGTGAGGCATAAGCAGATGATGTTGGTTCTTAATTGTTTGCACTGTTCTTCATTGTTACGATTTCTAAGAGGATGTGTTTTTCACATTATAGGTGGAGCTATATACCTTTCTGGAATTGACATGATTCATGGCACACCTGTACTAGACATAAAGCCCTACATAGCTGAGTATGACTCGCCACAAAATTTGATTGAGCCTCTACAGGACTTTAGTTTACAGAATAACCAATATAAATCCCAAAACACATCCCAGTCTGATGGCAAGACGGACCACTGTGACCAGCGACAGCTCTCAAGGTGTGATAAACCACAAGCCTGTAGTCACACTAAGGAAAAACCTAAATGTCATGAAGATGGCACTTCAGGAGCAAACTACATGAAACGTGATAACTCAACAAAAGTCCAGCAAAACTCCCCTCAGCCCAGGGAGATAGCAGAAGATTTGGGTGTAGAATCAAGAAGTGATCAGAGTCTGAGTGTGGCAGAAGAACAAATTGGCTCAAATTGCCCGGGGAAGAGCTTTTCAGAGGAAGGTACAGAAAAGAGGCTAAAGAGAGGGAAGGAAGCAGTGGTCGCACAAGGAAACAGTGCGGAGATGCAGCCGGTGGTTCTTCACTGTCCTTCCAGGATGGCTGGTGCAGCCCACCGCAGCGCAGTCCCTGACTGGGTTAGAGAGGCCCCCGTGACCCCCTTGGAAGTCCGCTTCACTCCTCACGCAGAGACGGACCTCGAGCACCTTAGTTCAGAAGGTGAGCCAGGTACCCTCTGTCTCTCAGTTTGGAATGAGAGCTTTAGCCCAATTTGGTATTTCTGAGGGCAGTTATGTAGAGGATTTGTCAGTATGACTGGTTATACGAACTGTAGGAGTATAAAATTCTGTTTGGGCAACAGCACCATCTGACGACGAGCCTTCTTCAGCACAGTGAGTCCCAGACACTCAGTGAAGTGTTTGCTGAGGAGGCTCCTGCCTCATGAGGTGGCACATGATTTAGGGCCTCTTGTCAGTCCGTTACAGTAGTTCCTGGAGTTTTCAAACAGCGTTCAGAAGCTAAATTGTGCTCATTCTATACTTGGATTAACTTTTTTCATGTTTTACTATCTGACTAGAGAAATATCCCACCTTATTCTGTCAGGCGGCTGATAGCTCTCCCTGTGGCACGGAGCCTAGGGGTAGAAGGGAAGTCTCTTAGCACAGTAATTGTCCCTGTAAAAAGTCCCAGCACTGGAGACGTGCCCTTTACTGTAGAAGAGAGGCCACAGGGCTATTACTTGGACTCGTTTACTTTAACACACAGTTTGTAACAGATGCTGTCCCCTGGTTGCCCAGCCCATAGCAGATGTGAGGCAGCAGTCTAGAAGGAAGGTGGCTGCAGCGAGCCCAGTAAGAACAGCCAGTTAGTTGCCAAGGACATGTCTGATTTCATGTGCCGCTCCACGGTGTGTTTCTTATTCTTTCCAAAGGCTTTATGTTTAAACAAAGCGTCTGATTTTTAAATTGAGCTCTTTATTTTAAAAAGTTTTGTTTATGAAAGTTGTTTCCTCATTGTATACAGTTGAGGAAGGTCAGTTTTAAAGGGATTTTGTGAAAGAACAAAGAAAGCAGTGTTGCTCAGAAGATACTTTATATTTCTACTTACCCTTTCGTCTGCAGTTAGCAGTGATTGCTTCTTACTCTGGAAAGTTTTATCTTTTTCAAACTATAGTGCTAGGTGTCTGAGAGGTTATAATGTGCCTTGTTGATTTGAAAAAGCACTAAAAAGAGAAATTATGAAATGTAACTATGAAACAGGGACTGATTTGGACCAGCAGAATTTGGAGTTAATACAGAAATAAGAAATGACCCTGTCAGAAGCTTTAGAGTCTAGAAAAGATAAAAGATACTGAAATGGTGGCCGTGTGTTGGTGGTAGGAGTGGGGGGATTGGCGCTGGAATGGAGTGCTTATGGGCACATGACGGGAAAAGGATTATGACTTGGGGAACAGGGAAAAAATTTGGGAGTACTTCCTGGAGGAAAAAGTATTTGAGCTGAGCCTGGAAGAGTAAGTAGGCAGAGAAGTGTTGGCAGGGCACCTGTGCCAAATGAGCAACTGTGCAAAGTCCTCAAGCTTTTACCAGGTACACTGTTACTGAAGAGTGTGATGTTTCTGGAATTCCTCTTTTTTGGTGGCCTTGGAGTCATTTCATGAGCCATGCAGTAAAGGAATCTCAGCACTGCATAATTGGTCCTTGATGGGATTTTTTTTTTTTTTTTTAAGGATTCCACATGATCAGCAATTGAATTGGTCCTTGGTTTTTGACCAAAGATCGAACTTCATGACTTTATTTACAAACTTACTACCCAAGTGATTTTGGCTGTTTTCTAAAAACTGAATTTACTTTCAGAAGAATAAAGATCCACCACCACTCCAGATGGTATTTTGAACAGGAACAACATTGTTTAAAGCACATGCCTTCCTGGAAGGGCCTGGCCTTTACTTGGATGTATGTTATGTTGTAGCTATTAAAAATTAAGTCACAGTTAATTTTTTATTTAAGTTTTGTTCATACTGTATTTTTAAAAATTAAAAAACATCCATGATGACACAGATGTAGGAAGTTTTGCCACTTAACAGGGTGTACATCTTTTTACTGTACATCCTCACCTTGGTTGTTTGGGGTGGCTTGTTCTCTAGTGATGGTATTTAACTTTCTCAGAGTATCTATACTACTTTGTTCAGGACTCTCCCAAGTCCTCGTTCCTTAGGGAATGTGGTGTTACTTTAACTAGGGCTTGTGACACCAGCTCTCTGAGACACTATCCCTTGCTTATGGCTGGTGCTCTGGGTATAGGTGGGTTTAGTCTTCTTTCTTGTGGCTTTCTGAGAGTGCTGGGACTGTCATGCATTTCCCTGACCATGCCTCCATTCTGAGAAGAAACGGAATGACAAGGAATCAAATCAGAGTCGACATTGAACATAGAAGGTTTTGTTCAGCGAATGAAAATTTGGGGCACGTGTAAGTTTAATCTAATGAAACTACTTGAAAGCAACATTCTCTGTAAGAACTGAGTAGATTGCCAAACCCAGTTCATTTCAAGTGATAGTGTATTCAGTGTGATACTCCACATTGAAGTTGACTGTACTGAAATTTGACCAGCATTAAGTTGTATTCTTCTCATTGCAGATGGCAGTCAGCCTTCATTTAAGTATTTTCAATCAGCAGAGGAAGCAAGGCATGCCATTGAGGCTGTGCTGTCAGCCGACCCGCGGTCTGTGTATCGACGGAAGCTCTGCCAGGACCGCCTTTTCTACTTTACCGTAGACATAGCACATGTCACTTGCTGGTTTGGTGATGGCTTTGCAGAGGTTCTAAGGATCAAGCCAGCTTCAGAGCCTATTCAGATGACTGACCCCGAGGAGTCCTTGGTGTCTCTGGGATCATAAGTAGTGTCCGTCATGTGTTTAAAACAGCCTAATTGACTTTGGATGTGGCTGTTGCATTAACTATACAAGCTAATGGTATGCCTTCTTGGCAGAAAGAAGCAACACTCAGTGATCTCACTGCTTTGATTGTTAATGGTTGTTCAAAGTATTTATTTGAAAAAGATTTTTAATAAACAGATAAAAGTTAGAGAAATTTCCATCTGCTTTTCATTTGGTTAATATTGAAGAATCCAAAGGTGATGATATCGCAGTAATTTCTGAAAGAGGCTGAATGTTTTTGGCACTTGGTAAAACTAGGCAGAGATCATTCTAGGAGGAACTTAAAAGCTCAGGGGATCTGTTCAACAGTTCATATTGGTTTTCCTATCTGGAAAAGCTTGACCTCTCTCTTTCATTATAAATCATACTGAATTGGGGTGCCTGGGTGGCTCAGTAGGTTAAGCATCTGCTTTCAGCTCAGGTCATGATCCCAGAGTCCTGGGATTGAGCCCCATTTCGGGCTCCCTGCTCAGCAGGGAACCTGTTCTCTCTCTTCCTCCGCCTGCTGGTCCCCCTGCTTGTGCTCTCTCTCTCTCTCTGTCAAATAAATAAAATCTTAAAAAAAAAAATCAAGCTGAGTTAATAATGTCTTAGGAAACTAGCAGATCAAAAACAAGTGGTTCTAAAGGTCTTTAGAAATTAAACACCTGTGTTTTGTAGACTTTGTCATAAACACATTTGTATGTATATGTATACATATACTTAATCCTGATTCCAAAGTAGGGACTCTGATGTTTCTTTGGGTGTCTTTGTATCAGAAAAGAAAGTCAAAGAAAGTCCCAGAAGTTGAAGAAAATAACTTAATTACTGGTTTATTTCTTACTTGTTTTATGAGTATTTACTAAAAAACTATTAATGGGTTAGGTTTTGGTGATAAAGTCAGATAAAAACAGGTTGTAGTTCTTGTTGTAAGTCATAGTTGGGGAGGAGGAAGATATGAGCATGTTACTGTGTTATAGTTAGATAAAGTATAGTAATGAAGTCTGTATGTGGTTCCTTTGTAGTACAACGTAGGCAGCGGTTGTAAGAATGTATTGCCTATAGGTGATTTTGATGTTGCGATCTGAGATAGCTGAAGATTTATGATCAGCGTAACCAAATTAGACACCTGTCAGCATGACAGGCTTTCCTAATCACAACTGTAAATCTTAATAGCTGATTGATCATGGTTTTGAAATGAGCCCTGCTGCCTGTGGGTACTTGCACAGAGTCATTGGTGGCTCATGACACTGCACTCTTGAACGGAACTCGATTGTCTTTGAGGTTACTTAGAACCTCTTGGGGAAATATCTTTTTTTTTAAAGATTTATTTATTTCTTTATTTGACAGAGAGAGCGAGAAAGCACACCAGTGGGAGTGGCAGAGGCAGAGGGAGAGGGAGAAGTAGGCTCCCCACTGAGCAGGGAGCCCAATGTGGGGCTGGATCCCAGAACCCCAGGATAATGACCTGAGCCAAAGGCAGACACTTAACCAACTGAGTCACCCAGGTGCTTCGTAGGGAAATATCTTTAATTTGATTTGCATAAGCTCTTTATTTTGAGGTAATTATAGATCCACAGGAAGTTGCAAAAATAATGTAGAGGCCGTGGGTACACTTCACCTAGCTTCTTCCTATGGTAACTTACATAAACTGTAGTATAACGTTAGAACTAGGAAGTTGACATTGGCATGATCTACCCTTTATTTTGATTTTGACGTCTTTTCTCTTAAAATTATTTTGAGACTAAATCAGGGCTTGAAGCACAGTATGTTTCAATTTAATATTGGAAAATTTCAATTTCAACTTAATATTGAAAAAAAGTCTGAGGATGACACCAACCAGCCTTAACAGGACTGTTCAGTTGTTTGGAATTTTAACATACATTCTCAGGATTTTAGAACTAAAATCCTAAGTATAATCCATTTTAGTTCTCTGCCCGCTCACCAGTCAGCGATGATCCTTCACACCTGCCCTTTGTAGTTCCTTATGTATGATAGTGCTCATTATTAATTGTTCTTCCTTTCTGTAAGGTAAAATCTGTTCTCTGATGACTCCGCCCTCTAGTGGGGCTGCGTAGCATAAGGCTTATCTTGCTTCCATGCTAGCCTGTCAGATATCATTCCTGCTACGTACCCTTTGGTCCCTGTCTCTCCGCTGAGCCACCCCCATTTCCTTCAGCTCTTTCCCATTCAGCATGATGTTAAGTCTCTCCCATCCCCAGTTTTTGAATCCCCTGTGTGAGCTTTTCTCTCTATGCATGTATTTTTAGTTATGAGGAAATTTGGATCCTTAAGTCATGAACTTCCATCCCTCAGAAAGAGAAATAGTTTGAACTAAGTCTTATATTCCTTTTTGTTGCGGGAACTTGTCCAGAAGAAGAAAGAGACACAATACTCTGTACGTTGCATAAATGTTATCTGAATTTTAGCCTTTGCTTTTTGGTGCCAGTAGGGGGAGCCCTTGATAACTGATTATTTTCACTAGCTGGGAAATAAATTCCAGGAGTTCAAGCTATTTGGGTAATTTTGGCTTTCAGCCCACTTACCCCAGCTTTCCAGAACAGTAACTTCCACAAGATGCTTCCACTGATGCTTGTCAATCATGTATAGGGAGAGATTAGAGGATGAGTGCCATTTATTAAATTTTTAAATTGTAGCTTGGCTTAAGGGCTAGGATGGATTATTTTAGCATGTGGAGGCTGTGCACAACCAGATAGACTCATTAGCCAAACCCATGAACATGTATATACAAGGCATTCCCTCTGTTCATGTATTTGTGACTTTTTTCTTTGGAAAGAAGAGAGTGGAGTTGAAGATACCAATCAGCCTCTTGTTGGTAGTTTTTCTTTTGGTCCCAAAGAAGGTAGGTGAAGACTCAGCAAGAGTGAAATCTGTATCAGTTACTGAACTTCTGTTACGTCCTTGGCACCGGGCTTATATGCTTTTCATACACTGATCAGAGGTTAAGTAACATGCTGAAGCTCACACAGCTGGTCAGCTGTGCACTGAGGATTTCAGCCCACTGAGTCCGGTCCCAGAGTTGGCTCCCATCCCATCTGGGCTCTGCGGTCTCCCCTGTGCAGATGCAAATGCTCAGCAAACCATGCTGGTTTATTTGAGGGTCAGCAGTTTCATGTGTTTAATAAGTGCAGGACACTTAGAGTGATGTTCATGGGAGTCCAAGCACTAAATACAGAACAGGGCGAGGAATACAAGTAGAAATGCCTATTCCTACCAGGTCTCTGTGGAACCTCCTGCGAAGCAGTGTGGGAGATGTGGAGAGTACTGAATTTGGCCTCAGAAACTTCAAGTGCTGTTTTTTGCTCTGCCCTTTGCTAGCTGTGTGACCCTGGGCAAGTTACCGCACCCATCTCCAAATCCCTGACCTTACAGAGTTGTTAGGAGGATAGTACTTGGGAAAGTATTTTCTAAACTCTTCAGTGGTGTACAAATGTAGGTAATATTTTTACTGTACCTGTCATCATTGACACTCTTTTTTTGCCACTGTGCTCTGGCTCACCTGCTTGGACAAGAAGACTCAGAGGAACCAATGGGTCCTTAAAATACAAGGTATGGATAGCCACTGTTTTCTTTTTTTATTACAGAATTTTTTTTTGAAAGGACCCCTTTTAGCAAGTTATAGGATGCTTTGCTAAAGGAAATATCACAGAATGCCGCTGCATTAAGGACCTGTTGACATGAAGCCACATGCCCAGGGCAACATCTTCCCTCCACCCGGCCTTCCCTTCTCAGATTGCATGTATGTCACGAACTGCCTTCTTTGCCTGTGTATAAAATCAGCCCGTCAACCCCTTTCTCACACGTGATCCTCTTTAGTGCCTTTCTTTTTGACCTTGTTTCCTGTTTCAGCCCAGATGCTTCAAAAATAACTCTGCATTTCTTTTATAAGAAGATAAAAGTGTAGTCATGTTATGAAGTTATTCTCTGTGACAGAGAAGAGGCAAGTCATAAGGGTTAAAGCTCAATGAAATGAGACCGGGATTTTCTGTTATTGTTAAAATAAGGCTCCTAATACAGGTAGTCACCAGATGACTCTCCAGCATCCTCTCTATTCTACTCTCTGCCTCTTCTCCGCCTTTGTAGGTTACAGCAGGTACAGCTGGCAGAGGATTCAAGGCTAGGTCAATGCATGTGTCTGTGAAAAGGCATAAGAAAAGCCTTTTCAGTGTCCATAGGAGGTAGAAATTCAGTGGTCTACTCTTTTGTTGATGGAAGGAGCCACTTACTTATCCAGTGAACGCACACCACACTAACCAATCAAATTTGAATCAAGATGTGTTTATGTTGTGTTGACAAAAAAGGTAGGATTGGATGTAACATGATGTTATCTATCTCTGCTGCCTTGTAGATTTTCTCTTGAGAATTCTATTCAGATTCTTCACTAATTCATGCAATTTGAGATACATAAAACTTTTTTATTCAGTATTAACAGTTTTAAAGTTACCCACATGCTAAGTACTGAAGAACTGTCTAATAGTTCTTCACATTGGTAGAGATGTTATGGTTTATAGAGCAATTTAAAGTATATTATCTTGGGAAGCCTGGGTGGTTCATTCTGTTAAGCATCCGCCTTTGGCTCAGGTTACGATCCCAGGGTCTGGGGATGGAGTCCCGCATGGGGCTCCTTGCTCAGCAGGGAGCCTGCTTCAACCTCTGCCTTGCTGCACACCCCTGTGTGCTCTCTCTCTGACAAGTTAATGGATAAAATCTTTTAAAAAATAATAATAAAAGACAGTATCTCTTTTCGTATCTTAGCAACCCATTGCTTCTGAGAGCTAAGCTTGGCACCTAACTGCTATTTAGAACAGGGTCAGCAAGCTATAATCCTAAGGCCAAGTTTGGCCCACACCCTGTTTTTGTATAGCTTAAGAGTTAAGATTGGTTTTTACATTCTAAAAAGATTGTAAATAAAAACAAACACACAAAAAAAACGAGAAGAACATGTGACAGAGACTGTGGCCTGTAGAGCTGAAAATACTTATTATCTGGACCTTTGTAGAAAAAGTTTGTTGATCCGGATTTAAAACATTATTCCTCTGAAAAGGTGCTTTGAGTTTCAGAAAGGTTATTTACAAATTGAGTTTTTAGGTTATCATGTGCTTCTAAATCAAGGACTATCTGTGTTTTTGAAAGTATCTAGTCATAGGGCCATGTGAAAAAACTTAGAAATGACCTAAATACTAAGTATGTATTAAAACATCCTATTCATTTGTGTAAAATGAAGTTATAGAAATCCATGTTTACACACATGTAGAAAATTTCTGGAATGATAAAAATATTGTTAACAACAGTTGATTCTAGGGGTTGGTCTCTGGGGGCTCATTGAGAAAGGGAACTTTATTCTCTTCAGTATGCTGTGGATTTTTAAAATGATGAACACACATTTTTGTATGTGGAGCATAAGGAGAGCAAAAGGTTCTATCTTAAGTTAGATTTACGTATCAAAATACGTAACTATATGTACCCCCCCACCCCCAGTCTGGTAAATAGAGTTAGAGACATTTTTGTTTTTTTCTGGAGCATCACATGTGGATCATAAAACCAGAAACAGACCAGGTTTCACGTATCAGCTGTGGAACTGAGCCAGTTTAAGGCAGATAAACTGGCTGAGCCTAGACGAGGGTGCACTGACTTTTTCTGTTCTTCCAGAGAGAGGGTTTTGGATAAGACATAGTGAGTGCCTCCAGGCAAAAAACAGGCACTGTGCGAATGGCGTTGCTGGCACGGGGCTGAGCCATGGAGAGTGCCTTAGCCCTGTATTCACCAAGCCTGTGCAGTCCATCCAATCTGGACTAAGGGATGGGTCTCTGCTTGTAGGATCCATTCACTCGTCAGTTCCACCCACTGGAGCATTATTTAGTAAGCTCACAGACTATGTGACTGCTGGGGATTGCTGTTCCTGCATCCCCAGAGCTGGCCCTTACCCACTGTTGGAATGGAAACTGGGTCAGCAAGAAAGGAGAAGCTTGGAGCTGGCGATCAACTGTGTCCCTGGGTAAGGGGGCTGTGCTGAGGTGGAGGTGGGGCAGACTTGGAGGAAGGACAGGCTGGCATGTTGGCAGGTGGCAGAGCAGAGCCTATGAGTTGTGGGTGGAGTGGGGCTGTTCAACTGATTTAGAGGCTCAGGCTCTTGCCTGGATTGGGAGAGGAGTTGAGGTCTGAGAGAACTGGCAGAGCCAAGGCAGGACTGAATCCCAGAGGGGTTAGGCAGATTATCCAGGTACCCTCTCATATTAGAACTGGATATTTTTCTTTTTTAGTTCTTTGCCTAATTTCCTATCTTTGCCAAGATAAAAGGTCACATTCAAAGATATCTTTAATAGATAGTCAGATGTGAGTATAGAGTGTTTGCAAATGACTATAAGGGGAAAACAATTGACATAAAATTAGGGAAGCCAAGCACAAAATGTCCACTGGTTCATAAGGTGGGAGAAACTTGGTCATCAGAGCTTACCCCTTCCTCCTCTTGGGAATCCTTCTACTACCACATGAAGAAGCCTAGATTAGGCTACTGGATAATTAGAAATAAATGGCTGAGTCTCAGCTGACACTGAACCAGTCACCATGCATGTAAATAAAGATATCCTATATCATCTAGATCTGAGTTGTTCTAGACCAGAAAAACAGCCCAGCCAATACAAAGAAACATGAGAGGAAAATAATGTTATTTCAAGCACTAATTTTAGGGTGGTTTGTTACAAAAGCTAACTTTTAATATTTAGCTACCACACTTTTTTTTTTAAGATTTTATTTATTTATTTGACAGATCACAAGTAGGCAGAGAGGCAGGTAGAGAGAGAGGGGGAAGCAGGTTCCCTGCTGAGTAGAGAGCCCGATGCGGGGCTCGATCCCAGGACCCTGGGATCATGAGCTGAACCGAAGGCAGAGGCTTTAACCCATTGAGCCGCCCAGGTGCCCCTAGCTACCACACTCTTGAAGGGAGCAGTAGAAATCTGGTTTATCTAACAGGGGTTAACATGAAAAAAAGTCCTTGAATAGGAAGGGGTCTTTTCGGGTAGGATAGATTTTTGTGATAAAGGTAATAAAAGAGTTAATAATAGCTGATGGTTTTCAAGCTCTATGGGTCAGGTGGAGCTTTACATGGTTAACTCATTATAAGGAAAGATGATGATGTTTCCATTGTACATATGAGCAAACTGAGGCTCAGGGACATTTCATTACTTTATAGCTAGGAAGGGATATATAAGTCCCTTAGGATATAAATCCAGAGTCTTGTCACACTGCAGAACCAGCATTCTTAAATACTAACTTCAAAGTTTCCAGCCAGGAGAATCTACAAATGGCAGTTCCATTAAAAAAAAGAAGAAGAAAGAGAGAAAGAGAAAAAGAAAGAAGAAAAGAAAACTAAAACCAAGCTCATCAACTCTTTCTCTCAAATCACATCTCTGATTTCTGGATAAACATAGCGTGAATCCACACATTTGTTTCTGCTGCCTGCTAAAATCCCAATAAATGACAGCACAAAAGAGCAAATGAAACCCAAAGTAAGCAGAAGGAGGAAAATAGTAAAGATCAAAGCAGGAATCAATGAAATAGAAAACAAAAAAGAGAGGAAATCACTAAAACTAAAAGCTGGTTCTTTCATATCAATAAAACTGATATACTTCTGGCCAGACTGATTAGAGAAAGAGAGGACACCAATTAATGTCAGGAACGAGATGTGACACCTCTCTAGACTCTACAGATAGTTTAAGGGAATTACGATGAACAACTTTATGCCAATACATTTTACAACTTAGATGAAATGAATAAAAAATATTAACGATACCAGTTATCAAAATCTACTTAAGAAGAAATGAATAACCCGAGTAGCCCATGTATCAAATTCAGATTGTGTTTAAAAACCTTCTCAACACAGAAAGCTTCAGATGCAGATGGCTTCCCTGGGGAAGTCTATCAAGGATTGGTTTTATAGGAAGAAAAAGAATTCTAAAAAAACTTTCAAAATATGAAAAGGAATACTTTTCAACTCATTTTGGGATCCCAAAATTACCTTGATACCTAAACCAAACAAAAATATTACAAGAGGGGCACCTGGGTGGCGCAGTGGGTTAAGCCTCTGCCTTCGGCTCAGGTCATGATCCCAGGGTCCTGGGATTGAGCCCCGCATCGGGTTCTCTGCTCAGCGGGGAGCCTGCTTCCCTTCCTCTCTCTGTGCCTGCCTCTCTTCCTCCTTGTGATCTCTCTCTGTCAAATAAATAAATAAAATATTTAAAAAAAATATTACAAGAAAGAAAACTGCATGCTGCTATCTCTTGTGAATATAGTTGCAAAAGTTTTAAAACAGAATTTTAGGAAATGTAATCCAACAATATATTAAGGGATAATACATCATGACTGAATAAGATTTATCCAAGGAATGTGTGGTGGTTTAACATTTAAAAAAAAAAATCAATCAATGTAAGTCATCATATTTACAAACTAAGAAAGAAAAAACTGGGGCGCCTGGGTGGCTTAGTCGGGGTAAGCATCTGCCTTCGGCTCAGGTCATGATCTCAGAGTCCTGGCATCCAGCCGCTCTTCAGCTACCCTGCTTAGTGGTAGTGCTTTATCCCTCCCCCTCACTTGTGTACACACTCTCTCTTCCTCACAAATAAATAAAATCTTAAAAAACACACACATTATTTCAGTAGATGCAGAAAAGATGCTTGACCAAATCTAATATCCATTCCTGGTTTAAAAGAACCCTCAAGGGGTGCCTGGGTGGCTCAGTGGGTTAAAGCCTCTGCCTTCAGCTCAGGCCATGATCCCAGGGTCCTGGGATCGAGCCCCGCATCGGACTCTCTGCTCAGTGGCAAGCCTGCTTCCCCCTCCCCTGCCTGCCTCTTTGCCTACTTGTGATCTCTGTCAAATAAATAAATAAAATTTTTTTTAAAAAGAACCATCAAAACTAGGAATGGAAGGGAACTTCCTCAGTCTGATAAAGGGCAATTTACAAAACACTTACATTCAACATATTTAGTGGTGAAAGACTGAATGCTTTCCACCCTGAGATCGAGAACAAGACATGGATGTCTACACACACTACTTCAATATTGTACTGGAGGTACTTGCTAGTAAGGCAAGAAAAAGAAAGAAAAAGCATATAGATTAGAATGAAAGAAATACAATTTCCCTATTTACAGATCACATATCTATGAAGAAAATCCTAAATAAACAAAAGCCACTAGAACTAATAAATGAGTTTAACAAAGTATGGAATATAAGGTCAAAAAACAATAAAATTTGTCTATATATTAGTAATGAGCAATTGGAAGTTTAAATGAAAATGCCATTTACATAAAATGAAATACATAGGGAAAATTTTACCAAGATATGTGTGGTCTCTGTACACAAAATTACAGGACATTGCTGAGAGAAATTGCAGAAATAGAAATACCTACAATGTGAATCAGAGGACATAGTATCAAGATATCAACTCTCAAATTGATTTATAATTTCAAGGAAATTAAGTAGGCAGGCTCTCTGAGGCAAGGGGCACTTCGGTGGGAAAACCCTGATGTTGGCTCTGCATCTCTACTTCCAATCCATCAGTAAGCTGTTCTTAAAGGCTTGGCTATTCCAGATCTTGGGTAGCTGATGCTTGGGATGGGGACAATACTTGGCCACTGGAGCCCCTTGGCCACTCAGACATTTAGTTTCTGAGGATCTCTTAGTTCATTGATTCTCAGAACATCTTCCAATTATAATTTAGCAGCTGAAGTCTTCTTGGACTTCACTGTCTCCCTGGATCATTTGATCCTTGAGAGAATCTGTGAACTTACCTCTAATATCTTTCTAAAGTGGAAACTCCAAGAAGATCTCTCTGTGGGGATCCCGTCCAGACACTCTTCTCTCTGTTCTCTGCCTGTGGGGCACTACTCCTTCATGGCTGGAGTCTGGGTACACAACAGTACTCTTATCCCTTAGGACATGTCTTGCCATCATTTGTCTGGAGTGACTCGACTGCCTCTCTTGTCCCCCATACAGTGACATTGTGCCATGATTTGTCCATGATAATGGGCAAAGGTTTGTCTCCTCCTCTCCTTGGACTGACGGTCCTGTGTGAACCATGACCAACATCTCAGAGCCCTCTGATTTCCTTGCTCACACTGGAAAGGCAAGGAGAGGACTGTCCAGGCTAGGAACTGCATTTTTCCCATCAGCTTGTCTCCGGACCTGTGCAATGAATGGTTTCTTTCAAAGAGCTAATAAGGAACCTTGGCTTAGCCATCCCTGAAACATGGGTGGCTGGGAGAGAAATGTGGACCAGGAAGAAATCATGATTGAGTCTCTATCAACGTAACAACTATATGGATTCAATGAACTTGAGAGGTAAGTTCTACCTCGTCTATACTCCAAACTATAAAACCTGGTCTTTTAGTGCTTATCTAATGCCTGGATTAAGGAAGGAGAGCTTCCAAGAGGTATTCAGGCAGTGTTCCTGATTGATGAAGGTGCCAAATTTCCAGTTTCCTATGAGCTATAGTACTTCAATGAGGGAGCAGTTGGCAACAAGCCACTCCAACTACACACACCTACAAGGTCTCCTGCTGGAGATATCTACCCAAACTTTTGTCCAAGTGAATCTTTAGGGTGTTTTCCAGTTGCTTCTCGTCTAGGTTCTCCTTTGAACCCTTTGATGAGTTATTCCCTAGTGGCATACCAAGTCACTCTCTTCAGAATCAGACCCTAAGCTCCTCATGGGGTAGCTTTCTAAATACTAGATTATCGTTGGGGAGTGGGCTATGCTCCATACTCTTTGGAGGCCATTCCCTACCTGGCACTTTGCCAAGCCCCACACATGGAAACTTCGTGGATGCCTCTGTGTCATCTGGCCTAGATCCTTCCCTGCTCCTTTGGCACCTAAGGCAGAGGATTTTGAAGGTCCACATTTGCCCTTTGGCTGAGAAGTCCCTGCTAGTTTGCCCTGAGACTGTATCTGTGCTAGATGGGCTGAGTGCTGGATGAGGCTTTCAAAGGTGATGCTCCAGCTGCCCCCGGATCTCCTTGCTAGGAAATTCTCCACGAAGGATGGAGCCTGGTACTTGAGACAGAGAATCTCCTGTACTGTTAAACTGAAGACTGTTGGGAGCCAAAGGATTAAAGATTTCCTGAGATCTTTGAAATAAAAGAGGACAAACATCACAAATGTTCCAGCTGCTTCTACAGGTGCCAATCCAGGGATTGAATTTCCCTTAGGTGAGAGACTATACTTCATCCTGGGGTCTAGGAAAGGACATTCCACAGGTTCTAACTGGGGCTGACATAGTGGGAGAGAAATTGGAGGTGGGTCCTGGGGTAGGGACTGAGGCCAGTGGGGATTCTTCAGCCTGGGTATGAACTGGACCCATTAGGGAATCCACTAAATAAGATAAAGGAAGACACTAGTGGGGATCAACCCTGTCCAGAGACCAGGACAGTAGCCCCAAGGACTGCAGAGAGGGGAGACTCTGGGAGAACCGGTTCCATTTCTGTGCAGAGAGCCTCCCGCCTCCCTCCAGTGTTTAGGGCTTGGGAACTGATGACGGTGCAGTTGCTCTGGTTTATTTATGTTACTCCACAAGGGTTGAGAACCTTCGGTGTCCCTTGTGTCAGCAAGAGACTAATGTAGTCCCAGAAGATTTTACTGATGTGCTTCAATTGTTTGGGAAATAACCCTCCTCCTATTCTTTCTCCTCCATAATCCAGAAATGCACTCCTTTCCTGACTTGTATATTCAGAAGCTTTCAGATATCAGGACTGAGGGAGAGAGGCTACCATCTCAACGCACCTGCTTGCAAGTCCCCCAGAGACAGGCCTCAGGGTAAGGGGAGGCTTCCCCAGCAGGGATCTTGCTGCCCTCGTGAAGAAGTTAGCCCAGGTGGCGGCACAAGACAAGAAGTACAGGCTGTGGCCAGGAGCAAGGTGGGGTTGGGGGACCCAGCAGGCCTGGCAGGAGTCCCGTTCCCCTACATCAATGACCTCATGACACTTTTTAAATTTCTCACACAGGGGCTTTCTTTCGCATTCCCTCCTTTAAGTTTACCTTCCCATTTCAAGTTCGGCTGCAGCAGGGCCCTGGAATCACATAGGCCATGCTAGGAATAGAAGTACAAGAAGAAAGAGACTGATCAATGCTTTTCCAAAGAGCAAGCAGGTCCCATGTCGCATGAGCTCCTTTCTGGCAAGCTCTCCAACCTGCGACACCAGGAGACTCGGTCACGTGTGGTGAAGGGAACAGCAAAAGGATCTAGGAGGCTGAGTAAAATGGTCCTTTGGGACACGAGACTCTGAAATCCCCAAGCATTCGTGTATAAGATCAGTCAGTGACAGCAACCGACGGGCTCAGGTATGGAATAGCGCTTTTTACTTTGTCCCATCAGATCCTCATAACCATGCTGTGAGGGACGCAGGCCAAGGATATCTCAACAAGGAATATGAGCCTTAGGAAGGTTAGACAATTTGTCCCCAATCAGGACCTAGAGTCCTACCATTGTACCTCACACCGCCATCTAGTGGGCAAGACCCACTGCTCAGCTCCATCATTTTTCATTTCCACTGATGGACCTGGCAGGGAACTCAAAAACATTCTAGGTCTGATTCCTTCCTATGAGTCTCCTTGCTGAGAACTTTGTTTTCAGAGAGGGGTGGACTCTAGCAGGAGACTGTAGACCTGGGTCTCATGGAAAGGAGAGACTAAGCTTAACTCTTTAAAAATTTAAAAAAATTATTTAAATTCAATTAATTAACATAATATATTAGTGGTTTCAGAGGTAGAGGTCAGTGATTTATCAGTCTTGTATAATACCCGGTCCTTATTACGTCATGTCCATCACATCATAGTGTCCATCACCCAGTTACCCCATTCCCCCACCCCTCTCCTCTCCAGTAACCCTCAGTTTTTTGTTTTCTTTTTCTTTTCTTTCTTTCTTTTTTTTTTTTTTAATGATTAGGAGTCTCTTATGGTTTGTCTCCCTCTCTGATTTCGTCTTGTTTTATTTTTTCCTCTCTTTCCCTATGATAAGCTTAATTCTTGAGAGCTCTGGACTGAACAGGCAAATGCCCCCTCTTTGCTCCTCTTCTTCCTTCTGCATTGATGCTGAGAGACAATGAATGAGGAGCTTGGGCTCAGTTCTTACTCTTTCCTTGCTAGACCTTATTCACGGGTAGATCATAATTCATGGATAATTTTTCTATAATGCATTAATGGAGTTCTACGTTCCTTCCCTTTTATTCATTTATAAAGTGGATAAAAGTATTTTCTACTTTCTATTTTCTTTTATTTCTTTCTTTCTTTTTTTTTTTTTTTAGAAAATCTCAGAGAAGGGTTTTCTGTGTGGAGTCCTCAGTTCATTTTCTTCAATTAGGAGATCTCTTCTGAGGAAGGGCACAAAATCTCTCATTCTCTGCATAATCTGTTTTTGTCTTGCATCAACACAGGCGTACACCTTATCCCACCCCCTTCAGTATTCCAGAAGAATCCACTTTCATATTAAAAAAAAAAACTAGTGAGCAATGCAGCTTTTGCTAAAGATAGTGCAGGAGAGACCCGAGAGAAAGAGGCCCATGGCACACACAATGGAAATCACCTTCAGGATCCTCTCTGATTAATTCTTTTCTTCCCAAAGTCCCTTTTGTGTTGCTCTGCTCCTAAGGGCTCTCGACTCTTCCTCCTCTACCCATGCAGCATCCTGCCCTGCTGTCCCTTTTCCCTCTCTTCCAGGCCCCACCCGCTGCCACTTTGCCCAGCATGGTCATTCTTCTCTCTGGTTTTATAGAGCAATCCCTCTCCCTAGGCCCTGCCCCAGTCTGCACACCCAAGCCCATCCCAACTTGAGTAGGTGAGGACTTATCTTTAAGATACTCCAACCTTTAAAGAGAGCTGTTAGAGTTATTATGAAAATATATTTGGTTAATTTTGAATCATGCCTTACTTACTTCTTTGAAGGGTTTCTTGATTTTTCTTATTTAGTTTCTATATTTTTACCGAAATCCCTATTGAAGTTTTAATATTTTTGAGATCATGTATTTCACGTCACTGTCCCATTTTTTTTCTTTTTGTGGATCTTTTGAGGTAAACTATTTAAAATGTATGACTTGATGAGTTATGACACATACATATATCAGTGAAACCATCACCACAGTCAAGAAAATAAGCAAATCCAACAAATTTTCTTTTCTTTTTTTAAGTGATATTTTATTTTTTAAATTATTTTTAAAGATTTTATTTATTTCTTTGCGAGAAAGCATGAGCAGAAAGAGGGGCAGAGGGACAAGCAGACTCTGAGTGGGGAGCCTGACACAGGGCTTGATCCCAAGACCCTGAGATCATGACCAGAGCCTTAAGAGGCTTAACTGACTGAGCCACCCAGGCACCCCTATTTTATGTTTTTTTAAGATTTTATTTTATTTTTTAAAATGATTTTATTTATTTGTCAGATCGAGAGAAAAAGAGAGAGCACAAGCAGGGGGAGCAGCAGGCTGAGGCAGAAACAGGCAGCAGGGAGCCTGATGCGGGGCTCGATCCCAGGGCTCTGGGATCATGACCTGAGCCTATGGCAGACATTTAACTGACTGAGTGACCAAGGTGTCTCTTAGATTTTATTTTGAAGTAATTTCTACACCCCATATGGAGCTCAAACTCACACACCCAAGACCAAGAGCCACATTCTCTTCTGACTGAACCAGCCAGGTGCCCCTCAACTTATTTCCTAACAAAACAATAAGTTCCAGTCAAGTCCAACCGGAAAAAAAAAGGTCCAACTGAAGACTCATAATAAGCTGACCAGATTCATATGAGATTGAGGAAGTGTGACCCTGCAGACCCCAAAGGTGTGGGGATGGGATGCACAGAATCTTCCAGTAGGTCATTGGGACTGATGGTTAGTGGGGCCACTTCTGCTTCTGCCCCTTGGTTCCCAGGCCATCTATCCTTCTTACTGGGGGCACACCACCATATAGGGGTCTCTTATTTAATGAATGCAGTATATCCTGGAGGATAACACTCTCCCTTTCAGGGTGTTGCCTTAGAGATGGTACCTTGTGCCTTTAGAAGGGCATTTCAGCGTCCTATGAGGCTAGTTTCCCTGGGTGCAATACATGATACCAAGCAGTGCATCCCATGGCCATGGGCTCATTCCCAGACGCTGTTTACTATGAAGTGAATCCCCCGGTCATATGCTATGCTCAGTGGGACTCCATGCCTGTGAGTCAGGCAGTCCTGATGATCATAGGGGGTCAAAAGTAACAGGATGAAGATAATGGAAATCAGAGAGAGAAAAGGGAGAGCATCAATGTATGATAATGGGCAAAGGGAAAGAAAAAGGATTTTGTAGAATCAGAAAGTTAATCTTACCCTGTCATCTTGGGTAGAAGCTATCTACTTCCAAAGTCTGTACGTTCTGGAAAATTCCTAAGAATCCTCATTCTGAGGTCTTCTAGTGGAATGGATATCTTGTAGTCAGGAGAAAATGGTGTGTGTTTTTTCAGTTGGCCGGCCTAAATTGGAGTTTTATGCTATGTCAGTTGTTTTAACACACCCTTTCCATTGAGGCCAAGGGCAGTTTTCCTCGATGTCTTTTCCAGGATATAAGTCTCCATATTTCAGATCATACAGAGGCTGCTTGGGTGGGTGTTTGGCAGTCTAGTCTATAAAAATAAAGCAAAAGAAAAAAAAGTTTCACCCACCTTACCCTCTTGCATTGTCTGTTTCTCCCACCAGCTTCCCCAAGGATGAGAGCCATTTCTTATCTGTCTTCCTTCATCTTCTCCAGAGACCCACACAGGGCCGGGTGCAGATAAATACTTAAAAAAAAAATGTTGAACAGTATGGCATTGTGCCCACCAAGCTTGCAGTGGGCTCACTCTCAGCTAGCAGCCGCTCATTCTTCCCGCGTGTCCAGCCTGGTGGATCTGTGCTGTGGCATGCACTGCTTGAGTCCTGAGAGACTGGCCAGATTCCAGGGCAGTACTCACTGCTTGATGAAGCCAGAAGAATGCCTGAAGCGGATGAGCACATTCCCATCCAGTGTGCAAATGGTAGTGAAATCACTGTAGCTTCCTGGGGGGAGTCAAACGCCATGACCCCAACACCAGCAGGAAGATGGTGGTGGATACATGAACAGAAACAGATTTTTTCCAGAATGCAGAGTCCTTGAATCTTACTCTATCCAGGGTCATTACCACTGGAGTGTAGCTTTATTGTTTTCCATTGACTTGAACCTGGTGGATCTCATTTGTAAGAAAAGGTTTTCTGATAGCCTCACTTGCTCAAGGGGGGAATGGCTGCCGTGGGAAGTTATGAGTTCCCTGCCTGGGGTGCTGGATAACTAACTAATTGGCAGAGATGTGGTGGAGGTGGAGAGGACTCCCAGCCCCAAGATGCTATGAGTCCCATTGTCCCCAGGAGGCTGCCAGGGGTACGCAATCTGATGCGGATTTCACAACGCAGTTTTGAGGTTAGTGATGCAAGTTCATTCAGGAGAAAATTGTGGCTGGTGAGACCGACCCCAGGCTGCTGCTTGGGGCTCAAAGGGCCTGACTCACGCTTCACAGCCCCTGCCAGCATTTCACAGGGAAGCGATGTTGTCTCTTGTTCTTCCCGAGCTCATTCCCTGAAGTTAGGTGACTGGTCTTCAGCCTTCCTCTCTTCATCCCGCACAACCCCCCTGGGAAATCTCATCCACACCCCTGGCTTCAACCCTTACCTCTGTGATGAAAAATCCTCACGCTGTGTCTCCAGCCTTGACCTCATCCCTTAGCAACAGACCCATCTAACCAACAGTTTATTGAACGTCTCCATCTTGTCATCCTATATCGCAAACGCAGTGTGTCCCAAATTAGGCTGTTTTCTCCTGCATTCCGACCTGACACCCTTCACCCAGTCAGCCACCCCACACAGAAACCTTCCTCCATCTCCCTCTTAAGTCCACTTCTACGTTGCATTCATGTTCCGTGTATTCCCCCCTTCAGTGCCTCTTTTTATCAGCCCATTTTATTCTAGTTCTTTCGCCACTAATTTCATTACCCCTCTCCTGGGCCTTACTGTTGACGTCACGACGGGTCCTTTTGTGCCAGCTCCCTCTTTTCTAACCACCACACTATGTGCTGCTGCCAGAGGGACTACCCTTCAGCTTGGGTGGGATCATGTCACTCCCCTCCAAACAAACAAGGATAAGACATAAAAAGACTGACAATATCAAGTGTTGGCAAGGATACAGAGCTCCCAGAACTCCCATGCATTGCCGGTAAGAGTGTAAATGGACAGAACGCCTTTGGAAAACTAACCCCCATGTCTATTCGCATACCCTGTGCCCTATAGCTTGACTCCTTGGTAGGTACCCAACAGATGCACGTCCACAGCAGCCCCAAAAGACACGTGCAACAAGATTTACAGCCCCTATCTGGAAACTACCCAATGCTTGTTAATAACTATGGTACAGTTGTACAATGGAATATTAACAGTGATAAAGAACAGACCACATTTATGTAGAGCCACATGATGAGTCTTGAAAACATGTTGCTTGAAAGAAGCCACATGCAAGAAAATAGGGAAAACTAATGCATGATGTTAAAGTCAGGATAGTGGTTTGTCTCGTGATTGGGTAGTTCCTGAAAGGGAACCAAAGGGGATTTCAGGAGTTTTAGTAATGATTTGTTTCTTTAGCCAGGTGATATTTGCATAGGTGTGGCCAGGTTGTGAAAATGTTTACAATTTTCTGTATGTATGCTATATTTCAAAAAAAGTTTACTAAAACATGCCCACCCACACATACACACCAAAACAGTGTTGTTTCCATGTTCTGATACCCAGATGAAACATTTCCAAACCCTAGTAGAACATTCAGTGTTCTCAATGGTATGACCCAGTCTCCCAGGCACCTCCTTCACACCTATGATGTGTGTCATCCACACTAGGTCACTCCTTGATCTTCTCACACATCTCTATGCCCATGCTTCCGCTGTTCCTTCTGCCCAGAATTCCTTTCTCTGTGTGGCTTTTTGCTGAAAATGCCACCTCTACTGGGAAGCCTCCCTTGATTTCTCAGATCAAACAGATCTTTCCCAATGTTGCATTCCCGTGGCATTCTGCTTTCCTTCTCTCACAGCTCTTAGAAACCTCTGCTTGCATGTGTTTCCTTGACTGGAGATCAACCTTGAAGGCGGTAGGAACAGTGTCTCATTCATCTTTGTGAAACCTCCTAGGGCCAGTGCTGTGCTACAGTGCTTGAGCTAACAAATGTTTGACAAATAATTATGTGCTCTGAGTTAAGCCGCAGTCCATACTGCCAGAAAGCCAAGACACCCAGCATGCCTGCAAAAAAGGTCTTGCCAAGAGCCAAGTCGCTTTGGAAGTAAACACATCCTGCCGTCCTTTATTGGCTGCTGACAGCTAAGTAGATGTAAATATGTTGTGCAGCATTGTGGGCGTGTCCAATTAGACCCGGTGAGACCGAGCAGCCCCACTCACATGAATAAGCTGTGCAAATATGTGGTTAATGACCATGTCGCTCCGTGTCAATTCTTAATCCCAGATAATTAGCAGATAGATAATGGGTGGAAGAATGGGAGGTGCTGATGGATGTCCCATCACTTGGGTGAAGCTAATGATCCTCTGTGGATTAAGTTCCACCCTCTGTACGTGTTGATGGCTCCTATTCGAAATGCTCCTTTTGAAAGGGCCTAGATCCAAGAAGAGGTGTCAGGAACTCCAGAGCAGGGCGTAGGCATCCACACTAATTCCCAGGCTGCTTTCACGGAAGGTGGGTGGATGGGCCTCGTTATTACCATCCCAGACAGCTCAGAGTCCCGTACTGCCCCTGACTTGGTGGGTAATCCTGAGTAGAATTTTTTTTTTCTCCTCTCTTGGTTTTACCATTTATCTAATGGCAGTAGGTGGAAAGGATGGGATGGGCGTGTTGCTTTGGGAACCCATTGTAGACAAGACTTCCCCTTCTCTGTTCCTTCTAGGTTATATAGTTAGCTGGCCTGGATGATAGGATGCTTTGGAAGGGACATTCTGGGGGAGAAAGAAGTGTCTGAGATGTAAGCTGACAGTACCTTACACGCGCTGAGGCAGGGCCAGCTAGCTGTCCACCAAGACGGTGCACCTAGTTCCACAGTATTGAAGCATCACTGGGATGAAGCTGGCTAGCTAGGGACTCTCTTTTCCAGGCCCCTTTGCCCTGAGCTGGGGACTTGGGAGTGGTTCTCACTACTGGAAGGTGAATGTAAGTGATGCGTGTCGCTTCAGGGCCTAGCTATGGAGAAGAGGGTGCTCAGTTGCCACATGGAGAGTCACCTGGTGATCGGGAACAGCCTAGATGGACTTTTCACAAGTGGAAAATAAAATCCCATTGTATCAAAATTTCAAAATTCTGGGGATTTATTTATTACATAAAGTGAGAGGTCCCTAACTGACTTGGTAGGTAATCAGGGAATCAGGTTTTTTCCCCATGAAGCTGATACTGATAGCTGGAAAGGGAAATTCACTTAGAGTCCACAAATATTTACTAAGAATCCTCTGTGTCAGATACTGTACCTACTGTGTGTAGGTACCATGTTGAGTGGTTGATTTGGGATCAAATGAGTCAACGTGAAGGAAAATATCAAGTTAATACTAGTTTTGGTGGCCTGCAGATATGACAGAAAACAAGAAGGTGGCCTTGAATGACTGGGGGGTCAACACTGACCTATGTCAGTCTATATCTGGCACATAGTAGGTGATTTTTCTATACTGGCAAACTCCTCTGTGCAAGGACAATTTTAGACAGTCGGGATACAGGGTAAATAAGTCACTGCTCTGTCGTAGAGGTACTCATGCCTAGGGCCTGGTTCTCAAGAAGGGATGATTTTAACCCTTTGTGGACATTCGGTAATGTCTGGAGATACTTCTGGCTGTCACAGTGGGATGTGGGTAGGGAAGAAGGGGGGAGGTATTGGCATTTAGTGGGTAGAGGTCAGAGATACTGCCAAAGGTCCTACAATGCATAAGACAGTCCCCTATAACAAAATATTATCTGGACTCAAGTCTCCATAGTGCTGAGGTTGAAAAACTTGTTAGTATGGTCCTAAGAACAGAGGGGTAAAGAGGTAAATCTACTACATGCTTCAAATATAGAGAGACAAACACCCAATGTAGTGCTTTTACGGTGTAACAAAGATCCATTTCTACTGGTGAGATTCTGTAAGGGCCTTGAAGGATGTTGAATGTGAGTGGGCTGCAGATTGGACTATCCCAAGGGACATACAGAAGGGGGGGCACCCCAGGGAATGGCACTGAGCAACTTGTCATAACTGAAAGTGATGAGCCCCAATTCCAATTGTGAATTATGTCAGGGGAAACACTGATTGGTTGAGACTGGGATAATGAGTGTGATGAAGATGCTTTGTAAAGGGCAAAATTTGGGTCATGACAATAGTTATTATAAAGAAATGGACTATAGGGGCACCTGGGTGGCTCAGTGGGTTAAACCCCTGCCTTCGGCTCAGGTCATGATCTCAGGGTCCAGGGATTGAGCCCCACACCGGGCTCTCTGCTCAGCAGGGAGCCTGCTCCTCACGCCCTCTGCCTACCTCTCCCCCTACTTGTGATCTCTGTCTGTCAAATAAATAAATAAAATCTTAAAAAAAAAAAAAAAGAAGAAATGGACTATAGATGTTGGAGGTTGGTTTGGATTTAGAAGTTTTAACCTTTTAAACTCCTGTGTAATGATTTTGTTGCCGTAGACAGTCTTCTTTGTCCTGAACCCAGTGGCTAATTTCTTTTTCCAGAAGTGTGAGCTAGTAGCACCAGGTTACACAAACCGAAGGAGCACTACTTGCATTGCTCGGAAGACCAATTCCGTAGACAGTTGTGTGCATGGTGACCCTGGAGTCACACACCCTGGCAGCCCTGGGTTCAAAAACTTTCACATTTGACAAACCCTTCATGTTCATGAAAATGGAACTTAAGGAAAGCTCTGCAGTGGAGTCACGTGTAGAAGAGTGAGCTCTGGACCCAGGAGGCCAGTTTTGAGGCCATTATCATAGCTGGTTAGGTCACACCTTTTGAGCTTTAGTTAGTAAGAATTTTATATAGAATGTGGAACCCAAGATTTTTGAATCTAAATCCAATGTTCTTAAAAAAAATTTTTTTTGGTGAAATATATCATCCATATAGAAGAGGAAGTTGGTACAGTATTCTCCTCCTCCTCCTCCTCCTCCTTCTTCTCCTCCCCCTCCATCATCATCATCATCATCATCATCATTATCATCATATCTAAGGAGCATCCCTGAGCCAACCACCCAACATAAGACATCAGAACAATTATCACAGACCCCCTGTGATTCCTCTCCCCTATTTCTTCCCAATTCGTCCCAGGCCAAGGTAACCACTAACAAGATTTTTGTGCTAATTACTCTCATGTATTTCTTTGTAGTTGTACCATGATGGTAGAGAGGACTGACATTCAGCCTGTTGCTCAGGTACAGCATTTCCCATTGTTTACAGCTGGTGTATGTTTCGGTTGGCTGGGTGTCCACTCTGGTTGGTTGGTGCCTGTGCTGAATAGTCAGCAAATTTCTAGTATCACTCCTGTATGTTTGAACCCCTAGACAAGAAAGGTATTCTTTTGTTTCATCCATTTAGCATTTTTTGATGGAATCATAAAAGCATGTATTCATCTGTGCCTTTTCTTTATCATGCTCAACATTTTAAGATTCATCCATTTTGATGTTTGTAGGTGTAGTTCATTCACGTTCATTTCCACCTTGTATTGCATTGTATGATATACCACTATTTATGCACTCTGATTTGACAGACATTTGTGGATTTTTCTCAGTTATTTAGCACCATGAATAGATTGCTGTGGATATTCTTGCACGTCTTTTGGCGTACATTTGCAAGATGTGCTACATCTGTGTTTATGTCCTCTTTTCCTTAACTAATTGTATTTATTTGAGCCTTCTCTCCTCTCTCTCAATCTCTTTCTCTTTTATTACTGAGAGAGATGTATTCTCTGTGATGGTGTCTTTGTTAAAAATCTCCTTTAGTTCTGCCAACTTTTGCTCTGTATTTTAAAGTTGTATTGTTAAATGCATACAAGTTTAGAATTATTATCTCCCTGGTGATTTGAAAGTGTTATTATTACAAGGTGACCCACCTTATTTCTTGTGAGGATTTTTTCTTTTTTGCCATGAAATATATTTTGTCTGATATTATCACTGATATTATTAGGCTAATTTTATTAATGTGACATATTTTTACATTAAAACTTAATACCTTTAGATAATTATGGCTTTATATGTGGTTGTAAGAAATAATATAGAGAGATCCTTGAACAGCTTGGCTTCACTAAGCTGTTCTCCACTACTGTAATTTTTTCATTTCAAAAATGATATTATAAATGGAATTATACAGCATGTAACCTATTGGGATTGGTTTTTCTTTCACTCGGCATAATTCTCTAGCAGCTCATACAAGTTATTGTGTATATTGATAATTCATTCCTTTTTATTCCTTTATTGCTAAGTAGTATTCCATGGTATGGATGTACCATGGAACTATTTACCCATTGAAAGACATCTGGGTTTTTTCCTAGGTTTTGGGGGGATTTTTTGCTATTATGAATAAACTGCTATAAACATTCCTGTACAGGTTTTAGTGTGAACGTAAGTCTTTATTTCTGTGGGATAAATGCCCAAGAGTGCAACTGCTGAGTGTGTGGTGGTTTCGTGTTTAGCTTTATATACTAAGCTGCCAAATTGTTTTTCCAGAGCAGCGTTACCATTAGTGATCCAGTTTCTCTGACTCCTGGCCAGGATTTGGTGTTGACACTGTTTGTTTTATTTTAGTCATTGTGGTAAGTATGGAGTGATATGTCATTGTGGTTTTAATTTGCATTTCCCTGATGGCTAATGACGTTGAACATCTTTTCATGTGCATGTTTGCCATCTGTATACCGTCTTTGGTGCAATATTTCTTTTACCCATTTTCTAGCTGGATTTTTTTTTTCTTACTGCTGAGTTTTGAGAGTTGTCTATATATTCTAGATCTAAGTCATATGTCAAATATGTGGTTTGAAAATATTTTCTATCAGTTTGTAGTTTGTCTTTTCTTCCTTTTAACAGCATCTTTCACAGACAAATGTTTTTCATTTTTTTTTTAAAGATTTTATTTATTGGGGCACCTGGGTGGCTCAGTGGGTTAAGCCTCTGCCCTCGGCTCAGGTCATGATCTCAGGGTCCTGGGATCAAGCCCTGCATTGGGCTCTCTGCTCAACGGGGAGCCTGCTTCCCCCTCTCTCTCTGCCTGCTTGTGGTCTCTCTCTCTGTCAACAAATAAATAATCTTTAAAAAAAAAGATTTTATGTATTTATTTGACCCTGAGATCATGACCCAAGCCGAAAGCAGACGCTTAACGACTGAGCCACCCAGGTGCCCCTGTTTTTTGTTTTAATAAAGTCCTATTTAGCAACTTTTTCTGTTATGTATTGTGCTTTTGCTGCCAAGTTTAAGAACCATTTGTCTGCCTAGTCCCACATCCCAAAGATTTTCTGCCACCTTTTTTCAAAAAGTTTTAGAGTTTCATATTTTCTGTTTAAGTCTGTTACCCATTTCAAGTTAATTTTTGTATAATGTATGGGAGTTAGAGTGAGGTGGTGGTGTTGTTGTTTTGGGTTTTTTTGCCTGTGGGTGTCCAGTTGTCCCAACACCATTTGCTGTAAAGGCCATCTTTCCTCCACTGTCAAAAATAACTTGGTGATATTTGTGTGAGTATATTTTGGGGTTATCTATTTTTTTATTGATATGCATTTTTCCCTCTATTAATACCACACACTCTTGATTACTGTAGTAAAGAAGAAGTCTTGAAATTGGGTAAATGATTCCTCTCACTTTGCAATGGACTAAACGTTTAGTCTTCTTAAAATTCTTTTGTTGGGGTTCTGTCCCTGTCTATGAGAGTATTAGGAGGCAGGGGCTTTGGAAGGTAATTATGGCATGAGGGTGAAGCCCTCATGAATGAAATTAGTGCTCTTATAAAAGGACCACAAAGAGCCCTCTCATCCTTTTTAACACCACATGAGGATACAATGGGACGTTGGTGTTCTGCAGTCTGGAAGAGGACTCTCACCAGAACCCAACCATGCTGATGCCCTGATCTCAGACTTCCAGCTTCCAGAACTGTTGGAAATAAATTCTTATTGTTCATAAGCCACCCATTCTATAGTATTTTGTTATAGTCACCCAAACTGATAGAATATACTTAATTTTTAAAAAATCGTTTGAACTATTCTAGTGCCTTTACATACATTTTAGAAGAATTTTGTCTGTATCAATAAAAGCTCTGGCTGGGATTTTTAAAAAATATTTTATTTATTTATTTGAGAGAGAGAGAGTACAAGTGGGGATGAGGAGGGCAGAGGGAAGAGGGAGAAGCAGACTCCCCACTGAGCAGAGAGCCTGATGCGGGTTTCAATCCCAGGATCCTGAGATCATAACCTGAGCCCAAGGCAGACACTTAACCGACTGAGCCACCCAGGCATCCCTCTTACTGGGATTTTGATAGGAATTACAGTAAATTTGTAAATGAATTTGGGAAGAATTTATAGCTTCCTATAGTGAGTTTTCCACCCATGAACATGATATGTCTCTCCATTTATTTAGATTTTCTTTGATTATTTTCATCAGAGTTTTAGAGTTTTCAGCATACACGTTCTATACAACTTTTGTTAGATTTACATACAAATTTTTTGTGCAATTGTATTTTTTTTTTCTTTTTTTTTTTGGTCAGAGAGAGTGAGCACAGGCAGACAGAGTGGCAGGCAGAGGCAGAGAGAGAAGCAGGCTTCCCGCTGAGCAAGGAGCCCGATGTGGGACTCAATCCCACAACGCTGGGATCATGACCTGAGTCAAAGGCAGCTGCTTAACCAACTGAGCCACCCAGGCTTCCCTGTGCAATTGTATTTTTAATTGTAATGTTCACCTTTTCATTGTTAGGACATAGAAATCTATTTTTGGGGTATGTTTACATTGTATCCTGTGACCTCGCTGGACTCACTTATTAGTTCTAAGAGCTTTTCTTGCTTGCTTCCTTCCTTCTTGTTTTTGTTTCCGTTTTCTTTTCAATTTCCTTTTTGCGGAGTCTTTGGGTTGTTCAAAGTATATGATCTTGTCATCTGAAAATAGGAACAGTTTTATTTTTTCTTTTCCAATCTTCATGCCTCTTATTTCATTTTCTTTTTGCATTGGCTAGAACTTCTAGTACTACGTTGAACAAGAGCGATGAGACTGGACATCTTTGCTGTGATCTTGATCTCCAGATATTTCACCATTAAGTATAATGTTAGCTGTAGGTTTTTGGTAGACATTCTTTATTTAAGTTGAGGAGGTTCCCCTTTCTTCCTTCCTACTTTTCTGAGAGTTTTTATCGTAAATGTTAATTTTATCAAATGCCTTTTCTGCATTGAATGATATGATTATGTGATTTTTTTTTTCTTCTTTAGCCTGTCAGTATGGTGGACTACAATGATTGATTTTTGACTGTTGAACTAGCTTTGCATCTCTGAAATAAACTCTGGTCATGTTTGTGATTCTTTTCATATTGCTGAATTCTATTTGCCCGTATTTTATAAAGGAGTTTTCTGGGGTGCCTGAGTGGCTCAGTGGGTTGGGCCTCTGCCTTTGGCTCGGGTCATGATCTCAGAGTCCTGGGATCAAGCCCCACATCGGGCTCTCTGCTCAGTGGGGAGCCTGCTTCCCCTGCCCACCCCCACCTGCCTCTCTGCCTACTTGTGATCTCTGTCTGTCAAATAAATAAAATCTTTAAAGAAGAAGAAGAAGAAGAAGAAAGAGTTATTTGTCTATATTTATGAGGAATAGTGGTCTATAATTTATATATGTATGTACATAGTTTATATATATATATGTATAAATATACATGAATATTTGATACAACCTTTATCTGATTTTGGTATCAGAGTAATACCAGCTTCCTAAAATGAATTGGGACATATTTCTTTCTCTTCTCTTCTTGGGAGAGATTATGTAATTGTATTAATTCTTTAAAAATTTGGTGGAATTCTCCAGTGAAATTATCTGGGCATGGAAATCTCTTTTTTGGAAGTTTTTTTTTTTTTTTAAGATTTTATTTATTTATTTGACAGAGAGAGAGAGATCACAAGTAGGCAGAGAGGCAGGCAGGAGGGGTGGGGAAGCAGGCTCCCTGCTGAGCAGAGAGCCCGACATGGGGCTCAATTCTAGGACCCTGGGATCATGATCTGAGCTGAAGACAGAGGCTTTAACCCACTGAGCCACCCAGGCACCCCTCTTTTTTGGAAGTTTTAAAAAATTACAAATTCAGTTTCCTTTATCTTTAAAAGGCTGTTCAAATTATCTGCTTCATATTGGGTGAGTTGTAGTAGTTTTTGTCTTTTGAGGAATTTGTCCATTTTATCTAAGTTGCCAAATTTTTGTGTTTTGCGTTGTTTATAGAATTCCCGTATTAGCTTTTTTTTTTTTTTAAGATTTTATTTATTTATTTGACAGAGAGAGATCACAAGCAGGCAGAGAGGCAGGTAGAGAGAGAGGAGGAAGCAGGCTCCCTGCCAAGCAGAGAGCCCGATGCGGGGCTCGATCCCAGGACCCTGAGATCATGACCTGAGCCGAAGGCAGCGGCTTAACCCACTGAGCCACCCAGGTGCCCCCCGTATTAGCTTTTTGATGACTGTGGGGTCTGTAGTGTTTGTTTCATTCCTGATGTTGGTGATTTCTCTTCTCTCTTTTTTCCTTGATCAATTTTGCTAGTGGTTTTTTAATTTTATTCATCTTTTCAAAGAACCAACTCTTTGTTTCCTTGATTTTTCTGTTATTTTTATTTTCAATTTCAGCAATTTCTGCTCTTTATTATTTCCTTCCTTCTATTCATTGGGGTTTACTTTGTTCTTCTCTTTCTACCTTCTTGAGGTAAGACCTTAAGTTATTGATTTGAGATTTCTCCTCTTTTCCAATGTATGCATTTAGTGCTATAAGTTTCCCTCTCTTGCTTTTTCTGTGTCCCATAACTTTTTATATGTTATATTTCATTTTCTTCTTTTTAAAAGATTTTATTTATTTATTTGAGAGAGAGAGAATAAGCAGGTGAGAGGAGAAGAAGGAGAGAGACAAGCGGACTTTTGGTTGAGCAGAGAGCCTGATGTGATGCTCTATCCCAGGACCCTGAAATCATGATCTGAGTGGTAAGTAGACGCTTAACTGACTAAGTTACACAGACCCCTACACTTTCATGTTTAAAAAAAAAAAAAATTCCCTGAGACTTTCTCTTTCATCCATTGAGGTTTTTTTTTTTTTTTTTAAGATTTATTATTTATTTATTTATTTTGACAGACAGAGATCACAAGTAGGCAGAGAAGCAGAGAGAGAGAGAGAGAGGAGGAAACAGGCTCCCTGCTGAGCAGAGAGCCCGATGCGGGGCTCGATCCCAGGATCCTGGAATCATGACCTGAGCCGAAGGCAGAGGCTTTAACCCACTGAGCCACCCAGGCGCCCCCCATTGAGGTTTTTTGTTTTTGTAATCTCTACCAACGTGGGGCTTGAACTCATGACCCCAAAATCAAGAGTTGCATGCCTTACTGACTGAACCAGCCAGATACCCCTCTTTTACCCACTGAGTTTTTAGAAGTGTGCTGTGTAGTTTCCAAGTGTTTAGAGATCTACCTGATATCTTTCTCAGAGCACTTTGGAGAGCTTATTATATATGATTTCAATTCTCTTTTATTTTTTGAGTTTTTTTTATGGTCCAGGGTATGGTCTATTCTGGTACACGTTCCATAGGCATTTGAAAAGCATGTGCATTCTACTGATGCAGGGTGGAGTGTTCTACAAATGTTAATTAGATCTTATTTTGGTATTGTTGAATTGTTCTATTTCCTTCTGATTTTCTGTGTAGGTGTTCTACCAGTTACTGAGAGAGGGATGTTGAAGTCTCCAACTCTATTTGTGAATTTGTCTTTCCCCTTTCAGTTCTATCAATTTGCTTCACATATTTTGTTAGCTCTATTGTTTGGATTTCTTTTTTTAGGATTTTTTTTTCTTTTTTAGATTTATTTATTTATTTTAGAGAGAG
The DNA here is from genome assembly GCF_002288905.1 of Enhydra lutris kenyoni. Classification (NCBI taxonomy): domain Eukaryota; kingdom Metazoa; phylum Chordata; class Mammalia; order Carnivora; family Mustelidae; genus Enhydra; species Enhydra lutris. The sequence continues at coordinate 7,052,906 of NW_019154097.1, read as the reverse complement.
AGTGTGAGTGGGGGGAGGGGCAGAGAGAAAATGTCAGGTAGAGCCCCCCGCCCCTGCTGAGTGTGGAACCCAACGCAGGGCTCGATCTCATGACCCTGAGATCATGATCTGTGCCAAAATCAAGAATCAGAGGCTTGACTGACTGAGCCACCCAGATGCCCCCCATTTAGGATTTCTAAGTATACTTGCTAGATTTACCTTTTTGTTATTATGTAATGTCCCTTTCTGTCCCTAGTAGTTTTCTTTGCTCTGAAATCTACTTGATATGAAATTAACATAGCCCTTATTTTTGGGGGTTTCTTTTTTAAAGATTATTTACTTATTTATTGAGAAAGAGCACAGAGTGAGTGAGAGAGAACACGAGAACAAGAGAGGGAGAAGCAGGCTCCCCGCTGAGTAGGGATTCCTCACCAGGGCTCCATCCCTGGACATTGGGATCATAACCTGAGTCGAAGGCAGACTCCTGAGTGACTGAACTCAGGCACTTTTGGTTTGATTTTTTTAATTATGTTTGCTTGATATATATTTTTGATCCTTACTTTCAACTTGCCTATATTGCTGTATTAGAAGTGAAATTCTTCAGAGGAGCATAGAGGAAGGGAGGGAAAAATAAAACAAGATGAAATCAGAGAGGGAGACAAACCATAAGACACTGTTAGCCATAGGAAAAAAGCTGAGGGTTGCTGGAAGGGAGGGGAGTGGGAGAATGGGGTAACTGGGTGGTGGACATGAATGGGGACACGTGATGTAATTAGCCCTGGGTATTATACAAGACTAATGAATCACTGAACTCCACCTCTGAAATCAATAATAAACTATATTCTAATTAATTGAATTTAAATAAAATTAAATTTAAAAAAAGTTTCTTACAGACAGCTATATTAATTTCCTATAGCTGCTAAACCAAATTACCACAAATTTGGTGACCACGTATTTATTCTCTCACAGTTCTGGAGGTCAGAAGTCCAAAATCAGTTTCACTGGGCTTAAATCAAGGTGTTGGCAAGGCTGATTCCTTCTGGAGGCTCCAGGGGAGAATCCATTATTTGTCTCTCCTAACTTCTAGAGCCTGCTGGTATCCCGTGGTTCATGGCCATGTCACTTCCCATGTATCAATTATCTGGTGCTACATAACAAATTACCCCAAAATTTAGTAGCTTAAAACAATTACATTTATCGGGGTGCCTGGATGGCTCAGTTGGTTAAGCATCTACCTTAGGCTCAGGTCATGATCTCAGGGTCCTGGGATTGAGCCCTACACTAGGCTCCCTGCTCAACCAGGAGTCTGCTTCTCTGTTTCCCTCTGACTCCCCTCCACCCCCTACTTGTGCTCTCTCTTTCAAATAAATAAAATCTTCAAAAAACCCCAGTTACATTTATCATCTCCCCGTTTCTCTGGCCCTCTTCTTCAGCATCACTCACAAGCCTGCAGTTGTCTCAAGGTTTGACTGAGAAGGACCCACTTCCTAACTCTCTCACTTATTTGCTGGTGGGATTAGTTCTTTCTGTTGGACTAAAGTCTCAGTTCCTCATAAGTTCCTTAGTTCCTGACCATCTGGGCCTCTCCATCCAGTATTTAAAATATGGCAGTTGGCTTCGTTAGAACAAACAGAGTGTTACCAAGACAGAAGTCACAGCCTTTTGTGACCTAATCATGGAAGGGACCCCCTATCATTTTTGCCATATCCTGTTCATTAGAAGCAAGCCACTAGGTCCAACCCACACTTATGGGGGTGGGTAGAAACTACACAGGCTGTAAATACCAGAAGAGAGGATCTTGAGGAGCCTTGTCAGAAGCTGCAGCCATGCTGGAAGCCTATATGGAGCAGGTAGGAGGGACAGATGAAGTATGAGGCACATCGTGCCTGGGACAACTATCAGTACGCCATCTGGAAGGTGAATATAAGAAGTCTGGACAGAGGGCAAGGGCTTGGGTATTCAAGTTATCCATGGGCACCCTGGGTCTAGCAGCCTATAAGATTGGGCCCAGATCTGGGTAGGTACTGGCCCTACTTCCCTAGACCCAGATTGAGTACCAAGGTGGGATTGACCTTCCTCCTTCTTGCTACCAAGCCACTTTCTTAGGTCTGCATACTGTGAGCAACCACTACAGGCAAGGCACAATGCCAGGCACAGCATTATACCTGGGCCAGCAATGTGCTGGGGTATCCATTCATTTGCAAAATTCATAGTATAACAGCAGGAGCACCAGGTCAGAGACTGATGTCACAAGTTTAGTGTGGGATCCACCGTACTTGCCCGTGACTTCTCTTTGGGCTTCAGTTCTTCATGCTATAAAAACAAGTGCAGTAAAACCGCCCCCATCTCACTCACTTTGGCGTTGTTTAGAAGGCTTTATGAAGTAATGGCATGGATGGCCTTGGAAATAAACCATCACACTACAATTATCAAAAATGTTCACCATTATACACTTCCATCCTCATTTCATATGCAGGGGACAGAGATTCAGACTCACCAAATGTTATGCTAAAGAGACACAGAGGGCCACCTGATTGCTCCCAGCCACACACATCTACTCTGTGTATAGATGAGACTACTGAAGACAAGGGATTCACCCATGATCACGCACAAAGTGGTGGCTGTGGATGGGTGAGGCCGAGTCTTTTGACTTCCAGCATAATGCCTCTCTCAGAACCAGGAGACTTATGATGTGAAGTGTTATCTCTTAGAAGCTCTGGTGCCCAGGGGCACCCGGATGGCTCAGTGGGTTAAAGCCTCTGCCTTTGGCTCAGGTCATGATCTCAGCGTCCTGGGATCAAGCCCCACATTGGGCTTTCTGCTCAACAGGGAGCCTGCTTCCCCCTCTCTCTCTGCCTGCCTCTCTGCCTATTTGTTATCTCTGTCTGTCAAATAAGTAAATAAAATCTTTTTTAAAAAAAGAAGAAGAAGAAGCAGCAGCAGCTCTGGTGCCTGACTGCCTGGATTCAAACTCTGCTCTCCCCATTTCCTGGTTTGTGGTCATTATCTCCCAGGGGAGTTTGTGGAGACCAGAAGGCACCAAACTGTGCCTGCCACAGAGCTCACCGAATATAAGCCATTGTCATTGGTATTAGAGAAGGAAGGCAGTGTTGTGTCCATTTAATTGCTAGGGAAGGTTAGCCTGAGACTTACCTAGGTACTGGGGCCAGGATTTGAGCCAGAACTTTCCTGACAAAAGCAGGCAGCCTCTCAGAAAACAGGAAAGTGCCAAACCTGGGTAAGATTGTACTGTTATTAGTAATATACCGTAGACTCCAGGTTCATTTCCTGCATGAAGATGAATTCAGGAGAAAATTTTCAAAATGAGACCTGAAATCCCCTTGCTTAAGTGAGGTTTCTGCCAGGGCGTCTAACTTACAGGGCCACTCAACCTTGCTGTAATGTTTTGGGAAAGCTGTCTATGTTCATTGTAGTTTGGGATTTGGGTGGAAAGATTGTTTCAGTTCTGGGGTTTTCTCTCCTATCGGGCCCTGCTGCAGGCCCAGACGGGCCCCTGTTGGAAGGAAGTCAGCCGTCCTCCCCCCAGGAGGAAGGGCCCTGCCGTCTGTGGTCGGGCAGCATTGTACTTGCTGGATTCCAGGCTGTCAGTCTCACGGCAGCACTCCCAGGATGCTTAGCCTGTAGATTGTTTTGTTAGTTTTCTCCTACAATTAATTTGGAAATTACCCAGCTGCCCACAGCCTCTCCCAGGTGTTCTGTAAACTATGGGCTTGATCCTGCAGCCTGTGCCTTGGTGGGACCACGGGTGGCTGGAGCTGGGAGAGTACCATGTCTGTCTGCCATGGTAGGGCTCATTTTAAGCAAGAGCCGGTCCCCTTTGGCTTTGGCATTAACCGTCCTACCTTGTAGAATCTGAGGCAGCCAGATCTATAGACTTCATAGACAGTGTCTTTAAGCCTCATGCACCCTGTAGAAATAAGTCAGGGGCATGTGGACAATCTACCCCACTCAGAGGCCCAGAGAGAAAGGACTTCTCTATAGCTCCAGTCGAAACCAACAGGCAAGTTTCCCAATTCCCATATCCCGGGAGGAAAAATCCTCAGGCATCTAATTCATTTTGCTGTAGACCTGGGTTGAGTTCCTTAAAGGGTCACATGACCCTGAGCTTGTTCTCTCTTCTTGGACTTCAGTTGCCTCATCTGAAAAAATGCAGCCGAAACCTGTTGCAGAGGATAACATGTGGAAGTACTTGGTACACCCTGAAGACAGCCTCTCTTCCATAATGTCAGAGTTACAAACAGTCAGCTCAGCCACTGCCCAGCCACTTGGAGCTGGGAAATGGTGATGGCCCGAGAGAGCCCTGGACAGCATCTAAGATGTTTGCTCCCTGTGCAACCACAGAAAGTGACCTTCCCTGGTCCTTGGTTTCTCGTTCCATAAAATGAGGATGGAACTAGACAATGTTTCAGCTGTGAGTTTATAAAAATAGCAAAGGAAATCTCAAAGGGAATAAACTAAGAATCAATTTTTCCCCCGACTCATGAGGGTCACCTTTTGTATCAGTTAGGATGTCTTTGGCTGCAAGTAACAGAAAGCCCAAGGAAAAGCAGCTTAAACTTGGAGGACATTTGTTATCTCCGTAGGTGCCCAAAGCTGTAACGGCTCTCCAGCGTGGGTTCTTGCAGCAGCCAAGGGACGTCGCCAGGCCTGGCGTTTCTTCCCATCTTTCTGCTTTACGGTCCTCAGCAGGTTGGTTTGGCCAACATGGCCGCCGCACTTCCAGGAGGCATGCTCAAACAACAGTCAGAGAAAGAAAAGGACTGCTTCTCTTCCCCTGTCTCTTTTTCAGAACAAAGAAATGTTTCTCAGAAGCCCTCAGCACACTTTTCTGGGTATCTCATTGGCTTGGAAAGTATCCTGTGGGCATTTCTAGGTAATTCCTGGCAAGAGTGATGGAATTATCACCATGGTTACTCATAGACAAATCCACATTGAGCTCAAGGGTACTCCAAGAGGTAAGACTTCTCCGAACACACACGGCTATCTGAAACCTGGACAAAATCAGAGTCTTAATGAGCAAAGAAGGGGGAAGTCAGCTGTGTCTGGTACACTTTCTTGAATATGGCAGAAAGAGGGTGTACTGTTGTATTTCTTAATATGGCAGAAAGAGGGTGTACTGTTGTATTTCTCTCCGGAGTTTCCGCTGTGTGGTTGTTCTCAACATGTTCCGCTTGACTGCTCTCAGCTCTGTCACCAAGACCGCTGTGTCCAATCCCCATGGTAGGATACTATTCTTTTGAGCACCATAGCAGAGAAAATGTGGGCAGATCACACTTCACACAAGGTTGAATAGTCGTATGAGGTTGTGATGAAAATCTAGAGTAAGAGAAAAGTGTTACATGGGAGGGGGAAATCTTGAAAATGCTTATATTAAACCTAATGTTTCCCTAGTGTAAGAAGCCCTTCACAGGACCACTCACGGACACACCATGCTTCTACTCTCAGTCCCTGAGTTCCTGAGATGTCTGGACCTCTGTGAGAGAGTGACATGATCTGTCGCTGTTTGATCTGGGGCACACACTGGCTGCTGGTAGGGGTGTGTCTGAGGGAAGCAGTGGAGGGAGCAGGGAGACCTGTAGGGAGGCTAGTACTGTGAACCAGGAGAGATGACAGAAGTTCCTGCTGGGTTGGTGACCTTAGAAGTCCCAAGGTAGCATGAGGTTAAAAGGTAGTGGTCAGAAGAAATTCATGGTGACAGGAACACCTAGGGGTGTCTGGGGAACAGCAGTGGGTGTGTTGGCTGGAGACCAAAGGTGCAGGAAGGGTAGCTATGGGAGGGGAAGTTGGGAAAGGGGCTGGCATAGGTATCATGGAGGGTTCTTAGTGCCGGGGAGCAGTTTGGGCTTTCTGCTGTTGACATCAGGAGCTTTTTCCCAAAGGACTCAAGTTTGGCTTCAGGAAGCGAAGCTTGTGGTGGGGGCAGAATGGAGGGGAGGAGTCAGGAACACCCATGAGGAGTTCCTGGCTGGCTGCTGGGGAGGGTAGCAGGAGTTAGGCCCTGTGAGGCTATGGTTCTCACACTTTACCTCTGATTGCTGAGTGCCTCTGTGCCTGAAAAACCATGAGGCTCGGCTCTGCCCCCACTCCTGGGAGAAGCGGCTTCAGGTTCTCAGATAGCAAGATAAGCTGGTGCTCTACATCAGGGCTGAGATCCACCCTGATTCTGGCTTCCCAGTCTCTTCCTCACCCTGGGAGGGGCTGACAGTTGATCCCTGGGCCTCCCAGACTACGTGCTTCTGCACCTGGTTAACTCTGGGCTGAGCTGGAAATCTGAGCCTGAGCTCGGAAGAGGGGTTGTGCGCCTGGCAGAGGGGCACAGGGAGCTCCGTAGGGACCAGTCATCCTCTCCTTAAGTGGAGCAGAAAAGGCCATTCCAGGAGCTCTGCAAAGGCCAGCTTTGGTCTCAGCTGGGGAGAGAAGATGCTGGGGAGAGGGCAGGGACAGACCAGATAAACTTGATAAAGAGCTCCTATGCTCCCTCGCCCCACCAGTCTGTGCCATTTTTCTTCAGTTCAGTTTTTAATTTAGTCCACTGCTCAGTTTAGGCTGAGAAGCACCAGCTACACTGCTTTCCCTCTAGGTAGTTCTAAGCTATTTACTTAACCCATCCCAGCCCAGTTTACCAGTTCATCCAGTGGAGGCCCTATCAGGTAAGTCTTCCAAGGCGCAGTCCACCCCAACCCCCAGCTCCCACCTTTACCACGTTCCCATCTGATTACTTCCATCTCCACATTGCCTTTTATTAAGATGATCATCAAACGCGCTCTCCCTTGTGGCAGGGGGCATAGGTTCTAGTCCTGCTTGAACACTTATAGCTCTGAGATCTTGGAGAGGTCATTTGCTCTTCCTTTAGGTCTGTAGAAACTGTACACACACTCACAGTATTCTTCTTATTGAGAATGCATGTGAGCACTGAGATGAGAGTCCTGGTTCTCCCAGTGAGTTGGTATATGATCCTGGGCGCTAGCCCCATTCTCTCTCTCTTTTTTTTAATGTTTTACTTATTTATTTGACAGACAGAAAGAGAGAGAGAGAGAGATCACAAGACTGGCAGAGAGGGAGGGGGAAGCAGGGTCCCTGCTGAGGCTAGATCCCAGGGCCCTGAGATCATGACCCAAGCCGAAGGCAGAGAGGCTCAACCCACTGAGCCACCCAGGCACCCCAAACCCCATTCTTCATGAGACATGCCCTCTGTCTGAACTGCTTTTCATCAGGGATGTTTTTTCTTAGTTACCAGGAGTCAGCTCCATTCAGGAACAAAATGAGCATGGAAACCAAATTCTCCTGAAAGGTGTGTATTTGAGGCAGGACAGAATTCATTAGAGTGTCCAGAATCTTAGGCTGTCCAAGGGGCACTTAAAGGCTGTACTGGAGGATCCCTTGGCCAGGACAAACTCAGAGATGGGGTTTCCTTCCTGCTGGGGCTACTGTGTCCCAAGAAGAGAGCGTTATTTTTCTCCAGAATCCCTAACTACTCCCAAATTTGGGGCTAGAGCTGAGGGAACAGAGACCAAGTTTATTCCATACTTGGGAAATGGCTTCTGCTTAGGGAGGTTATAGAGACCAGAATCCAAGATCTTCCAGCCCTGGCTCTAACTGGCACCCCAGCTTTCAAGATGCTTTCAGGTATAACCTCATTGAATGCCAGGTCACAGTTCAGCCTTAAGGCTGGGGACATAAGGTGAGATGCACTAGGGCTAAATTCCAAGACTCAGAAAGTACAAGCCAGGGAGGAGATGAAGTGCTCCACCAGGCCTTCCTCCCTTGCAGCCCACCTTGCTCCCCTGTGCAGCCAGAGCCTCAGAGTAGCGCTGGGATCACTGGTTGGGGTTCTTGGTCAGGAACAGGAGGTTCCTGGAAGTTACTCTGGGATCTCTGATCTTGACAACATAATGCATTTTTTTTTTTCATTTCTCTAAATTTCTGCCTCTTTGCCTAGGGCATATGAATCACCTGAGGGTCTTGCTGAAATGCAGGTTCTGGTCTAAAGATCTGGGGTAGGACCTGAGCTTCTGCATTTGCAGTGAGCTCCCAGGGGATGTCCCTGCAGCTGGTGTATGTCCAACACTTGAAGTTGCAAGGCTTCAGTCGCATCCAGGATTCAAGTGACCCAGAACAGAGAAGATCAAGAATGTGAGAGTAGGGGCGCCTGGGTGGCTCAGTGGGTTAAGGCCTCTGCCTTCGGCTCGGCTCGGGTCATGGTCCCGGGGTTCCAGGGTCCTGGGATCGAGCCCCACATCAGGCTCTCTGCTCAGTGGGGAGCCTGCTTCCCTTCCTCTCTCTGCCTGCCTCTCTGCCTACTTGTGGTCTCTATCAAATAAATAAATAATGTTAAAAAAAAAAAAGAATGTGAGAGTAAAGGGGACCTGCCCCCTAGTTTTGTAGCAGGTCAGAATGAGGCCTACTCAGTGTAGGAAGGAAATTGTTCAAGATCTCACAGCCTTTCAGGACAAAAGTTGAGACTTAGGCCTCCTGCATAGGAAAAACAAAAAAGAGAACTAGAAAATACTCATTGAGGTGTTTGCTGTGCTTTCTCTGGGCCAACTATGGGTTCCTTTGATTTCTTTCTTTCTAACTTGTTTTTGTTTTTTTTCTTTTACAATGAAGATGTACCAATTTTTGTAATAAGAATACAATTTAATAAAACATTCTCACAAAGTTCTTAGTAAATGAGATTATGTTTATGAACCGTGCTAGGTAAACTAACTATATACATCAGCTTCGTGTCATGGGTGTGTAGGTCGGCTTTAACCCTCCCTAATTTATTTCAACGACGTTACTCTTATTCCTCTGGGCACAGGAATCACGGAGATGGGGAAGAAGGCCAAAGCCGGTTACCATCCACAACGGCCGCCAGCAGCTTCCTGCTCCCCCTCCGCCTTTGCTGTCGGGACACTTCCCCCAAACGCTGGCCGCAGGAATCTTTCCCTGTAAATTGGGGGAGAAGTCTCCCTAATCCGTTTTCGTAGTAAACGACCTCAGGCCAAGTCTGCTTTTGTTGCTGGTTTCCTAAACTTAATTGCAAAGCAAAGTTAATTTGAAAGAAAATAAATGTTACAGCTCTGGGGCGAATTCTGACGAGCCTTGGGCAATTAGGGAAGAACGCATCTAATTACCCACAGCCCTGGGGCGCCTGCACACGACGCTGGGGGTGCAGGGCCCAGAGAGGGGCAAATGATTTTTCTAGTTTCATTAAAGGAAGAAGAAAAAGAGAAACATACCTCGCGTTTCTGAGCCCCCAGATGGGGGAACAGGGAGGTTCTGTTCCACGGTTTGGGGATTCCTAGAGTTGGAATATTCCAAGACCCCGCAGTGAAATGTTCTCAAGATCTCGAGTCCCGCGGACTGTGGTTGAAGCCGGAGCGGCGCTCCCTCGCCTGCGCAGCTTCTATTCCAGGCAGGCCGGATGGCGCTCGAGCTTCGGGTGTCCGAGGCCCATGGAGAGAGAGGCCGAGAAGCGCTGACGGTCTGTCTTCAACGCCTTGATCCAACCCTCCCGCGTCTCCCCGTCTCTCCCGGCTGGCTCCCGCTGCGCACACCCCGTTCCCTGCTCCCGGTGTCCTCCCTCTCCAGGCCAGACCCTCTTCTAGGGCATAACCACACCTGACGTCCTAGTTGACAAAAGGGAGAAGGGAGGGGAAGATGCGTTCACTTTCCCACCCCATCTTTCTCGCTCCAGGAGGCTTCGATAAGACGGCGCTTTAAAAAATTAAAGCCTCTCCTCCCTCCTGTGCCCAGCACTTTATAATTCACAAAGCGCTTTTCCGTAAACTCTCATCTCCTTTAACTTAAAGGAGGACTCTCTGAGGTGGCCACAAATTCCCATTCACAAATTGGACAGTGGAGAAAAAGGGACTGGCAGTTAATGGCCAAAGCACTGGTCTTGGTAACTGAAAAAACAAAGGGTCAACGCCCACACTAACTGGGCATATAGACCACCCTTCCCCAGCCGGAATACCACGTCTGGGCTCTTGCCAGCCAAGGACAAAACCCCTGGGTGGAGGGCTCTCAGTTTTCCTGGTAACTGCCAACTAGGCAAAGCATCTTGACTTCTGGGCTGGGAGAGCCAGATTGTCAAGCTGCACATGAAGAACCTTCGAATTTCATTCCCGCAAGGGTCCATAGGGAGATGAGAGAGGCCCCAAACAGAGTTTTGCAGTCTCAGGGCTGGATCTGGAACCTGGACCCACTGCAGCAAGGTCAGTGCTCCAGCTACCTCCTGCCTCCAGAGGGTCATTTACCACCACTGAAGTCAGGAAGGACCAGCATCTAGACCTGTGGTGTCCAATACAATAGCCATCAGCCACGTACTGCTACTGAGCACCTGGCCTGTGGCTAGTCCAAATTTAGATGAGCTGCTAGTGTAAATGCACTCCAGATTTGGAAGATTTAGTCTAAAAAAGATAAAATATCTCCACAATTTATATATTGATTGTATGTTCCAATGATAGTTTGGCTATATCGGGTTAAGTACAATGTATTAGTTAATCTCAGCTGTTTTAAAAATTTTTATTAATATGGCTACTAGAAAATTTTAAATTACACATGTAGTTTGCATTACACTTCTATTGGACTGTACCGATTGAGACAAATACCCGTCTGGACAGAATCACATCACATTCACATGTCTTTGTGAACAAGATAGAGCAATTGACAAAATTAAAAATAAAAATTATGAGTGGTTTTCAGTCTTCTCACACAATCCCCACCTCTTCCCTAGCAAGTTAACTACACAGAAAGGGGCTGAGTATCTCTTGCCAGAACTCGGTCAAAGATTTTTATTAAAACAGTTCATCTGAATCCTCAGGTTTATCTGAAAGCTGCACACCGAGCCTCCGGAGTGTTTAACATTGGAAATGTTCACTCCAGAATAAAAACTTGTAAGATCTCCCAAGAGAATGGTGAGAAAGTGGTTGGATTTTCTATGATTTTGGTCAGCTTGACGCTTAAAACGAACGGATACAAAACAAAGTGAAAGATCCAGTTTCTTTCTAAAGCTTACTTCACTGACAGCCCCAATTATTTTTTTTTCTCTTTCCTTTTCATGCGGCAGAGCGTGCCAGGGATGGAAGAGCCGGCTCGACCAACGGAGAGCTGTCACCAAAGGGCTCCCCTGACTCCTGTGGTCTCTCTGAATTTTAGTCTGCCAATTTATTGCGGGGTTGCTTAATGAAAAGAAAGAGTGGGCAATGGAAAAATTTATTTTTACCTGCCTCATTAGGAAACCGAATTTATGACCTCACAGTAACAACTACCAAATGATCAGCACATCATGCTCAAAAGATTCAAGAAATTATAATATATTTGCTGCCTGGAACCAACCCAGAGACTCTAGGTTAGGCGGTTGCCATGACCTCTATTCCTGTACTTGGGAATAGGGCTAGGCCCTGGGTGGTCCCCCCTATGCTGCCAAATGTGCAAGGCGGCATCTATAACGACAATGGGGCCCTTAAAGATCACACGGGGGGCCAATCCTGCAGCCCTCCTGTCAAACAGGTGGGGGAACAGGGGTTTGGGCGGTGAGACTTAGGTCACACTATAGAGCTGAGGCACGAGCAGTCCAGACTGAGAGTCAGGTCTGTAGTTCTTAGACGCAGGGAAAAACAGCCCCCAGTCAAACGGAGCAGAGATTTCCCTGTTGTTTGTTTGTTTGTTTGTTTGTTTGTTTGTTTTAAAGAGGGAGGCTACTTCTCTGGCAAATTCATCCTCCGCACCTTAAGGAAGATGCTACTGGAGCCTTTTAGTTACAGTAACTTAATCAAAGGCACAAGAGGCAGAATCGTGTAAAAAGGCCCGAGTTTCTTGCAATATAGGGAAGAGTGAAGACGTGATTCCCCACAATGTGGATCCTAGGGTCTGGCGTAGGCATTGCGCTGCGCCCCCATTATCGCCAAAGACTCTCCCCAGTAGAATGTCAGAACGACATGTCCTTTGGAACTTTGCCTTATCGAGGGTCCTTTGTCCCAGTCCGTGGGCCACCGCGGCCCCTCCCCACCTCCTCCCATTTCAAACGCGAACCGGGTGTGTGTGTGTGTAGTGCACCGGTTCCTTCTACGCGGCGCTCAACCCTCTCTCCAGTTCTGTTCTCAGGTCTTGGGGATACTTAGTTCGTGTGGACAGCCGAGGTATCTGGGAATTTCCGACTGTATGCTGGGCTCACATGGCGGACACATATCGATCCACACCGCCGGGATAGGCAGTCGCATGGCGAGCATGGTAGGCGCCTCCACTGCTCGCTCCGAGCTGCCCACCAGGATTATAGCAGGGCGCCAGCGCTCCGAACTGGCCGGGCGATGTGCGCCCATAGAAGTCCACGGCGGTTTCGACGCCACCACCGCTGCCACCCGCGGAGGGCGAGGCGGGCCCAGCCAACCGGCCAGCCGCGGCGAAAAGGGCACTGCCAGCCCCTTGCGGGTAGGCGCCATCCGGGCCCGCGTAGGCGGCCGCATAGGCGGAGGGATTGGCAGGTCGGGCCCCAGCGCAGCCCGCAGGCTGGTAGCCGGTGGAGGCGGCGGAAGCGCCGGCCGAGGCAAAGGCGCAGGAGCCCGCGGGCCCCGACGGCGCGGGGCCCAGTTCAGGACTAAGCGGCCGCTCAGGCACCAGGCCGAAGACGCGGCACGGACCTGGCGACGCAGCGGGGTAATAGACTGGGGGCGGCGCGCCGAGCGACGGCGGGGCATAGCCTGCGTAGACGGCGCCCGGGTAAGGCGCGCGGGCAGCGGGCACCGCGCCCGGGAATATGGCGGCGGCAGCGGCGGCGGCGGCTGCGGCGGCGGCGGCGGCCGCGTCGTGCATGTAGGCTGGGTAAGTGGAGAGGTCCGAGCGCTTGAAACGCTTGCGGCGGCGCAGGAAGCTGCCGCTCTCGAACATGTCCTCGGCGTTGGGGTCGAGCGCCCAGTAGTTGCCCTTGCCTGGACGGCCGGCCTCGCGCGGGATCTTGAGGAAACAGTCGTTGAGCGTCAGGTTGTGGCGGATGCTGTTCTGCCACTTTTTGGGGTTGTCGCGGTAGAAGGGGAAACGCTCGGTGATGAACTTGTAGATGCCGCCCAGCGTGAGGCGACGCTCCGGCGCGTGCGCGATGGCCATGGCAATGAGCGCGATGTAGCTGTAGGGCGGCTTTCCGCGCTGCAGGGGGCGCTTCCGCCGACGCCCGCCCGCGCCGCGACCCGCCGCCTCCGCCGGGACCCCGGTCCCAGGCTCACCGCGCTCCTCCTTCACGGCCGCCAGCGCCTCCGTCTGCGGCGGCGGCGGCCGGCTCTCTGCCGTCATGGCGCAGCCGTCCCGCGTCCCGGGGTGTCCCCGCCGCCCGCTGCTGTCGAGGGGCGGGGGCGGATTTGGGAAGCCGAGAGGCTGGGCTGCAGGGCCAAGGGAGCGGGCACTGGGCCCCACTGCGGAGAGCGCTGGGAGGCCTCGTGGGCTGGCACCCAGCGCACCGCTTCCGCAGCAGGGGTGACCGGGAGGCTCGGTGCCCGCGGTGTCCGGGCTGGCTCGGTGCAGACAGAGGCTCAGGAGTGTCCCGCCCACCGACGGCTCTGCTCGTGTTCTGGAGCTCGAGGCCGGGCGCCGGCAGCGGTGTTGGGACCGGGCCTAGGCCCCGATCGCGGGCTGAAGGGCCCTTTGCGCGCTGGTGCCCGATGGTCAAGGGGTCCGGAAGCGGTCCTGGGGCTGGGGCGCCTGCAGCTGCTCTGTGCTTCCCGCTGATCTGAGGCTAACCTTCGAAGTCGTGCGCCCAGAGGAGGCTCCGGGCCCGAAGGCCTGAAGCGAGGGCAGTTGAGACAGGCGTGGGGCACTCCGGTGGCGTCTGCCTAGGCGACGCCTCTGTGGCCCAGCCTGCGGAGGGCAAGGAGGCAAGATGAGCACTGGTGCGGGCCAGGCGGGTAGGCCGGCGACTGTTCCTCTCTTCACCGTTGGCCTCCGGCCGCGGAAACTGCAGGCGAGGCGCTCCCCTACACACACCCGGACCGGCTCCTCCCTCCGCCGGCTTCTCCTCCTTAAAGGCGCCAGGAAGGTCGGGGCGGCGCCCGGTGCCCGCCCGCCCCCCGACTGCCCGCCCCCTGGGCCCGGGTGCACCTTTGCAGGTGGGAGCAGCTGTGGAGGCGCGGCGGGAGCCCCACAACGTCAGAGCGGGGAGGGCACTCGGAGCTCGCTGGGGCTGGCCTCCCCTGCGCGCCGACGGGGAGACTGAGGCCTGGAGAGGCCAGGGACTGTCTCAGGAGACCTTGGCGCGGGAACTCAGCGCTCCCGGACTTCACTAACCTCTGCAGCAGGCTGGGACCCGCAGGTGAAAAGGACCGGCTCCCGGCTCGCTTCACTTTTTTTTTTTTTTTTTTTTTGTCGGGAGAGGTGAGGAATGGCCGAGGGGGTGCTTGGTTCTTGTGGAGCAGAGAATGGGGAAGGAAGAAGACCTTCCAGTCGGCTGGCGCTTAAGGTATTTCAGGGGTGATTTTCAAACCCCAAAACTGCCTTGCCCATTGCCCATCCTGTCCCTCATCTTTCAGACGAGGATTCCTAGGCCCGATCGGGGAGGTGACTTGCCCCAGCCTCACCTTTGCCGCTTAACGGAGCCTCACACCTTCGGCTGTGTTAAGAGGCGCTTCGCCCGCCCGATCTGTGCCCGAGGCAGCCACTTTCTCTATTTGGGTCCCAGGTTCCTGGACTGCACGGAGTGTTTGCACCTCGAGAGACCTTCCGTTGCCAATTTTTAGGGAAAGCTCCCTCCCCATCACCTGTCTTTGGGTGACCTGGGTCCCCTCAATTCGGAGGAAAGTGGCGCACGGCTTGTAGAGGATGAAGGCTAGGCTTCTGTGCTGTCGTGGTAACCTCCTCCTCCAGTTCGCCCAGGCCAGGGAGGGCTCCAAGTGGCTCCCAGAACCCCGGGGGAAGCGGAGCAGCCCCTTCCCGAAGAGGGGCGCAAGGGCTGCGAGAGGAGGGGGCTTGAGGTGTGGGTGCTCCAGGAGCGCGCGTCTCCAGGGGAAGGGGCGGGCACAGGGGGGATCCATTTGCTTCCCGGGTGTCCGGTTTCTGAGTTCGTTTCCGGCCATCCCCCAAGGTGGGACCTCCGGCCTCACTCGAGACGCCCTGCGGCGGCCGCCCTGCTAGCCTGCGTTCGCTTGGTGGTCTTGCGCGGGTAGACCTTGGGCGGGTCCTTTCTCTGAAGCAGGGCCTCAATTTTCTGCTCCGTGAATTGGGGGCGGGAGGGCAGATGCGGACCTCGGAGTCCTTTCTGCCTTTAGGAATCCGGGTCTTGGCGCCCATCCCAGAGGTTCTAGTCCGGGTGCAGCTTTCTGCAGGGCTGCGTGTGTAGGGCGAGACGGAGCGAGTCTCAAGAGCGCGGACCGCAGGGCCTTCAGGGATTTTAATCGCGTCCTTGGTGGCTGCGAGCCCGGTGTAGGTTCCGCCCGGCGGAGCATTGAGGCAATTGCCTCCGGTAGAAAGAGGCAGAGAACTCAGATCCTCGCTCCGCCGACCCGGGTTTGGAAGCAGTTGCATGGTTTGCATGAAGACCTTCCTCAGCGGATGGGTGCTTGAATGACTGGAGATGGGCTTTTTCACTGGTTCAGCAAAACTCTGTTTCCTTCTTCCAAAGTAACGAAAAAGCAAAAATCCAGATTTCACCCTGTTACGTTTTTGCAAAAGGAAAAAAAAAGTTTAAAAAAATTTATTTTAGCCAGATTACGTCATAGCAATCTTTCAGCGCTCGATTTTGTGGCTCCGTGTATTTCCAAAATTCCAAGATTCAGATTTCCAAATTTTTAAGTTTGGATCACTATCGCAACAAGTTTTCATAAATCAAATAATACGATTCTGTAACTCTTAAGTGTCCATGGCCAGAAGTCTAAATTCTTTAACTGTAATTATATTCCTATGACTTTAAGTTTCTGCTCAAAATGTAAAAGCGAATTCCTTGTATTTTGAGATGCTTGGAACTAAGATTTTATGTCTGAAAATATGATGTCACTACCGGGAACTGTGGCTTCCTTAGTTCTTAGATATTTTCACAGCTCTGAGATATATATTACTTAATTTGAATTCCTTTCTAGAAACATCTGATTAGAAGATAAATGCATAAATGCACTTCTCTCTTCTTCCTTAATTCCAGAATGTTAGTACTGGATCCAAAGAATTACAAGATGTCAGTACTGGCTCCACTATTCTGTAACTTGAAGACTCTAATTCTGATAATTCCTATAATAGTCATGACTGTATGCTTTAATGATTGGTCTTTATGATTCTTTACTTTTAAGCTCCAATGATTATGACTAGAAGCCTCATGTCTCGGAATTTCTTGATCCTCAATGTTTTGTATCTGTGAAGCCATTCTTCTAGAGTTCCGATTCCTTTTTCTCAGACTTTGCTGCTACAGAGCTACACCTGTGCATCAGATCAAGCGTTAGCATCCTGAGATTATTACTTCCTAAGGTCAAGATTTTCATGAACAAAGAAGGATCCTAAAGATTCTATTCCACAGATGTTTTATTCTCGTAAGACATTTCAAAATTCTGTACTTTGAAGAGTCTGTAAATCCACGATGCAAAATTCGAAGTAAATGATTTGATGAACGAACTGGGACAGTTAACCGTTTGGATCAAAACTCTGCTAACAGATCCCTCAAGATGCCAGGGCGTTTCTTTGCTTTTGTCTGGTCAAGTCCTCCCTCTTCTCTGGTACAGTGTTCCTTAACATTTGTGGAGGGTAGCACATGCCACTGAGAACCATTTGAAAGCCACAGAGTGTGTTCCAGCCCCTTGGAGGTTATTCTCCTAGTTTAGAAGGGATGGGTTAGTGTAGACGTGGGCGGATGCTGGGTGATTTCCGTCTCCTTTGCACCTGCTTCCAGCCCTCAGAGTATCCCCAGCATACACCTTTGGAAAAACCCATTTTATGTTCAGTTTTTAGGGGGAGGGAAGAATGCTGGTGATCTGTAGAAAACCATGCGGCTCTTCTCCAGGAATTACTTTCCTGAATTTAGAAGTGCCCTCAGCTTTGAAGTGCCCTTAGAAGTTTTGTAAATACAAAGGAGAGGATCCGTGGAGTTATGGGAAATTCCTTCTTAGCCCTTGAACCAGATGCCCTTCATGCAGATGCAAAGGTAACTAGCTCTTCTCCCTAAGGAAATCTTGGAAATACAAGTTGGAAGGAAACTAGGCCCAGATTGCCAAAGGGACTTGCTTGAAGTCTTGTAGGGGAGGTTCTGGGCTGAAGGGGAAACTCAGGTCTTGGGGTCCTTACCTTCTGGGCTCGCAGCCTCTCAACCTTTCCTGGAGCTCTCAGAGCCTCAGTTGTGCTTGTTGGCCTGGCCTGGGTCACTCTCCTCACCAAGTGACAGTGGAAACTCCAGGCCCCAATGCTTGCAAATCAGATCCAGGAATCTTGGGACAGCAGGGAACACAGTGAGCTCTGTTTGGTTTACTCTGGGACAATCAGGATCAGCAGGCTGTATGTCTTCAGAGAGCATCAGACAGAACACTGCCGTAAAGGGGGTCCCATGTCACCGTGAGCCCAGCCCAGCCACGGATAGCTGTAGTGCTGCTGAGTGAGAGCTCTGACTACAGCTAGCTCAATGTTGGCCCAGAGACCTTGAGCCATCTGCTTCTCTTTTAGGCCTCAGTTTCCCCATCTGTAAAGTGGGGGATCCCCTACCTGTCCCCCCTCTTCCAGGGAGTCAAAAGAATGGAGCATCACTGTGCCGTGATTGTTTTCTCCACCTTTAAATTGCTTTCAGGGAAAATCTTGGACCATGGGGAACGAAAAGCTCCTGGGGCAAAGTGAAGTCATTCTCACTCATGGGGGGAGATAAGACACACACCTCAAAGTAGCGGTTGAAAGTAAAATGTTTTCTGCAGCCTAGCGCAGAGGTTTTAGATTTTGAGGCCCCTCGGGTGTGGTCTTTTTCCTCGAGTAGCACGACACAGGGACCCCCAGAGCTCGGTGGGGGCCACACAGCTTTGAGCCCTCTTGCCATTGGTTCACTTAAACGCTCTGAACGCAGAATTAGGGTCACTCTCCGAGACAGATTTAAGGAACTAGGGCTGAGAGAGGTGACTTCTGCTTCCTACCTCCCCCCCTCCCCGCCAGTCCCCCGGGCTAGCACTCCACCAGCTTCCCGGCTCCTGGCGAGGAAGCACCTCTTCCTCGCCTCTTGTCTTTCTCTGCTCCCAATCCCTGCTCCGCAGTCTTCTTCCAATCCTTCCTGCAAGTCCCCGGAGCAGAGGGCTCCGGAGCTGCCTCGGGCATCCTGGAGCTGTAAAGGGCTGCGAAAAGGGGACCCCCCCCCTTTTCTGCCAAGGGCACGGACTTTGCCCTGCGCGCACTGCGGGTCTGGGACAAAGCCGAGCCTGAGCTTGGGTCTGGACCTCACACCCGCCCAGGTTAGCTCCGCCACCTGTTCTTGGGCGCTCAGCTCAGCGAGCTTTCCCAAGTAGGGACCGAGGAGTGCAAAGCGCGATCCTGGTAAGCTCAGACCCAGCGGGCCACCGGACTGACGGGAGCTTGGTGGTGATGGTGGCTTCTCCTAGGAAAGCCATGTCCCGGTTCAGAGGTGGCAACGAGAGCCAGGAACTGGGTTTTCTCAGTGTGGCGGGTAGGCGCACGTCACTTAGATTCTGGCTCAGGCACAGACCTCTGTGGATCGTCCAGCATCCGCATTTCTTAGATTTTCCGTGCTCTCTGCAAGGCGTTGGGACTCGGAGAAGCCCATAGTTGGCACGGAAAATCATGGATATTTATGTCGAGGTAGAGTTCCTGGTTTGCAAGACAATCTCAAAAGGGCTGATGATTACTCCCCTTTCCCCACAAAGGGGAAATGCCCCAGCCTGTATTCTAGTTTAACCCCCTGGCACACACAGGAAGAGACTGTGACCTGTTCTCCCCTCTCCAGGCGAAGGTAGGCCCAGAGCAGAGACTGGGATCCTTGATGTCCCCTGCAGCCCGGTGTGGGAGCCCATCAGGATGTCTCCAGGTCCCTGGCGGCAGGCTGAGCGTGGGGCTAGGGGTGATTAGAGCTTGGCCGGGTTCCCCAGACACGTCCCTTCACTAACCCAGCACCACTGGTTGCTCAGAGCCCAGGGCAAGGGCGGGTGGTCTGGGGAAGCTGGAAGATACTTGTACCCTGGGGGCAAGTGCAGGTGTCCCAGCTCTCCTCTGGCCTCTTTCCTTAGGACATTTTGGGGCCTCTTGTATATCTCTAGGCCTGGGAGTGTGTGTCTCTCTGGTCTCCCCTTCTTTCTTTTTTTTTTTTTTTTTTTTTTTTTTTAAGATTTTATTTATTTATTTGACAGAGAGATCACAAGTAGGGAGAGAGGCAGGCAGAGAGAGAGGAGGAAGCAGGCTCCCTGCCGAGCAGAGAGCCCGATGCGGGGCTCGATCCCAGGACTCTGAGATCATGACCTGAGCCGAAGGCAGCGGCTTAACCCACTGAGCCACCCAGGCGCCCCTCCCCTTCTATCTTTCTGCCTCTGCGTGTGAGTAGGCATGTACCTGTCCTCCCTTTCTGGGAGCGTCTCTTCAGAGTTGCTCCCAAGGAGAGCCACTGGTGGGAAGTGAGGGGGCCTGCACACTTCAGCCAGTGCCAGGCTGCCCCCTCATGTCTTCCCCTGCAAAGGATGGTGTGACAATGGCAAGAAGGGATGGAGGGATGTCCGGTCAGGAGGGTACTGCAGCTGGTGGGAGTCCTGATCTTTAGCCTTTCAGGGCCAAGTCCTCTCAGAGCCCTCTGCTCCCTCCCCTCTGCTGAGCCTAGCCTGAGGAAAGGGGACACAGGGTTAGCAGGTGCCAGCCATCCGGACACATCTAAAGCTCCAGGCAGTCCTCAGCAGGACACTCTGTCTCTGCATCAACCAGGCCACTTGGCTGCTCAAGACCCTCAGTGGCTCCCCTTCATCCAAGGCAAGATCAAGTGCAGGTCAGGGCCCTCCCTGCACAATGAAGCCCCTTCCCACCCCTCTTCCCTTCCTGGGTCTCACTGCCCCCAGCTTCAGCGTACTCCCACCACGTCTTCTCTAGTTCCTTTGTGTAAGTTCATGCCCTCAGCCTGGGGAAGCAGCCCCTTCTCCCCACCTCAGCTCAAATGTCTCCTCTTCTGGGAAGTCCCCCCTTATCTGCCTGAGTAAGTGAAACACTCCCTCGTTGAACCTGCCCCAGCATGTTTGGATTTTGGCACTTGTCACATGTTTTGTGGTGTAATGATTTGGTTATGTGACTGTCTCTGTTCTTCTCTGGGAGCTCCTTAGTGGCAGGAACCGGGACTTCATGCAACTGGGCACCCAGGTCACCAGCACAGGGTCTGGCACAAGGCACAATGTGGCCCTGCTATGAGAGCCATTTAGTTAGATTTACCCAGGCCAGGGTCAATTCCTATCTCTGCCTCTTCCTAGCTGTGTGACCTTCGACCTATCTTCGACAGGCGCATCTCAGGCCTGTCCCCAACTGGGCTTTGGGGTATATCCAGGAGAGCAGGCAGAGCACTGGATCTGAAAGCACTGGATAAGTGTGGCTACAGAAAGAGGCCCCCCTCTGCCAGGTGCTAAGCAGGACATGAGAGAAGGTGAAACTTAGGGCCTTGGGTTTGCATGCAGACTTGGTTTCTGCCCAGGCAGATCTGGCCCAACCTTTTGGCAGGAGGACTGGGGAAGGCTTCAGCATTGGGCTGGGTATATTCAGAGGCACAGTCTTTAGTCCTGAAGCTG
Organism: Enhydra lutris kenyoni; assembly: GCF_002288905.1. Classification (NCBI taxonomy): domain Eukaryota; kingdom Metazoa; phylum Chordata; class Mammalia; order Carnivora; family Mustelidae; genus Enhydra; species Enhydra lutris. The sequence goes on along the minus strand of NW_019154097.1, from coordinate 7,032,222 downwards.
TCCATGTGCTCCACCCATAGGGTGGGAGTCTAAGGGCTGTGGGGCTGGTTAGATCTGGGCTTGCCCTCCTGAGGTGTGTTTGGACATACTCCAGGAGTAGGAAAGAGATGAGAGGCTGGTGCTGGGGTCCTTTTAGAGGATCCCACCTCCTGCTGGTGTATGTGGCTTTCTGTCTTTCCTGACTTCTGGCCAGGCCAGACTAGCCCCAGATGGGGTGGCCAGATGGACTGCTGAAACTTGGCTCTGGGTCAGTGGAATAACAGTAGTGAAACCTCTCGCAGGCTTCTATTATTTCCTTTTCCAACGTTCTAACTTTCTCATAGATGCCAAGTACTACCTGTTTGTAGTTTGTGGAGCTGCCTGTGATCATTGCTGGGGGGACCAGTTTTCTGGCCAGGGATGATCGGCATTGGCTTTACCCAATGAATAAGGTGACCCAAGCTCAGGTAAGTAGCTCTGCCTCCTTTTCCAGGTTCACTTTGCCGACCACCTCCTAGTCCTCCCCCCTTGGGAACTGAGTTTCTGTCATTTATGGTATTGAAATAACCTAAATGGACTAACAGCAATGGAAGACTTTCACCGAGAAGAAAAGAATGTGTCCTTCACATCACACACTAGTTCTGTTCAGCGTTTTGTCCACGATTTAGAAGACCTAGAAGGCAAGCTGATTGAGCTTGTGGCTGACCCCCCACCGAGGTGCTGCTGCTGGAAGTTGATAGATGCGAGACTCAGAATAATCACCAGGTTGGGAGACTGAGCCAAAACCAACAAAGGAGATATTTTTAAAAAGTGTTATGAAAACATTGTAACATTACAGGAGACAAAACAGGAAGAAAAAGCCAGTCACATGCCAATTACCTCTCAATCACCAACTAGGTTTTCCTATGTTCTGGTTTTTTTTCTTCTTTGTGTTCTTACACTTGTATGTCTGTTTGCATAGGTATAATCATAGTGTACTACAATTCTGTAGTCTTCACCCACAATGCATTTGCATTATTTTGCAAACATAACTGCATGTTACCCCTTACTTTCCATTTTTCATCTACAATTGTGAGCTAAATGCTCTAGTGTTGACTTAACCCTATCATGCTCGCTTGGCAATTAGGTAATTCTCAAGATCTTTGATTTAGGTGATACCATGAATGTGTTTGTACAAAGAGCTTTTTATTTCTTTTGACATATCCTTAAAACAAATTCCTAAGAGTGAGATTTATGGGGCCAGGAGTGTTTTTATGGCTCTTAATATTGTGCTACCAAATTATCTCCAAGGCATTCTGCAACTTACTACAATCAAGATAATTAACATATCCATTATCCCTGAAAGTTTCCTTGGACCACTTGGTTTATCTGCTCCACCCTGCCTCTTCGTAGGCAATTACTGATCTACTTAGGGCACTATATTTTGCATTTAATAGAATTTTATCTAAATGGAATAGCAACTGTATTCTTTTTGTCTGGCGGCTTTCTCTCAGCATAGGTATTTTGATTCTCGTCCATGTTGTGATATCAATAGTCAATTCCCTTTTTAATTTTTTTTTTTTTTTTTTGCTAAGTAGTATTCTATTATATGGATACACACAATTGTTTCTCTATTCACTTGTTGATGGACATTTGGACTGTTTCCATTTTTGGCTATTACAGACAAAACTGCTATGAATGGTTGTGTAGAAGTCTTCGTGTGGACCTATGTGTTTATTTCTCTTGGGTAAATATCTAAGAGAGGAATGTCTAGGTCAGATGGTAGATATATGTTTAGATTTTTAAGAAATTGCCAGAATTTTTCACAAAGTGGTTGTAATTTCACTCATTTCTCCTAGCGGTATATGAGAATTCCAGTTGCTCTACCTCCTCACCAATATTTGATATGTTCAGTTTTTCAATATTTTACCCTTTTTAGGGGTGCCTGTCTGGCTCAGTCAGTGGAGCATGAAACTCTTGATCTCAGGGTTGTGAGTTCGAGCCCCATGGTAGATGTAGAGATTACTTAAAAATAAAATCTTAAAAAAAAAAGTACCCTTTTTAGTGAGTGTACTATGTACTAGTATCTCATTGTAGCTTTAATTTGCATTTTTCTCAGGATTAATAATATAGTATTCATTGTCATGTAACAAATTACCCCCCAAATCAGTGGCTTAAAACACCAAACATTTATTATATCACAGTTTCTCTGGGTCAGGAATCTGGGTGCGGCTTAGCTGGGTGTTAGAGGAAAATTGGAGAGAAGAAGTAAAAAAACAAAGGGCTGGAAAAGTGGACAGAAGAAAAATGAATTAATGGACTTAAAAGAATTATTGTTCAGCTCAAAGTAGTTGTTCTTAAACCTATTGTCAGGCTGTAGTTCTATAGGTTGGAGGAGTTTGTTCCTGATGAGTCTGGGAAATGGAACGTTTGTTGAGTAAGGTACCTGTAATAGGGGTTTGAATAGGAGCTATATGTTAGTTCATTTAATCATTCCTCAGAACAGTCCCATTTTACAGATTGAGAAATTGAGATCTGAGAAGTGAAGTAAAACTTGGCCAAGACCATCTACCTGAGATGGATTTGAGCTCCCTCTTTCTTGCCAGAGCCTGTGTTCTTACATCACAGTACCCTAGTATATTTCTGTGTTAAGATACTTCCAACTCTGCCTCTTGGTGTCCTTTGCCTCCAGAGCCAATGGGATTTCTCTGAGAAAGTTCTAATGGCCAGTAAGTAGTGCAGCTCCTCTCATTACTCAGATCTCTAGTTGTGGTAGCCCAAGTGTTGGTGGAGCTTGAGCCATGTTGCAAAACCTCCCACCTTCCCTAAGCCTAATAGACTCGAGTGGCCTCCGTGATGTTGACCTCACTTAGTAAGAAGACTGTAGGTCTTTGCTTTGGCTACCTCCATGAATGATTTTTGCCCCATAATGGAAGTCACCCGTCGCCCAGCCCAAGATGTCCTCTGCCCTGTCAGCATCCACCCTGGACTAACACCCATAGATACAATAAATCTTGGATGTGATGCCACTTCAAGTTTTAGCTCCAAGCAGTAAGTGGGTTTGGAAGGTCCAGTCTTCTCTCCAGCCTTAGTTTTTCAGCTATCTCATTGAGGGGGAGGATCTGGTTGGCCGCATTAGAACCCCATAGAAGAGAAGAGTACAAAGTCTGTTCCAGTCTCTAAAAGCACTAGGCATTTTCTATTGATGAAGTTATTCATAGGTCTTGCATTAAAACTATGGCACACATAAAATGCAGATCCACTTACAGAAGTTACTAAAGTTTTGGCCATATTTTTGGACATGAAGTTCCTCAACGTTTACAAAAAAGTGTATCTACCATTCATGTATGTGTGTATGTTTTAAGAACTGTGGAATTTGTACTTGTTAAGAAAAGGATCCTCACTCTCAAAATGATTGAGAAGCACTAAGAGATTCCCTATCCCTTCTATAACCAGAGGGAGTAATACTAAACATATTTAACAACCACAGTGTTTTTCAATGAGTATAAAGTTACAGTTATACAAGGTGAGTAAATCATAGAAACCTGCTGTGGGACACTTAACAATACAGTGTTGTGAACTAAAAATGTGTTAAGAGGGTAGATCTCATGTTAAATGTTCTTTTTTTTTTTTTAAGAAATTTTATTTATTTATTTGACAGAAAGAAAGAGAGTGCACATGTAAGCACATAAATGGGGAGCAGCAGAGGGAGAGGGAGAGCAGGGAGCAGGGAGCCCGATATGGGGCTCAGTCCCAGGATTCTGGGATCATGACCTTAGCCAAAGGCAGATGCTTAATGACTGAGCCACCCAGGCACCCACATGTTACATGTTCTTTTTTTTTCTTGAACTTAGTGCCATTTTATTATTTTTTTTTTCTCAAGGACTGAAAACATTTATTTTTTTATTAACATATAATGTGTTATTTGCATCAGGAGTATAGGTCTGTGATTTATCAGTCTTATACAATTCGCAGTGCTCACCATAGCATATACCCTCCCCATTGTCCATCACCCATCCGCCCCATCCCTCCCACCCCCCTCCACTCCAGTAACCCTCAGTTTGTTTCCTGAGATTAAGAGTCTCCGATGGTTTGTCTTCCTCTCTGGCCTTATCCTGTCCCAATTTTCCCTGCCTTCCCCTATGAGCCTCTGTCTTGTCTCTCAAATTCCTCATATTGGTGAGATCATATGATAATTATCTTTCTCTGATTGACTTATTTCGCTTAGCATACTACCCTCCAGTTCCAATCACATTGTTGCAAATAGCAAGATTTTGTGGTTTTTGATGGCTGCATAATATTCCATTGTATATATACTCCACATCTTCTTTATCTATCATCTGTTGATGGACATCTGGGTTCTTTCTATAGTTTGGCTATTGTGGACATTGTGTTACATATTCTTAACACACACACAGGAGTATAGTAATTCTTTTGGAGGAGATGGATATGTATGTTACTTTGGGATGATGGTATCACCAGCGTATCCATATAACCAAACTCACCAAAATGTGTGCATTAAATATGTGCTGTGTTTTGTGTATCTATTATATGTCAATAAAGCTGTTGAAAAAAACCCAAACCAACAAGTCAGGGGTATTAATCAACCAGAATGTAGGCACTGGAACAGAGGCAAATCAGAATGAAGGACTGCATTACAGCATCCCTCCCCTCCAGGGTTTCAGGCTTTAACCCTGCAGTCATAGAACCTTGGGAATCCCAAGGAATCCCAGACGAAGTGTTGAGACAACCTGGACAGCTGGGAGCATGGATATGGGTGGGGGCAGGAGTTTGGACAGTTGCTGTTTACCTATAGAGCATCTCAGTATTTCGATACCTAAGTATTCAGAGATTGAGTGGAGGTCATCCTTCCAGTTGCTGCACGGAGATGGCATACCATGCCTGGGCACCGGCTTCGACTCCTGCATCCCTCTACAGCTGACTTCCCAAGGTGCATAGTACCCATCTGCCCCAAATTTGACTTTTAAATTCTGGGCAGTTTTCCACCCAGGTGGTAAACTTGTGACCCTCCAAAGCTGGTTATGGTTGAATGAGCTCATCTCTTCTTCACTACCTGCATACAAGTGAGCTGTGTAAATGAAAGGAGTCAGAAGTCGGTTCTGGGTTCACATAGCAGCTCTTCTGCTTTTTTCCATATGCTTTCTAGGGCACTGACCTCAGTTTTATAGTCAGTTAATGGGATGGTGACATCTGTCCTGTCTCCCTCATAAGGCTGTGTTGAGGTTTAAATGACAGGAAGGAGGAGAAGTGCTTTGCAAACTGTAAAGACTGTGCACACATGAGTGGGTCTCTGTTCCATAGGCTGGAGGATCCGAGATCTGAGATCTGAGATCTGAGAATGCTGCTTGTCTGCTTCTGATTGAATCAGGGGTTATAGACCTGAATGTTCCCTGACTATTCTCAGATGTGATCATAATATAGCTTCAGCTTTTTATGGGGAGGGAAATGGTGGGCTGCAGAAAGTGTGCTCTTTCTTCTCCCTTAACTCTGCAAAATTAGAGCTAACATGGACTGCTAGAGACTACTGAATTCATCCCCTTCATTTTATAAATGGGGTCACTGAAGTCCAGAGAGGGCCAGTGAGTGGGCCAAGACCATACAGTCAGTTAGTGGTGAAGCTAGAACCGGGTCTGATGCTCAGCTCTTTTCATCACAACATATAACGTGTCTCGTGGCAAACCACTCATTCACGTTTTCATTCATTCAACAGCATTATTGTGTCCCTACTAAATGGCGGGCTCTGTGCTATTTTGGGGATAGACGAGTTGGGTGCAATTCTGCTGTCTGGTTGCATATGACACTGGGCAGAGAATGCCCTTTCAGCGTCCTGAGAGGGGACCAGATAAAGTGTTACCTCTATGGGTCTGGCAACCTTTTGGGGAGGGGGCTGGGGTCGTTTTTGAGAATAGTCGGGAAAAGTGTGGTGCGGAAGTTCAGTGATGCTGACCTAACACCAGGCAATAACCAAGCATCTTCATCTCCAGCCACTCACATCGCAGACGCGGATGTTGAGGCCCCAAGAAGGGAAGGGATACAACCAGGGACTCGAGCTGGAAAGTGCCCGTGCCCCTTTGAGAACAGGGTGTGATTCCAGCGCCTTGTGGATCTTGTGAACTGGTGCAATTTAGGTAGAGAGAACATGAGTTTGGGTGCTGAAGAGACCTGGGTTCAAATTCCAGCTCTGCCATTTCCCAGCTCTGTGAGTTTGGGCCAGTTACTATTTTGAGGACTTTTTCTCACGTGCAAAAGAGAGAGAACAGGGTACTTACCTCCCAGGGCTCCTGGGAAGGTGAAATCAGTGCCTTGGACTGGAGCTCCTAGCTAGGGCCCGGCGTGCAGCGGGCACCTCATACGTGTTTCTTTGCTGCCCTACAGCCCTTCCTGTGGGCGGCTTATCAGTAACCGAGGGACCAAGTACTCCTGGCTCTCTGCTCCTGAGCCCTGTGCTTCCAGGGGAGAGGCCTTGAAGATGTTCCTCAGTTGAACTATAAGGTGGCAAAGGTGAGGTTTGCTGAAGGCTCAGACGTGCAAATTGGGGCTCTCTCCCCCGAAGTGCTCTCTTGGGCTCTCTCTGTCTCTCTCTCATGGGTGGGGACTCCTCAAAGCTCCCTTAGGCCCAGTTTGGATGCCCAGAGCCAGTGCCATGCCTGACTGCACAGGGTGTCAGTTTTGCCTTGTGCCTGCTGCATTCCGGCTGTGTATGTCAGCACCTTATGAAAATCTTCCAGGTCTCGGCTTTGAATAGCCCCTTGGCTGCCTGGGAGGGAAGAGGCTGCCTCTGTTTTGCCTGTCAAATCCTCCGCTTTGTCTGTCTGCAGACAGGTAGGCCAGGTCCCCTGACATAATACCGCCGGGACCATCGCTGTCAAGGCTGATTTTGTCCCGCTCACGCTGAACAAACAGCCATTCAGACCCACCAGCAGAGGCCATGCATAGCAGGCGTTGCTATTCTCCCCATGCAGTTTGATGACAAGCTCTAAGCAGAGGCTGACTGCCCCAGCGGGGAAGGGACTGAGCTCTGACTTGCCTCTCCCAGCCGCTGCCAGTCTTCCTTTCCTAGCTGAGTCAAACCTTCCAAAGGACTCCCACGTTCGCTCTGGCACTGGCTGCGCCTGTGATACAGGGAGTGGGCAAACCGAGAGGGAGACCCTGATCTAGAAAGAACCTGGAAAACGCATAGAGAACCCGATAACCTGCCAAATTTCTTCTTCTGCCTTAACCGCTAGGAGCCCTGGAACAAACTTAGTACTGGAGGCAATAATGAACTCATCCCAGTTGCCTGGTAACATCTTTAATCAAGTTTTCTTTAATGTACTTTTTTGTGATGGTAAAATACACGTAACATAAAAGCTACTGGTAGCGACATCCGGTACATCGGCAGTGCCTGCAACCATTGCCATTCTCTAGCTTCGGAACTTTTTCATCACCCCGGAAGGAAACTGTTTACCCATTGAGCAGTCCTTCCCTGCTCTTTCACTTGTGAGACAGCACAGGTATCCTTGTGAAGTGAATAGGGGGTACGGTCTCTAAACACAAGTAATAAAAAAGAGAGAAGTCGTAAATTTTATTGCGTTAACTAGATGCATTCACTTTTTATTTTATTTTTCCATATTCACTTTTGTTTCCTTCTCTTCTTTGTTCAATTAGGGACTGAGTTATGGCTCATTTCTTTTCTTTCTTTTTTTTTTTTTAAAGACTTTATTTATTTATTTGACAGAGAGTGAGAGAGGGAACACAAGCAGGGGGAGTGGGAGAGAGAGAAGCAGGCTTCCAGCTGAGCAGGGAGCCTGATACAGGGCTGAATCCCAGGACCCTGAGATCATGACCTGACCTAAAGGCAGACACCTAATGACTGAGCCACCCAGGCATCCTTATGGTTCATTTCTGATTTGGCTGTGTCATAGCAAATTACCTCCTTTCTTCTCTCTGCCTTTCCGCTCTTCCTTTTTCCCTTCCTTCACACCTTCAGATCTATTGTCTATCTGACCTATCATCATTCTCTCAAAAATCTATGAAAAAAAATCTGTCTATGAACTATGTATGTGTCTATCTATCCATCTATCTATCCAATCTATCTATGTCATCTATCTTCCTACTCTCCATCCATCTATCTGTGCCTCTCTTTGTAAACCTAGATCATTGGCTCTCAGTCTTGTACCTTAGAATCACCTAGGGGTTTTAAAATCTGTTGCTTGGGTCCCATCCCAGGCCAGCTGAAATAAAAACGTTTGGTGTGGGACCTAGCTAGGCATCTGTATATTTTTTAAAAGTTCTCCCATGTGATTGTGATGCATGATGAAGGTTAAGAATTATTCACTTAAATTAACTTCTCTGATGATACTTATCCTTCTGCAGAAACTTCTTATTTCAGTTCTGGTCCTCTGTTGGTCTCTTTTTGTTGTTGTTGTTGTTTTTACATAAATAGCTATTTACCACATGTAATGGTGTATAATCTGCCTTCTAACAGTATGTATAAACAACTTCCTATGTACTAAAAACAAAAAAACAACTTCCTATGTACTGAAATAATTTCTAGAAGCATTATCTTAAAGGCTGCCTAGTATTGTATTAACATATATGTTACATTTATTTCATCAGTCTCCTCTTGGGATTTTGATTAGAATTTTATCAAATCTATAAATGAATTAGGGAAATTTTATGTATATTTGATAAATTTAGTTCATTTAACTTAAAAGTATGAAATTTTGATTGTAGATATTAACAAAAACAAATGATGAGTACCCCGGGTACTCATTGTCTGGCTCCAACAAGTGGTCACTCCTATTCACTTCTGCCTCATCCATAGCCCCATCTTATTCTACAATCCTATAATTTTGAGACAAACCCCAGACATCATATAAATTTATCTGCAAGTATTTCAGTACATATCTCTAAAAGAAAACAAAACCCCAATAACATTGCTGTGCCAAAATAAAAGAAATTAACAGTAATCCCTTAATATCATCAAAGGAAGCTTGATGGCTTGTGATGGTTCAGATATCCAAATGCGTCATAAAGGTATTTGTTTAATTTTTACATTTTGTTTGGGATTAAAATTTTTCTTATTGTGCTCATCAAACTTAGAATTGTTTTGATTGGTCTTAACTCTCATTAATTTATAAATTCCCAAACCATCTTTAATTTTTTCCTAGGAATTTATTTGTCAAAGAAACTGGATTGTTGGTCTCATAGAGTTTCATAGCGTTTCCCACATTATGGACTATATTTTTATGGTGTATTTTATCTTGTTTCTCTGTCTTCCGTATTTCCCATTCATTGGCGGCTAGGGCTTAAAGTTTATATATTTAACCTTCCAATTCATGAACGTTTTATTCATCACTTTAAATTAGGTTTTCCTTAATGTCTATCAATAACATTTTCTATTTTTCGCCATAAAAGTCTTGCATATCTTAAAATTATTTCTAGTATTTGTTTTGGGGTTTTGGGGGATAAAATTGGAAATGTTAGCTGTTCTTTTTCTTTTTTCCCCAGCTTTATTGTGATATAACTGACATATAACATTGTGTAAGTCTCAGGTGTGCAATGTGATGATTTGATACAAATATGTTGTGTATATCGCAAAATGTTTACCATGGCTGAGTTACTTACATTCTTCACTGTACATAACTACACTTTTTGTTGTGTTGGTGAGAACATTAAAATCTACTCTGTCAATAATTTTCAGAAATACAATATCCTATTTTAATTACCATGCTGTACATTAGATCCCCAGAACTTATTGCTCTGATGAGTGAAAAGTTTGTATCCTTTGACCAATATTTCCTCCAGCCTCTAGCCCCTGGCAATGACCAATCCACTCTCTGTTTCTAGGAGTTTGACTTTTTAGATTCCACATATAAGTGAGAGATTATCCAGTATTTGTTTTCCTTTGACTTAAGAAATGTTAACTCTCCTTAAATTGTCCTTTCTATTTGTTTGTTGCTGATGGCTACAAATACAACTATTTTTTTTAACCTTTGATTTTTAACAGCAACTGGTTAAACTCGCTTAAAACTTTAATAATTTATTTTAAAGTTCTTTGATTTTGGGGGTGCCTGGGTGTCTCAGTGGGTTAAGCCTCTGCCTTTGGCTCGGGTCACGATCTCAGGGTCCTGGGATCAAACCCCGCATAGGGCTCTCTGCTCAGCAGGGAACCTGCTTCCCCCTCTCTCTCTGCCTGCCTCTTCGCCTACTTGTGATCTCTGTCAAATAAATAAATAAAATCTTAAATAAAATAAAATAAAATAAAGTTCTTTGATTTTTAAATGAAGATAATCACATAGTCGTATAATTATACAATCTTATATAATCTGAATAACAACACTTGTTTTATATATATTTGTTTCTTCTATATATATCTATATCTATAACTTTTTTTCCTTATTGCTCTCAGTGCAGTAATGAATGGAAGGGATGATACTGGGCATCCTTGGTTTAATCTCTATTTTATTTATTTATTTATTTATTTTTTAAAGATTTTGTTTATTTGTCAGAGAGAGAGAGAGAGAGAGAGAGAGAGAGCATGAGCACAGGCAGACAGAGTGGCAGGCAGAGGCAGAGGGAGAAGCAGGCTCCCTGCCGAGCAAGGAGCCCGATGCAGGATTCGATCCGAGGACATTGGGATCATGACCTGAGTTGAAGGCAGCTCTTTAACCAACTGAGCCACCCAGGCGTCCCTGATCTCTATTTTAAAAGAATTTTTAATGTTTCATAATTAGATGTTCTATTTTGCTGTAGGTTTTCATTTGTTTTTGATATACTTATCAGGTTAAGAGGTTTCGCTCTGTAACCAGATGTTAGGAAATTTTGTCTTAAGTTGGATGTTAATTTTTCAAATGCTGTTTCCCCATCTGTTGAGATAACCACATTCTTTAATCTGTTAATATTAATCTGATTTTTTAAAATATTGCACCTTGCATTTTGTGAATAAACCTTAACTGGAACATAATGCGTTAGTATTTTTATATATTATTGGATTTGTTTTGCTAATAATTTGTTTGGAATTTCTGCATCGAGCTCATCTATAAGGTTGGTCTGAATGATCTTTTCTTTTAATGTTATTTTCAAGCTTTCATATCAAATTATGGTATAATCATAAAATAATTTGGAAGATAGTTACTTATTTTCTATTAGAATTATTTTTTCTTGGGATGCTTGGGTGGCTTTGTTGGTTAAGCATCTGGCTCTAGATTTTGGCTCAGGTCATGATCTCAGGGTTGTGACGTCAAGCCTGTGTAGGGCTCCATGCTCAGCGGGGAATCTGCTTGAGATTCTCTCTCTCTCCCTCTGTCCCTTGCCCTGCTTGTGCTCTCTTTCTCTTAAATAAATAAATAAGTCTTTTTATAAAAAGAATAATTTTTCTTAAGAGTTTGATGGAATTTGCTATTCAGATCTTCTGAGTTTTTTTCCTTTGTAGAAATATTTTCAACACTTAATTCAATGTATTTGATCATAGGACAACTTGATTTTGTATTTCTTCTTAAGTCAGTTTTTAAAATATTAAAAGATTTTTTAAAAATTTTATTTATTTATTTGACAGAGAGAGACAGCGAGAGAGGGAACACAAGCAGGGAGAGTGGGAGAGGGAGAAGCTGGCTTCCCGCTGAGCAGGGATCCTATGAGGGGCTTGATCCCAGGACGCTGGGATCATGACCTGAGAATGAATCATCACTTGAGCCTAAGGCAGATGCTTAACAACTGAGCCACCCAGACGCCCCTATTTTTTGAAGCAGTTTTAGGTTCACAAAAAAATTGAGGGAAAAGTATAGACAGCTCCTACATTTTTTTTCTTTTATTTTTTTTGTATTTTAAAAAAATTATTATTTTTTTTAAAAAGATTTTACTTATTTATTTGACAGACAGAGATCACAAGCGGGCAGAGGCAGGCAGAGAGAGAGGAGGAAGCAGGCTCCCCGCTGAGCAGAGAGCCCGATATTGGGCTTGATCCCAGGATACTGGAATCATGACCTGAGCCAAAGGCAGAGGCTTTAACCCATTGAGCCACCCAGGTGCCCCTAAAAAATTATTTTTTTAATTTTTATTTTTTAATTAACATATAATGTATTATTAGCCCCAGGGGTACAGGTCTGTGAATCGCCAGGTTTACACACTTCACAGCACTCACCATAGTACATACCCTCCCCAATGTCGTAACACAGCTCCTACTATTTTCCACCAACTCCCTCCCCAGCCATCCCCATTATCTCTATCTCTAGCCAGAGTGGTACATTTGTTAAAATTGATGAACCAACATTGATACATCATTATCCATTAAGTCCATCATTATCAATTAAGTCCAAACTTAATGTAATTAAGTTTACATTAGGCGTCACTCTTTGTGTTTACATCCCATGAATTTTGACAATTGTATAAGGACATGTAGTCTTCATGACAGTATATAGAATAGTTTAACTACTCTAAGATCCCCTGTGGGGCTGGGGTGGAAATCCCCTGTGTTCCACCTGTTCACATCTCCCTGCCCTCAACCACGGCACCTATCTTTTAATGTCCCCATAGTTTTGCCTTTTCCAGGATGCTATGTGGTTGGAATCATAGAGTATGGAGTCTTTTTTAGATGGGCTTCTGTCTCTTCATAGTATGAGATTCCTTTATGTCTGTTCATGGCCTAATGGCTCATTTCTTTTTAGCCCAGAATGATAATATCCCATTGTATACAAATACCACAGGCTATTTATCGATTCACTTACTAAAGGACATCTTGGTTGCTTCCAGTTTTGGCAATTACGGATAAAGTTGCTATAAACACTTATGTTCAGGTTTTTATGTAGACATCAGTTTCAGTCCATTTGGATAAATACGAAGGATCACGATTGCTGGGTCATATGGTAAGAGTATGCTTAGTTTTATAAGAAACTACCAAACTATCTTCCAAAGTGACTGTACCATTTCACATTCCCACGAGCAGTGAACGAGCTCCTTGATGCTCTATACCTTTGCTAGTACTTGGTGTTGTCAGTATTTTGGATTTCTACCATTCTGATAGGTATGAAGTGGTATCTCAGTGTTCTAATTTGCAATTCCCTAATGATGTATGATATCACTTGCCATCTGTATATCATGTGTGTCTGTGAAGTATCTGTTCAAATCTTTTACCCATTTAAAAAATTGGGTTATTTTCCTAGTGTTGAGTTTTTAAAATTCTTTGTATGTTTTGGATAAGAATCAAATATCAGATTTGTCTTTTGCAAATGTTTTCTCCTGATTTGTAGCTTGTCTTCTCATTCTCTTATCAGTGTCTTTCACAGAATAGAAGTTTTCAATTTTAATGAAATTGTCTAATTTATCAATTTTTTCTTTCATGCATCATGCCTTTGATATTCTTTTTTTTTAAAGAATTTATTTATTTATTTGACATACAGAGATCACAAGTAGGCAGAGAGAGGAGGAAGCAGGCTCCCCACTGAGCAGAGAGCCCGACACAGGGCTCCATCCCAGGACCCTGGGATCATGACGTGATCTGAAGACAGAGCCTTTAATCCACTGAGCCACCCAGGCACCCCGCCTTTGATGTTCTATATAAAAAAGTCATTGCCAAACTCAAGATACATCTATATTTTCTCCTGTGTTATCCTCTAGGAATTTTATTATTTTGAATTTTACATTTTGGCATATGATCCATTTTGAGTATTATCCGTATTTTGTGAGGGATGTAAGGTCTTTGTCTAGATTTTTTTCTTTTTTAACGTGTAAATGTCCAGTTTTCCCAGCATCATTTGTTGAAAAGACTATTCTTTCTCCATTGTATTGCCTTTGCTCCTTTGTCAAAGATCATTTGACTATTTGTGTGGATCTGTCTCTGGACTGTTTATTCTACTCCATTGATGTATTTGATTTTGGTTTTGTTTTGTTTTTGCCAATACCATTGTCTTGATTACTGTACTTTTTTTTTTTTAAGATTTTATTTATTCATTTGAGAGAGAGAGAGAGTGCATGAGTGGGGTAGGGGGTAGGGGCTGAGAGCAAAGGAGAAGTGGACTTCCCTCTGAGCAGGAAGCCCAATGCGGGGCTCTATCCCGACCCTGAGATCATGACCTGAGCTGAAGACAGATGTTCAACCGACTGAGCTACCCGGGGGCCCCTTGATTATTGTAGTTTTACAGTGAGTTTTAAAGTTGAATAGTGTCAGTCCTCTGACTTTGTTATCCACTAACATTATGCTGGCAATTCGGAGCATTTGCCTCTTCACATAAACTTTAAAATGAGTTGGTTCATATCCACAAAATACATTTTTGGGATTTTGACTGTGATTGTGTTGAATCTATAGATCAAGTTGGGAAAAACAGATATCTTAAAAATGCTGTTTTCCTAACCGTGAATATAGACTATCTCTCAGTTTATTTAGTTTTTCTTTGATTTATTTTATTAGAGTTTTATAATTTTCCTTATATAGGCTTTGTATAAATTTCTTTAGATTTATATGTAAATATTTCTTTCTTTTTTTGGTGCCAATGTAAATGATACTGTAATTTCAAATTCCAATTGTCCCTTGTTATATGGGACAGAAGTTGACTTTTGTATATTAACCTTGTATTCTGCAAGCTTGCTATAACTTCCCATTATTTCTAGGACTTTTTTTTTTTGTCAATTCTTTGGGATTTCCTACATAGGCATTTATGTCATCTGTGAATTAAGATAGCTTCCTTTCTTTCTTTCTTCCTCCCTCTCTCTCTCTTCCTTCCTTCCTTCCTTCCTTCCTTCCTCCCTCCCTCCCTCCCTCCCTCCCTCCCTTCCTTTTCTTTTTTTTTTTTTTTTTTTTTTTTTTTAAAGATTTTATTTATTTATTTGTCAGAGAGAGAGAGAGACGGAGAGAGAGCAAGCACAGGCAGACAGAATGGCAGGCAGAGGCAGAGGGGGAAGCAGGCTCCCCGCTGAGCAAGGAGCCCGATGCGGGACTCGATCCCAGGACGCTGGGATCATGACCTGAGCCGAAGGCAGCTGCTTAACCAACTGAGCTACCCAGGCGTCCCTGTATATTCTTTTTCTTATTGCAGTACCTGGGACTTCTTATTATTGATTTTTAGTTTAATTCTATTGTGGTCTAAGAGTATACATTGAATCATTTCTATTCTTTTAAATTTGTTAAGATGTTTTATGGCTTAGAATGTGGTCTGTCTTGGTAATTGTTCCATATGAGCCTGAGAAGAATATGTATTGTGCTATTGTTGGGTGAAGTATTCTGTAAATGGTTAGTTATTGTCATAGCCTTATGTTCATATTTTCTAGTTTCTTTTATTTCTTGATACATAATTATTCTGATAATTCTAATAGCTTAAGTTTGTAATTTTTACAGTTCTGATCTACCATGTCCTTTTTGTATGTATTACATTTCTGACTATGAGATACTAGTTTTTATTGGAACTTAATCTTTGGAAATTCCATGGACTTTATATCCTCTCCCTCTTTCTTTCTTTTAAGAAGTAGAAATACTCTCCTAAGTTTCTCTGTTCCTTTCCTATATGAAAGTCACCTGGGGGGCACCTGGGTGGCGCAGTGGGTTAAGCCTCTGCCTTTGGCTCAGGTCATGATCCCAGGGTTCTGGGATTGAGCCCCGCATTGG
The DNA here is from genome assembly GCF_002288905.1 of Enhydra lutris kenyoni. NCBI lineage: Eukaryota > Metazoa > Chordata > Mammalia > Carnivora > Mustelidae > Enhydra > Enhydra lutris. Next base: position 7,016,666 of record NW_019154097.1, on the reverse strand, counting down.
GCTTTCTGCTTGGTAGGGAGCCTGCTTCCTCCTCTCTCTCTCTCTCTGCCTTCCTCTCTGTCTACTTGTGATCTCTGTCTGTCAAATAAATAAATAAAATCTTTAAAAAAAAAAAAAAAAAGAAAGTCACCTGGGTCTTATATAAAGTTATTGATTCACATTTTTAAAAAGATTTTATTTAAAAAGTGGGCTTTAACCCACTGAGCCACCCAGGCGCCCCTGATTCACATTTTTTACTTTCAAAACTCTAGTATGTTACTTTATTGTCTTTCACACTACTTTTGCAGATAGAAATTTGAAGCTGATTGAGCTGATTTTCTTCTTTTGTCTTAATTTTTTTTCTGTCTTTGGAGATTTTCTCTTTTTTATATCTTATGGTTCTGTTTTCCTGAATATATTCAAATGACTTCTAAATATATTCACTGACTTTTCATAGGAAGTGATAAAGCCTTTCAATTCCTGAATTGTCATATTTCATCTCTGATAAGTTCTCTTTTATAGCTTTTATTATAGCTTGTTTCATTTATTCCAATTTTTTAAGGAACACCAGTTAAGTGCATATTGGTTTATGCTTGTTTTTCCTCTGTCATTTTGCCTTTCACTAGTTTAGTGTTCTGAGAAAGTGGTTTTAATTCCCTACAACATTAAAAAGCAATTTTTATTTGCCTGTGAGAATTCATCATTCTCTTATTACTGGACATCATCAGTGCCCTGCCTGACATTTACCTTGGCACTCACCTCTGCACATCGGAGGCTGCTTACTGTGAACGCCTATGACTTCACTCTTGGTCCCCATGTACAGCAAATTGGAAGTTCCAGGAAGTGAACATTCTCAGAAGCCACATCAAACAATGACAGATGAGGAGTTGAAAGGTAAGTGCCCAAGGTTCCTTACTTCCAGGTGGGAAAACGCTGAGGTATGGTCTACACTGTTGAGCAGAATTTTCCAGTTTCCCATGGTGGAAACCTGCTCAATAACTTAGCCATTATACGCTTGCTTTCCTTCCCCGATCCACTGGTGCTTCCTGGGATCACTTCCGGTATAAACTACTTGCAGTCACAGCCTTGCTACAGTGTCTACTTCTGGAGAAACACACCCTAAAACAGACATTGAAAGTATTTCCAATTTTTGCTATTATAAACAATATATTGATGAGTATATATTTGTACATGGGTCTTTTTTTTTTTTTAAGATTTTATTTATTTGTCAGAGAGAGAGCACAAGCAGTCAGAGTGGCAGGCAGAGGCAGAGAGAGAAGCAGGCTCCCTGCTGGACAAGGAGTCTGATGCGGGACTCGATCCCAGGACCCCGGGATTATGACCCAAGCCAAAGGCAGAGGCTCAATCAACTGAACCACCCAGGCGTCCCTGGGTCTTTGTTTGCATCTTTCACTATTTTTTCTAGAATAGACTCCCCAAAGTGGAATTGCTAGGTCACAGGGCATAAATATTTTGTTTTGCTTATTTTATTTTATTTTTTAGGTCATAAATATTTAAAATCTGTAAAATAGATATTGCCAAATTTCAGGTAAGACTTAGGCAGAAATTGGACAGCAAGCAGTTTATAGCTGAACCCTCTGAGACCAGGGTGCTGATGAAATCTTCATTATTTCTGCTGGCCCATATCCTTATAGTCTTAAAGGATATGAGCAGTGTAGGCTTTTTCAAGTGAAAGGAGTAAATGCTGGCTGTGTTTGATTTTTTGTTAGGTCAGCCTCACATACTAATCTTATTCAAATGTATCCACCCTTATTTTGCCTTTTTAAACCATTAGTCTCTCTCTGTGCCATCCTGTCAGACTCTAACCTTAGCCACGGTCCTCCTCATGCTTACACTGTTTTATTTATGCAGTTTATCTGAGGTCCTTCTAGTGATCCTCAATTTGATAAGCAGATATGAACAGATCTGTTTGGAAAACTGGAAAGCATGTTGAGCCCAGACCTAGGGTTCAGGGTTTGTAATTTTGGATTCATCCCCTTTCCTCTCTTAGCCTCAGTTAGAGTTGAGGAAAACTAGGCTAGAGAGAGGCAGTGAGTTGCCAAGATCAAACAAGAGAGGTTAACATGGAGCTGGATTCAAAAGCTGGTCCCTTTGAGATGGTGGGACTTAAAACCCCTCTGGGTGGCCATGATGAATCTTCCCCACTTGGCCCTGCCCTTGCCCATGTTTTCTAGCTCAAGCAGATGTTTAATCTGCTACAACGTTCTAGGACCTTCCTTCACAATCAGGGCTTTCCCATCACTCTGGACTCCTCTGCCACCATGCCTCCTTACATGCTTTTTTCCTCATACGTCTCCCTGGCTTGTCTCTTACCTGGTCCTGACCTATCCTCATCTCTTTTCCCCCGCATTTCACTGGGAGGCTCCTCATGAAACACCTGTTCAGGAAAGCTCTCCCTTTCCCATAACTGGTGATTGATTCCTCTGTTCTCTGGACTAGACTAGAAGCTCCTTGATGCCAGGAATGGGTCTGGGAGGCCAGGATATCTCCTGCACTTACTACAGTGCCTGCCCCAATGCCGGTGTTGAGTGAATGTCTGCAAAATGAGCAGATGATTGAATAAATGAAAACAAATGGAAGGCATTTGCTGATAGTCTTGAATGGGGATTTGTTTGAAGATCAGCAGTCAAATTATTTTAAAGTCCATCCTCACAGAGCTAGGGAAATGACGCGAGAATGACAGGCAAAATGGCTTCTAAAAATACCCGAGCCTCAGGGTCTTATTTTTCACACCTGGCTTGGCCAGTTTTGTTTATTCAGAATTCTCTTATTTCCATATAAATGACATCCCTGATATCAATCTGGTTTTGACTCTCTGTCTTCCCATCTTTGGGTTAAAAATTTTTAAAAAGGTTGCTATGGTGACTGAATTCCTGGACTTCACATTCAGGTCTTCTTAAGAGGTCCTAGAGTGTCCTATGTCGGGGAGTGTACCGAGAGCCTGACCTCCGACAGCTAATAAAATCCTCACTGGTCAGTAGTATCCCCCTCATTTTGTAAGTAAGGAAACAAGTCCAGAGAGGTGAACTTCTACATGGTCACCCAGGAAATGAGCCAAGAAGCTGGGATTTGAACCTACATTAGGATCCTTTCATGCTGCAATTCTTTTTTTTTTTTAATTTTATTCATTTATTTAATTTATTTATTTGAGAGAGAGGGCGCACAAGGTGTGGAGGGGCGGAGGGAGAGGATGCAGCAGACTCCCCATTGAGCAGAGAGCCCGACAAAGGGTGGGAGAGGCCTCCATCCCGGGACCCTCAGATCATGATCTGAGCCCAAGGCAGATGCCTAACCGACTGAGCCACCCAGGAGCCCCTTGTGCTGCAATTCTTGTCCCCCCAATTTATGGAATGATTCCACATCAATCATCTCAATGGCTCTTGGAAGCTACTTAGTGAGGGAAGAGGCTCCCTAATTCCACCTTACCGGTGTGGAAATGGAGGGAGTTAATTTAGGACTTCAGCTCAGTCCAGCAGACGCCTCACTCAGCCCTTGCCAGGGATGTGACTGTAGATGATTCGCATTCCCTCTCCCAGTCTCAGAATCCTCATCTGCAAGATGGGAATAAAGGCTGTTTGTCCTCCACTGACATGGGACATAGAGTGTCTCCTCCAACACCACTGCTCCCACTCCCCGACACCACCTAGAGGTCCTGTGACTCAGTTCTGACCCTGACTACCCAGAGCTAGCGTCAGACTCCGCGGGCTCAGTCCCACAGAACCGCCCTGACTTCGGAGGCCATTCCAAGGAGTGGGCCCTTGGCTTACCTGCACTTCTGCCAGACGTGGCTATGAAGTCGGATTCCCAGAGGCAGTAATGAGCCAGACAACTCTCTCATCCCAGAGAATCTCTACTTACTGCTGCAGTTTACACAAGGAGGTCCGTGAACAGCCTGAGGAGGAGGTACGCAGGGTGCTATCTGAGAGTCCTGAGTGGACAGACTTCTGTCCCCATGGATTGTGGAGCGTGCCCTCCCGGCATCCTGATGTAGTTGCCAACTCAGAAGCTCTCCGAAACCATTTTCTAAGGTTTTTTTCTTTAAGATTTATGTATTTGTTTATTTGACAGAGAGGAAGAGAGAGAAAGAATAACAGAGGGAGAGGGAGAAGCAGACTCCCCACCGAGCAGGGAGCCTGAGGCCGGACTTGATCCCAGAACCCTGGGATCATGACCTGAGCTGAAGGCAGACCCTCAACCGACTGGGCAACCCAGGTGCCCTAAGTTTTTTTTTCTTTAGTGGGGGTTTCATTACATATAATCGGTTAAATCGTTGGCTATTGGTGATTGAACTCAGGTCAGAGGTGAAAAGTAGGGCTGAAAATTTCACCCTTCTAATCTATATCTAGGTCCTTCTGGTGACGAACACTGTCCTCAAGCTATTTGCACCACCCCCCAAACCACTGACCTCATTAGCATATGCTCAGGTAAGGTTGAAAGGAGCTTATTATGAATAACAGAAGATACTCCCATCACCCCTATCACTCAGGAAATTTAAAAGGTTTTAGGAGCTCTGTGCCAAGAACCTGAGGTAAAGACCAAATACATGTATATATTTATTATTATACCTCAGGGGATAATCATGGTAAAAGTCATGCTGGGGGCATGAAATGAAACAATGGAGGCAAAGCAGCTAGTAGACATGATTTGTGTACAGGAAGCAAAGGGAGAGGAGACGAATACTGAAGCTGGAGTGGATGGGAAGGAGATGCAGCTTGGGAGGGGTTGGAGGGCGGCAGACAGGGTGGATGGCTGGACTGTCCACAGACTTAGTGGTGACTACCCGCTCATAACTACAGAGTTAGCTGAGGGAGGTCATCACTGAGTGAATGACCAAGTCCAAACTGCTTGGATGGGTCCAGTGAGGGAGAAGTCCTTGGCCAGCCCCTTCTTCTCGAACCTTTCTTTAGACCTTTCCCTTACCAGCCTATCGAAGGCTGCTGTCTTTTCCTCCTGCCTTCCCAGTCCCACCTACACACACACACACACACACACACACACACACACACACACACACTCCTGGGACTCATGTATTCTGTCCCCCGAAACAGCCCATCACTTCTCCTAACAGTTAATATCTGCCACCTGAGCAGCTCTCATGGTCATTCATTCAACCACTCACCAACCCAAGCTTTGAGTGTCCTGCCTTGGCCACATTGAGTTGGATAAATCATGCCTCCCTGCTCAGTAAACAGTTTCTCTGTCAGTCTTCGTGATGCTTTTTCAGATGCATAGCCTGTCTCTAGATGTTCTCGTACCTTGCTGCTGTAGGAGCTAAGGGCACGTTGCCCCAAGATCGGACCACTTTGGCACATTGGTTATTTTGAATAAAAGTTGACTGTCCATGCAAGAAGGACATTCAGAACATTCAGAACTTTCTCTTTCCCCCTGAAAGTAGGAAACAAATCTCCCCTGTGAAAGGTACCTTCCCTGTACCAGGAGAGACATCCTTTTCACCAAGATTGGAAATTTAGAGCCCAAAGACTGTATAAACAACCCTTGTTACTTTCAACTAATTTACTACTCCAGCCTAAATTCTGTTTAGAAGAGCCAGTCCTTGTTAGCATAGTGGTGAGTATCCCCGCCTGTCCTGTGGGAGACTGGGGTTCGATTCCCTGATGGGGAGGCTGCAGAGTGTTTTGGGGCACCTGGGTGGCTCAGTGGGTTAAGGTCATGATCTCAGGGTCCTGGGATGGAGCCCCGCATCAGGCTCTCTGCCTGCCTCTCTGCCTACTTGTGATCTCTCTCTCTGTCAAATAGATAAATAAAATCTTTGAAAAAAAAATTCTGTTTAGAATTCCTTCCTAATTGAAGCTCCCAATGTTAAGTTTTCTTTGTCATGTCAATTCCTCACAGATTTATTGTCTGTCTAAAAAGTATAAAAATAAAAAGTATAAAAATCACCTGTCTTGGACACTTCTTTTTTTTTTTTTTAAGATTTTATTTATTTATTTGACAGACAGAGATCACAAGTAGGCAGAGAGGCAGGCAGAGAGAGGAGGAAGCAGGCTGCCTGCTGAACAGAGAGCCTGATGTGGGGCTCGATCACAGGTCTTGGGATCATGACCTGAGCCGAAGGCAGAGGCTTTAACCCACTGAGCCACCCAGGCGCCCCTGTCTTAGACACTTCTTTAGGTTTCAATTTCCTTATTGAGCTTCCATGCACATGTAATAAAACTTTGGTTCTTTTCTTTGTTAATCAGTATCATGTAAATTTATTTGTTAGTTTAGCTGGAAGACCTTAGAGGTAGAGAATTTTCCCTTCCCTTTACTGCCCTTAGGAAATTCTTCATTGGCATCCCATTTCTTCTCCTTGAAAATATTTTTAAATTACTATTCAAATAATGTTGAATATTAATAATATTAATATTATACACATCACCTCTTGCCTGAACTTTCAGCTTTTTTTTTTTAAGATTTTATTTATTTATATGACAGACAGAGATCTACAAGTAGGCAGAGAGGCAGGGAGAAAGAGAGAGGAGGAAGCAGGCTTCCCGCTGAGCAGAGAGCCTGATGCGGGGCTCGATCCCAGGACCCTGGGATCTTGGCCCAAGCCAAAGGCAGAGGCTTTAACCCACTAAGCCACCCAGGCGCCACATGAACTTTCAGCTTTTATATCTGCATGAATACTACTAAGCTTACAGAATTGATTTTACTGGAAGATAGTACAACAAAGTGGTTAAGAGCTTGGACTTTGGGGTTGGAATAGACCACCTGGGTTTGAGTCATGCTTGTATGTCTTAACAACTGTGAGATCTTGAGCATGGTACTTCCCCTCTACAAGCCTCCATTGTCTTATCTGTAAAAGTGGGGTTATAATGCTCAACTCAGAGTTATGAGTTAGGTGGGATAATGCTTATTATGTGCTTAGCATTCAATGCATACCGACGATTATATCTGTAGTCAGAGTGTATACATTGCCATGACCTACTTTCTCTGCTTATCTTCATTTCAGAAAAATTTTCTATCTTGCTACTCATTGCTCGTATTTATTATTTTGAATGGCTACAGAATGTCTCATCAAGCGTCATCAAAATTAACTTAGTCATTTCCTTATTGCTAAGTATTTAGGTTATTTCTGGGTTTTCTCTAGTATAAATAATGCTCTGATTAATATTTTAGAACATAAAGTACTTTTTAAAAGATTTTATTTATTTATTTGACAGACAGAGATCACAAGTAGGCAGAGGGCAGACAGAGAGAGAGGGAAGCAGGATCCTCGCTGAGAAGAGAGCCTGATGTGGGCTCCATCCCAGGACCCTGGGATCATGACCTGAGCTGAAGGCGGGGCTTTAACCCACTGAGCCACCCAGTCGCCCCTAAAGTATTTTTTTAATAGCAAAACAAATTGAGTCCAACATATTTTTATCTCAACTCTGTGTCAAATCTTATGATAAATGTGGGGCACTCTGATCAGATTGGGGGGCCACCAAATGTGGAGTGTCCCAGTTGGGTGGGGGCTGGTGGTCAGGGTGGTGAAAAGATTCACCAAGGCAGAACAAAGGAGATAGAAGTAGCAGGCAGAACAGCAAAGGAGAGATTTCAAGGAGATGGTGGTGAGGGACCACACTTATAGGGCAGAGTGAAGGAGTATGGGGATGCATGGAATTTCCCCTTTTTTGGTACTCTTAGGAGTTGTGCCTGGTTGTAACTGGTCAGTTAGGGCCCATGATTATTTCAAAGAGGGTCGTTTTGTGTGTGTTGTGTGTGTTTTTAAGATTTTATTTATTTATTTGACAGAGAGAGAGAGATCACAAGTAGGTAGAGAGGCAGAGAGAGAGGGGGAAGCAGGCTCCCTGCTGAGCAGAGAGCCCAATGCAGGGCTCGATCCCAGGACCCTGAGACCATGACCTGAGCCTAAGGCAGAGGCTTAACCCACTGAGACACCCAGCCCCGCCGTTCCCCCCCACTGCCCGCCACACACACAGTGGGTCATTTAATGAGACTGTATGACTTGCCTGTTGCCGCTCAGCTCAGTGCTCGCTGTAGGCCCTTAGTGTCTACAGTCAATACTGCGGATGCAAAGATGGCTCAGCCTGGCTCCCTTCCTACAGGGATCTCAGGGTCTTTAGCAGGAGAAGCCTTGGACTTACCTGCCCATTATATAAGGCAGGAAATACCAATGCTTTCAGAGAGGAATCAGCTACAGATGACTGAAGTGAAGGTGAGCGGTTAGTGTGGAGGAAGTGTTTGTGGACCCGGAGGCTCCATGAAAGCCCAGCTCATCCACACAGACATGCATCCAGCATATGCTAAGCCCTCCTGCTGTCGGACTGTGTCCTGCCCTCGGAGCCTTCACACCGTCGGGGCTGTAAAACCAGGACTCTAATCCAAGTGGAGAGGCCACGGGGAGACTGACCGCTTTTCTCATGAACCCGTTGCGGGGTGGAGGAAGGTGTCTGAGGAGGGCTTTGACCTGGACTCGGAAGGATGAGGGAGACAGAGTCTTGGGGGAATTATAGAGAGAGGCCTCATCTGGGGTCCTCTGGGATGGAGATGGAGCACGCAAGGAGTGAGGACAAGTTGTTTCGCTGCTGGTTTGTAGTTGTGGTGGGTTCAAGTCCTGGTAGAGGAGGAGGAATTTCTCTATAAGAACATTTTTCTTCCAGGGGACCTAAAACATCTACCTAGCACGAATGTCTGCTGATTTCCAGGTCACTTTCACTCACCAACCCATGACAAAACTGGATAGTAAAAGAAAGCAGCACTCCCTGGGTACTGGGAATACATTTCTTAAAAATTAATTTATTTTTTAAAGTAATCTCTATACCCAATGTGGGGGTCATACTCACAACCCCAAGATCAAGAGTCCCACGATCTGGGGTGCCTCGAGGGGCTCAGTCCATTAAGTATCTGCCTTGGGCTCAGGCCGTGATCCCAGGGTCCCGGGATCCAGCCGCGCGTTGGGCTTCCTGCTCAGCAGGGAGCCTGCTTCTCCTTCTCCCTCCTGCTTGTGCTCACTCCCTCTCTATCTCTCTCAAATAAATAAATAAAATCTTAAAAAAGAGAAAGGAGTCTCACGATCTATCAAGTGAGCCAGCCAGGTGCCCCTCACCTTCATCATTAAGTGTACAGTTCAGTAGTGTTAAGTACATTCACATTGTTGTATGACCAATCTCCAGGGTTTTCTCTTATAGCACTGAAACTCTGTATCTATTTATTGAACAGTAACTCCTCATTTCTCCCGCCTCCCAGCCCCTGGCATTACACTTTCTGTTTCTGCGAATTTTACTTCTCAAGGTATCCTGTATACGTGGAATCATACAGTATTTGTCTTTTTGTGACTGGCTTACTTCACTTAACATAATACTGTCAGTTTCATCCTTGTTGTAACATGTCAGAATCCCCCCTGCCTCCCCCTCAGACAACCATTAATCTACTTCTGTCTCATAGATTGGCCTATTCTGGATACTTCATTATAAATGGCATTATAAATGGAATTGTACAATAAACAACCTTTTGTGAATGGCTACTTTCACTTACCATAATGTAATGTGTCCAAGGTTTATCCATGTTGTAGCATGAATCAGTATTTAACTCCTTTCATTGCTGAATAATATCCTATTATAGGTGTAAAATACCACATTTTCTTGATCCATTCACCAGTTGATGGACATTTGGGTTGTTTCCACTTTTTGGCTAATACAAATAATGCTGCCATGAACATCCGTGTACAGATTTTTCTGCATGCGTTTTTTTTACTTCTCTTGGTTGTATACCTAGGAGCGGAATTGCCATTTGAGAAAATTACCATTTGAGAAAATGCCAGACTACCCAGGTGGCTGCACCATTTTACATTCCCACCAGCAGTGTATAAGGCTTCCAGTTTTTCCACATTCTTGCCAACTGTTTAATGTGCATAGTGGGTTGAAAGGGGCTCCCCACCCCAAAGATGTATTCATGTCTTAATCTCTTAATCCTTGGAAACTATGAATGTGACCTTATTTGGAAAAAGGGTCTTTGCAAATGTAATTGATTTAAGGATCTCAAGATGATATCATCCTGGATTATCCAGGAGCACCTTAAATCTGATGATAAACATCCTTTTAAAAAACACAGAGGAGAGACACAAAGAGAAGAGGAGAAGGCCATAGGAAGATTGGGCAAAGATTGGACTGAGCAGCCACAAGCCAGGGAATGCTGACAGCCACCAGAATCAATAAGGAATGGATTCAAACTCTCCTAAATCCTCAGGAGGGAGGGTGATGCTACCAGACCTTGGTTTTGGACTTCTGGCTTCCCAAACTGTGAGATAATAAAATTCCGTTGTTTTAAAACCATTTGGTTTGTGGTCTTTTGTTATGGCGGCCACAGGAAACTGATGCTTGTTATTATCTGTCTTTTTGATTATAGCCATAATGTAGCCATTCCCACAGGGGCACACCCCACCCTTGCAGAGTATGGGGCTCGACAGAGACACAGGACTCCAGAAGTGGCCTGATAAATGTGGGCTGCAAAATGCTGTCGCCTATATGTCCTTAGTGCCTGTGGTCCCAGAATCTTTGTCCCATATTTTGTCCCCAACGTTTGCCTCCACCCTCGTGGTGCTGTTAGTTCTGGGTCTTGGCCCCAAGTCTGCAACCAGCAAGCTGAGGTGCCAACATGACATCGTGGGTTTGAGCCAACGAAGCCTAGATTGCTAGCTGTTGTCCTGAAACACCTCTGCAGATCAATCAATCAATCCTGGCCATCAGAAGCTCTGGTGAGAGTGGGGCTGCAGCCTGTGGACCTGACCCTGCCCAAGGGTGAGGAGCCATGTGGGGTTAAGGGTTTTAGTTGGGTCCACTACACCTGCCCTGGTGGCTATCTGAAATGGGCAGTGTCCTCTCTACCTCCCCAACGTCACTCTGATCCTGGACCTCTTCTCCATCCCTCCCTTCAGCCACTGGACCATTGTCTTCCTGGTCTCCTGCTTCCAGCATCTGCCACCTTCAGCCCACCTCCCACACCAGCTGTCAGAGGGCCTTTGCTAAGGCACAGCCCTGATTATACTTCCTTCGTCAGAAACCGGCAATGACTTCTCATCGCATACCTAGCAGATTCAGCTGTAAGGCTGGTATTCAAAGCCCTCCTTGATCTGGTTCCTTCATCTCTCTCCAGACTCACTTCGGTCTCCACTCCACCCCCATCCTTTACTCTCACCAAACAGAATGACACACTCTTCCCCAGATGCACTCCCTTGCCTTTGCTCTTATTATTTCTTCTTCTTAGAATGCCCTTCTCACAGCATCTCATGGGCTGAAATCTTTCTGCTCTTCACAACTTGGCTCAGATGTCATCCCTCCATAAAGCCTTCTCTTTTCTCCTGATTGGAAGTGGTCTTTAGTGCATTGCATGGCAGTCTTTGGTTCCCTCACCTGCGGGACCAGGGCTGCAGCGGTACACATCTCTGGGTATTGGTTGGCGGGGGGCAGTCCCTTCATAGTCTATGAGACTGGTTTCCCTTTGGGTTGTGCAGTTAAAACAACCTGTGCAGCCCTACGTGGTCACTCTGGGTGGGGCCACTTTATCCCCTAGAGTCCCGAGGTATGGAACCTATGACCTTCCAAGGACTTTCCCAAGATAAACGGGCTCCCAAATCTAAAAAAAAAAAAAAAAAAAAAAAAAAAATGAGCATACCCAAAATGAATAAGTTCTAAAGAAATATTACTAAAATTTCCTACTTTATAGTAAAAATGTTTCTACTGAAATCTATTTTTATATTAAAACATTTTCATTTTAACTGATGAGATGCAGCTTCCAAAGAAAGAGTGATTAAGGCTGGTGATGCTAATGATGATGATGATTGATAATAGGTAATAAATATTTAAGGTTTATGTGTATTATTCACTATTCTAAGCATCTGACACATTTTTAATTAATTTAATCTTCATGGTAGCCCCGTGGTGTTGTGCTATTATCCCCATTTCAGAGATGAGGAGACAGGTGTAGCCTCTAAATCTTAGATGGCAGAGGCTGCTAATGACTCAGTGCTAGGTCCAGCTTAGCACTTGGCATGGAATGGGTACCCGGGGGTTGTAAAATGGAGGAATGAACAAATAACTGACTTGAAGATCCTTCACAGCATCTTAGATGTGCCACATATGTCTCCAGGAGATGGGCTCACTCCTATCTTAACAGATTTCTTGTAGCTGTTCTTATCCCCATTACTAAGCTCCGGTAATTTAACCACTTCAGGTGGTAAGAAATGAGTTTAGGTGACTGCTTTGCTAATGGATTATTGTAGGGATTCATAGGAAAGAGAAACAGAAAACTCCTGAATGGTCCGCAGAATCAAGACTCAGGGAGACCTGGAGCAGCATTTTGGGTGCACCAGGTTTAAGCGTTGTGCTACGGAAGCAGGCTCCCGAGGCTAGTAATCAAGATACTGTATACAAAGAGTGAGCAAAAGAGAATGGGGGTGGCTGTAGTATTATCAGACAAAATATATTTTTAAAAGAACTTAAATTTTGACAAAATTGTATATATATATATATATATTTTTTTTTAAAGATTTTATTTATTTATCAGAGAGAGAGGAAGAGAGAGCAAGCACAGGCATACAGAATGGCAGGCAGAGGCAGAGGGAGAAGCAGGCTCCCCGCCGAGCAAGGAGCCCGATATGGGACTCGATCCCAGGACTCTGGGATCATGACCTGAGCCGAAGGCAGCTGCTTAACCAACTGAGCCACCCAGGCGTCCCAAAATTGTATATTTTTAATTATACAATGTGATTTTTTTGGCCATCATCAAATTAATTAATATATCCACCACTTGTCACCCATTTGTGTGTGTGTGAAAATACTTGGGATCTACTCTTTTACAAATTTCAAGTATGGTATATAATATGATATTATTAACCACAGTCACCACAATGTACATTATGTTCATTACAATAGAATTTATCTTATAACTGAAAGTGTGTACCCTTTGATCAATATCTCTTTTTTCCTCCCCCCCTGTCACCCCCCCCACCCCCCAAACCCTGGTAACTACTGTCCTGCTCTTCATTACTGTGAGTTCTACTTTTTCATTTTTGTTTTTTAGATTCCACATAGAAGTGAAACACGTGATACTGTCTTTCTGTGTCTGGATTATTTCACTTAGTATAATATCCTTCAGGTTTACCTATGTTGTTGTAAATGGCAGGATTTCCTTCTTTTTTTCTATTAAGGCTGAATCATATTCCATTATGTTGATATGCCACATTTTCTTTACTCATTCATCTGTCAGTGGATACTTAGGTTGTTTCCATATCCTGGTTATTGTAAATAGTGCTGCAATGAACATGGGACTGCAGCTATCTCTTCAAGACAGAGATTTTTATTTCCCTTGGATAAATACCCAGAAGTGGAATTGCTGGATTATACGGTAGTTCTGTTTTTAATTTTTGGGTGAACACCATACTGTTTTCCATAATGGCTGTACCAATTTACATTCCCACCAACAGTTCATACGTGTTCCCTTTTCTCCACATCCTAATCAACTCTTACAATCTTTTTTTTTTTAAGATTTTATTTGTTTATCTGACAGAGAGAGAGATCACAAGTAGGCAGAGAGGCAGGCAGAGAGTGGGGGAGGGAAGCAGGCTCCCCACTGAGCAGAGATCCCGATGCACGGCTTGATCCCAGGACCCTGGGATCATGACCTGAGCCGAAGGCAGAGCTTTAACCCACTGAGCCACCCAGGTGCCCCCAATTCTTATAATCTTTTGACTTTTTGAAAATAGCCGTCCTTGCAGGTGGTGAGGTAGTATGTCATTGTGGTTTTCATTTGCATTTCCCTGATAATTAATGATGTTGAGCATTTTTCATGTCTCTATTGGCCACTTGTATGTCTTCTTTGGAGAAATATCTATTCAGGCCATTTGCCCCTTTAAAAAATCAGATTATTTGTTTTTTTGCTGTTAAGTTGTAGGAGTCCCTCATAAATTTTAGATATTAACTCCTTATCAGAACTATGGTTTGCAAATATTTTCTTCCATTCCATAGTTTGCCTTTTCATGTTGTTAACTGTTTCCTTTGCTGTGCAGAAACTTAGTAGTTTGACATAGTCCCACTTATTTATTTTTGTTTTATTGCCTGTGCTTTTGGAAACAAATAGAATTTAAGTCAAAAAGATTACAAGAGACAGAGAAGGATAGTATAACCTGATACAAAATTCAATCCATCAGAAAATATTAAATTATTTAACAATTATAAACATATACACACCTGAAAATAGAATCCCAAAATATATATAAAGCAAAATCTACAGACTTGAAAGGAGAGAGAGTTGGTTCTACAGTAACTGTTGGAGACAAGGTTGGATTTGGAGTGTTGTTCTTCTCCAACTAGTTCAGGCAATTCAGACTTGAAGAAGAAAAATTAATTGCAGAGCAATGAGTCACCATGGCTTTCAGAGCCAAGGTGAGGGGGGAATAAGGGCAGATTCAAAGTAAGTGGATGGGATGCTGCAGCACACCTCTGAAGCTGAGGGCCTGACAGTTCAACTGGTGGACAATTACAGGTTTAAAAACAAATTGCTATATTTGCATCATTGGCAGTGGGCATGGGCATCGGCACATCATCTACAGCACCTTGGAGGCCAACTGGAATTTCTTTGGCTGGTTGCTGCCCTCCTTTTGGAATGGCCTCTGGTCTTCATGTGAGATTCCTCAGCTTTTTAGTGAGTACCTACTATGTGCCAGGCACTGAAATGAATAAGACAAAAGGAATGAAGTGCTGACACCTGGTACAATACAGAGGAACTTCCGAAAACACGATGCTAAATGAAAGAAGTCAGACACAAAGCACCACATGTGATATGATTCCATTTATATGAAATGTACAGAAAAAGCACATTTGTAGAAATGGAAGGCAGATATCCAGATGTGACTGGATAGGAATGAGAAGTGATGGGCATGAGGGATTTTAGTGGGATGATGGAAACATTCCAAAACTGGTCTGTGGTGATGGTTGCACAGCTTTGTAAATTTATGTTATGAATCACTTAACTGTATGTTTAAAATAAATGAATTTTATAGTATATAAATTATACTTCAATGGGCTTTAAAAAAAATCATGAGGTCTCTGCCTTTTTTTGGGAAGGTGGACCTTCTTCCAGAAGAGGGATTTGCAGGACACATATTTGACCTTGAGATGGAGCCACCATGTATCAGGCAGAGGGCTAGGCACTTGAGGGGAGGTGGAGGGATGGAGAGGGAGATGTGCAGTTGACCCATTTTGCTTCAGGAACCCGTACTGTACATACTGCATGTTCTATACCTCCCCACAAGCAGTATTCATGCCTAGCTCAGGAAAGGACCTCAAGACACTGCCCATGTCTGCTTTGATTGGTTTATGCTTTGCTGATGTTTTTTGTGATATTCAGCCCTGGGTGCGAGTGTAAGCCCATCCAGCCCAGTCTTAGGACACTGAGGCCCAGAGTGGGGAGGGGCTGTGATCCTGGTTCAAACAGTGGTTGGGTGGATTTGAACCCATGTCTCCAGCACCTCAGACTCCTGCTTCTTCTCAGCAGTTCTCTTTGAGTTCCTGCAGAGCAGGATCTTGAGGACCTGGGGTTGACTTAGAGGAATGGTCTTTTTCTTCTTAGATGGTAGAAATCTGGACTTAAGGACCAGCTGTGACACTGGGGGAAAATGCTCCCTCTCTTGGGGACCTGGCATCTGTGTTTGCAAAATGGGGACCATGGGATGACGTGCCATGAGCCCTGATCTCCTGTGAATAAAGGTCTTACTCTAAAGAGCTGGATAGTTCCAACCTGCCCAGGAGCCTGGGACATCCCCTCCCCTGGGCCAGCTCCTGGAGGTGAGTCACAGGGAAGGAGAAGATAATTCCATTATGGAAGGGGGCCACCCACTGGGGCCTTATTATCCAGCATAATAGTAAAGTAATTGCCTCCATTATCCAGTGCCTCATATGAACCTAGCTCTGTGGTAGGTGCTTCCCATGGTTTATCCCACTTAATCCTCACAGGGAAATGGCAAAAGGTAGGTGGTATTATTTGTATTTTACAAAAGAGGAAACTGAGGCTCAGAGAGGCAAGGTAAGCTAGTATACATTCCCTACCCACATCTGCCTGTTGAAATCTTACACAGAGCTTGAGACTCATCTCTGGCACGGTGGCTCTCCTTGGGGTCATCTCAGTGTCTCCTGCCACTGTGTCTGTCTGTCTCCCTACAGCACTTTGGTCGTAGGCTGTGGATCTTTGAGTCTAGGTCAGTTGCCCCACTAGGCTAGGAGCTCTTGGAGGGCAGGAAGTGGGCCCTGATGGGCTCTGTCTCTCCAGAGCCTGGCCAGGCCTTCTGGGAATGTAGTTCAGATTGGCACCCAATTTACAAATTGGATCAAGACCCACAGGTAGCAATAAGAAGGAAAAATACAAGGTCAGCAATGGTGAAAGTAAGCCATAATCCCTGCAACAGCCCAATCCCTGGAAGAAGGGATAATGATCTCCATTAAAAAACAATAAGGAAACTATCTCTGAAGCTTGAGCAATTTGATTGAGGTTACACTGCCAGCCTGTGGAGGAACTGGATTCAATCCGTGGCCTGTATGATTCAAAAGCCCATGTTCTTTTCACTGTTCCAAGGAAGTTGCCTAGATTTTAGTCTTTGTTTCCTCCTTTACAATTTTTGCCCTACTCACAAGCTACCTATGAAATTGTTTGATCAATATTTTGTCTTTAAATCAAATTACCTTTTTTTTTTTTTTTTTTTTTTTTAAGTAGGCTTCACCACTAGGGTGGAGGCCAGCTGGGGGCTTGAACTTACAACCCTGAGATAGAGACTTGAGCTGACCTCAAGAGTCAGATGCTTAACCGACTCAGCCACCCAGGGGCCCCTCAACTTACTTTTTTAAAACATAAATTAATTCTGATGAGAAACTTCAGATGGAAATCTAGTACCATTTGCCAAATTAATTAGTCATTATAATAACCAAATTCATCCCAGTGCCTTAAAAACATATGGTCTCTTTGATTTCTTGGTTGACCCATTCATTGTTTAGAGCACGTTATTTAGCCTCCATGTATTTATGTCCTTTACAGATCTTTTCCTGTGGTTGATTTCTAGTTTCATACCATTGTGGTCAGAAAAGATGCACGGTATGACTTCGATAATTTGTTGGGGCTTGTTTTGTGGCCTAATATGTGATCTGTTCTGGAGAATGTTCCATGAGCGCTTTAAAAGAATGTGTATGCTGCTGTTTTTGATGGAATGTTCTGAATATATCCGTTAGGTCCATCCAGTCCAGTGTGTCATTCAAAGCCACTGTTTCCTTGTTGATTTTCTGTCTGGCTGATCTGTCCGTAGATGGAAGTGGGTCTTGAACCTATTATTGTGTTACTGTCAATTTCTTCCTTTATGTCTGCTAGTAGTTGCTTTATGTATTTAAGTGCTCCCAAGTTGGTGCATAAATATTTACAATTATTATATCTTCTTGTTGGATTGTTCCCTTAATCATTACGTAGTATCCTTCCTTGTCTCTTATTACCTCAGCTTTCTTTTCGCTTGCATCTGCATGGTAAATGTTTTCGTCTCATTCTTTCCTTCCTTCCTTGCTTGCTTCCTTCCTTCCTAATTTACTTGACAGAGAGATAGAGCACAAGTAGGCAGAGTGGCAGGCAGAGGGAAAGGGAGAAGCCGGCTCCCAGAACCCTGAGATCATGACCTTAGCTGAAGGCAGACTCTTAACCAACTGAGTCACCCAGGTGCCCCCATAATCTCACTTTCAATCTGCAGGTATCTTAATGTTTAACGTGAGTCTCCTGTAGGCAGCGTAGAGATGGCTCATCCCAGTGGCTTTTTGGGTAGTCTGCACATATACTCTGGGGAATCCATGTCACACATACTGATGTGTTTCACATTGTTCCTATGACCCCTTTTATTATTTTTTTTTAAATTTTTAAAAGATTTATTTATTTAAGGGCGTCTGGGTGGCTCAGTCCTTAAGCATCTGCCTTCGGCTCAGGTCATGATCCTGGGGTCCTGGGATCAAGCCCCATATCGGGCTCCATGATCAGAGGGGAGTCTGCTTCTCCCCCTGCCCCCACCCACTCATCGTTTCTCTCTCTCTGTCTCTCTCTCTTACTATTCATGGTCACATGGTGCCACCTTTCTGCAAGGGGGCTAGAAAGTGCAGATTCCTATGGAAGGAAAGAAGAACCAAATAATAGTGAGTGTTAGTAATATCTCCTACATTTTATTTCTCACACCATGGGAGGGGTACTAAATATTATTTCTCTCCTATCAGTGAGGGAACTGAAGCCCAGAGAGGCAAGTGGACCAGAGCTACACAGATGGCACATGGATTCGAACCCAGGCAGTCTGATTGTAGAGTTCACATGTCAAACCCAGAGTGCCTGCCATCTCATCAGTAATCTGTCTTAGTTTCCCATGGCTGCCAAAACAAATCACCATTGACTCTGTGGCTTAAAACAACAGGAAATTATTGCCTTAAGTTCCAGAGGCCAGAAGTTGGAAATAGTTTCACTGGACTAATTTCAAGGTGTAGGCAGGGCTGTTTCCTTTTGGGCGCTCTAGGGGAGAATCCATCTCCTTCTCTTTTCTAGCTTCTGGAGGCAGTCTGCGTTCCCTAGCTCTTGGCCCCTTCCTGGAATCATTCTAATCTCTTTCTCTCATTCTCACTTTTCTGCAGTCAAGTCTCCTGCTGCCTCCCTCTTGTAAGGACATTTGTGATTCCACTTAGGGCCCATCCAGATAATACAGGATAATCTCCCCATCCCAAGACTATTAATTTGATCACACCTGCAAAGACCCTTTGCCATATAAAATAATGTTCACAGGTCCCAGGGATCAACATGTGGACCTCTTTGGGGGCCATTATTTAGCTCGTTACACTATCTTATTATTTAGATTCTGGTTGTCTTTGGTCTGTCCTTTTCTTGGGGCCCCAAGCACGTTAGACCTTGCAAGATAGCGATTTGTCATGGTTTATTTCTTCTTTTGGAATTCAAGTCCCCTGAGGGCAGGAACTAGGGCGATTCACCTTTCTCTCTACAGAGTCCAGCACATATAAATGAAGTGTAATTGTGGAAATGATTGAATTGAATGAGCTAAACATTTCTCTTGAGGTCATCAGAAGCAGCTATGGTGAAATGGTGGTGTCCCAATATACCACCTTTCTGAGGAGGAAGAGGGGGTAACTTGTCCCCCAGGGCTCACTGCTGCTTTATGCTATGCTGCTGCCTCAAGCCCATATGTTGAGGTGAGAGCTAAGGGAAAAGCTGGCCGTCTTCTCACCAGCCTCTTTGACTCATTGACTCACTCAGCAAATATTTATTGCCTGTATCTACACATTAGTAACGTGGCCTTAGGATTCTTTTTGGTGCCTTGTGGAAAGGCTTTGGGTCATACCTGTTAAGTGCATAGGCACATTCCCAATCAAAGAGGTGAGATGGAAGGAGGCTCAGGATATTCTGGCTTAAGTCCTAAATTTGCTGCTGCCTTGGGCAAGTCGCACCCATTCCTGGAGTGTCCACATAAATCTATGTGATTGCATTTACCACATAATTAAAATGTAATAATATATGGTTTCTGCACTCTCCTTCCATACCACGAGTTCCCTGAGGAGAGGATAGTGTCTATGACATCTTCGTTTTCCCACTCACCTGGTACATCATAAGCTCTTAGAAATAATATAATGGTATAGCAGTGATGATGACAAAAGCTATTTATGGAAAGCTTACCATGTGTCAAGCACTGTTTCGTGTACTTTCACATTTAACTCATTTAATCCTTGCAACAGTTCTATGAATTAAATAGTATAATTATCCACCCTCTGCAGATGAGGAATCTGAGGCACAGAGAGGTTAAGTAACTTTTGCAAAGTCACACAAGTAGTAAGTGGCAGTACCAGGGTTTAAGTTCAGATCCTCTGCCTATAAAATACTCTGCAGTATGGTTTGCTTAAAGAATGGGATAAAATGTGGAGATGTGAAGTGAGGAACTCCAAGGTCTCTTTAGCTATGATTTCCTGTGAGTTTCAGAAATGTAGCAGTCTCAGCAGACTATAAAAAGAGACATTTGCTCTGGCATAACAGCGTGGACCAGGGAAACAGGTCCACATTGGTATAGGCAGGGCCAACTGTGAGTGGGAGTGTGAATCCCAACTGTGGCAATTATGGATGTGACCTTGACAAAGTATTTAACCTCCTCGATTCTCAGTTTCCTCATGGGGCAAAAGGACACTTACACCTGCATTGTAGAGCTACCAGAAGAATAAAATAAAAATATAAAAATAAAAGAGAATGCCTTATGAAGAAGTGCTTCGTGCAGAGGAAGATCTACAAAAGACTGTGGAGTTTGGGTTGTAATTGTTACTAAGTTGGATATTCTTTACAAAAGAACTTGGTGGGTCATTTAGGTGGATCAGCTTCTCAAGGATTATTGTGAGATCCCCATGGTAAAAAGTTAAGTGAGTCCAAGGGTGGTCTGCTTTCTGGATGTATGGACTTCGGATGGAAATGTGGCAGCTTGGCTGTGTGTGTGTGTGTGTGTGTGTGTGGTGGGGTAGTCTTGGTGTCAGTTGCTGGGAATGTGGGTGGGAACATAGAGCGGAACAAACAGGAACTAGGGAATAAGGAAATATGTTCAAATTCTAGCTCTGCCATTATCTTCCTGTGTGATCTGGCAGGTTTGGCAAGTCACCGACATCTTTGGGTTTTTGATTCTCTAATTCCAAGGTGAGAGGGTAGAATTTGAAAGTCTCTATGACCAGCCTGGAAGTTTCCAAGCCAAATTCTTCAATGAATGAAAATTCCTCTAGTATCCATGTCTACTAAAAGAGCAACTGTTTTTTTTCCTTCCTGCTGGCCGTTGCTATGTATTTGAACCAAGCACAGGTGAGAAGCTTTTTGTTCTGGTTTTCAGTTCCCTCCCCTCTCAAGTTAGCAAGGAGCTCCACGAGGCCCACCTGTCCTAGGCAGGTTGGCTCAGGGCTCTGCACAAGAATACCCAATTAGTCAACAAACATTCATTTTATTTTTTCAAAAATCACATAATTAGAAAATAAAGGATTATGGGAGAAAACATAGATAAGCAAAGTGAACAAAATTAAAATCTCTTAAAATCCCGTCACCTAGAGATGATCATTATTAACATTTTGGCATATATTCCTCCAGATGCTTTTTTTCTATGTGAATTTAATGAAAAAATTAGTCCCGTGCAGTATATACCTAACATTTTGCAACCTGCTTTCCCCACCTAACATTATATCATGAGTGACTTTCCCATATATTGCATATTCTACATTTGTAACAGCTGCAAATGATTCCATTGTATGGGTGTGACATTTAACCACTCCCTTGCTGGACCTCAGTTATTTCCATTTTTCAGTCTGATGAATGTCATGTCCTTAAATATTTGAGTACAATCTTTCAGGCTTTCTTAAATTTCTCAGAAGAGGAATTGCTGGGTTGACAGATTTGAATATATTAAAAGACTTTGATACGCATTTCTTTTTGCGTTCTAAAATGTTTGTATCAAAACAAATTCACCATGAGATGAGTTTATGTGTTACCATGTTAAGAGCAAATAGGAGGAATGCTTCTGTTAATCAAGTGTCGGGGAGGTCAGGGAAAGCTATGCAGAGGAAATGCCTAGGTGGAGATCTGCAGGATAAGTAGGAATGAGTCAAACAAAGAGAGACAACATGTAAGAAGGGCCAGAGACATTGTAATTTCAGGACAGAAATAAGTTCCATGTGGCTAGAGTTTGGAGAGCAGGCAATTAACAGGAAACTAATTGGGGAGAAACAAAAACCCAATGTAGGGTGACATACATTTGTATTTTAGGAAGGTTGCTGTAGCTTCATTGTAGAGTGGATTGGAGGGGACAATACTGAAGACAGAGTGACAAGTTAGGAGGCTGTTGCAATCCCCCAAATGAGAAATATGGCCATGGCCACGACTGGGATAGAGGTAAAAGGATAGGACGGATTTAGTGATTGTTTGGATTGTAGGAGGATGGGAAAAGGGAAACCTTAAAAATGGTTCTCAGGTTTCTTTTCCACCTGGGGAGGATGGAGAACCTGGGCACTGCCCTATGGTTTTGTGATAGGAAGATGGTATATTCAGCCTGGAACATGCCAAATGTGAGGCCCCTGTGAATCCATTTGAGTGGAGGTAAACATCCGGATCTCTAGAAGAAAGATCTGGGCTGCAGTGGCTGCTGGCACATTAAGTCTTTGAGAAGATGCAGTCAATTCAACCCTCACCAAGAGACAGACATGTCTAAGAGCACCTCAAGGCACACCAACGTCTAAGGGACATATAAGGGAGGAAGAACCTGCAAAGGGACTGGAAGAAACATCCAGGGGTAGGAAGAAAACTTTGAGTGCCTGTTGTCATGGAAGCCAAGGGAAAGGAATTTTTCAAAGACAGTGGTTGGCAGAGCCTGATACAGATCTGTACCTCACATTTCCTCAAGGATTACCTCATTTAAATCTCCCAACAAATAACTGGGGGGGGGGTGTGGGAACCCTCATCATACAATTTTGAAAGAGGAAACTTAAGACCAGAGAAGGAAGGCAAATTTCCCAAGGTCCAGCAAGTCACTGGCAGACAAAGTTTGAATCCAGGTCTTGATTGAGTGTGTGGGCCAGGAGGGAGAGCCCAGCACATACACTTCTTTTTTATTGTTTTTTAAAATTTTTTAATAAACATATAATGTGTTATTAGCCCCAGGGGTACAGGTCTGTGAATCACCAGGTTTACACACTTCACAGCACTCACCATAGCACATACCCTCCCCAATGTCCATAACCCCACCATCCTCTCACTACCCCCCTGCCACGGCCACCCTCAGTTTGTTTTGCGACACTAAGAGTCTCTTATGGTTTGTCTCCCTCCCAATCCCAACTTGCTTCATTTATTCTTTTCCTACTCCCCAAACCCCGATGTTGCATCTCCACTTCCTCATATCAGGGAGATATGATAGTTGTCTTGCCCTGATTGACTTATTTCGCTAAGCATAATACCCTCTAGTTCCATCCACGTCGTCGCAAATGGCAAGATTTCATTTCTTTTGATGGCTGTGTAGTATTCCATTGTATATATACATCACATCTTCTTTATCTATTCATCTGTTGATGGACATCTAGGTTCTTTCCATAGTTTGGCTATTGTGGACATTCCAGCACATACACTTTTAGTATGAGCCCCTTGGGTGGGTGACAGGAGAAGCAATGGCAACCACTCCACGTGTACCTAATGTGTAGCAGTGTACCTAGAGCGGGCACTGCTCTAGGCCTCACCTACATATTTCCAATCCTAACAACCACCAAGAGAGGTAGTAATTTTGCTCCTAGGGCACACAGGAACCTGGGGCCCAGAAGTGAAGTGACTTGTCCAACATTACATCTCTTGGCAGGTGGTAGGGCCAGGTTGGGAACCAGGCCCTCCCCTTCTCCAACGATGATCACAGGATCGCGCGGCTGCGCTTTCCAGAAGATGGAGGCGGCTACTCCAGCGGGAACACCCAGAGGCAGCCCCCCCCACCACCACCCGGGACCCCATTCGCCCCTCGCCCCCGCGCGCATGCCTGGCCGCTGAGCCGTGAGAGCCGCGAGAGCCGCTGCCCGGGGCCCTCCCTCCCGCGCGCCTTGCACAACCGGTCCAGATAAGTGCTGCGTCTCTGGGCAATTATCGCCTTCCTGCCGCCACCGGGGCTGGCCGGGCAGAAAGCCAAAGGCCAAGGGACTCGCAGCCACCCAAGGAGAGCGGGACCCGCCGGTGGGGCCAGGCACCACCGCCACGCGGTTGCACAACGCCCGGACGCGGGAAGCGGCGGGCGGGGAGGCGGCGCGGCGCGATGACGTCACGCGCAGGCCGGCGCCCGAGACCCCGGCCCATGAGCCGGGGGCTGGCCGGGGAAAGCCGGCGTGCTGCCAGCGCCCTGCCAGGTAGCCGGGGGCGAGGCGTCCTGTTCTTTCTTCCTCCTCGTTCGTTCTTCTCCGCTTCTTCCCTTTCCTCTCTTCTTCATCTCGTTTCCCTTTCATCTCTTTCTCCTTCCCTCCTTCATTCCTTCCTCCCCTCCTCTCTTTTTCCTTCGTTTTCTTCCCTCCCTTCACCCTTCTCCGACCACCGCTTCCTTCCTTCCCACCTTCCTCCCCTCTCTCCTTCCTATCTCTCCTTTATCCTTTCTTCACTTTAAAAAATAATTTTCTGAGATCTGTTTTTAATTGTGGCAAAAACAAATAACATACAATTTATCATTTTACGTGTACAGTGGTGTTAAGCACATCCGCATTGCTGTACAGCCCATCTCCAGGACTTTTTCATCTTGCAAAATTGACACTGTAGCCATCAAATAACAACTTCTTTCTTCCTCCCCCTTCCCAGTCCCTAGTAACAACATTTTGCTTTCTTTTCCTTCATTTCTTCCTTTTACCTTTTTGTGCCTTTATTTTCCTTTATTTCTCCGCTTTCCCCTCTTCCTCTCTCTCTTTCTTTTCTTGAAAACCTGATGGTCCTTGCCAGCGTTCTACAGTCCGTGCCAGGCGTCAGGCCAAGAGACCTGTCAGTGAGGCTGTTACAGGTCTGGTGAGTCACCATTCCTCCCCCGTGTGTCAGGGCCAGTGGGCGGCCCCTGGAAACTTCACCTAGCTTTTCACTGGTAGGCAAACATGTCCAGCAAGGAACTTTTGCCAGGAAGAGTTAATTAGAGAGAGGCCCTGATTCCAGCAGAGTCTAGGGTCAGGCTGGGAGCCCCTCTCTCCTCTGGGCCTTCCCCAACCCTGGGGCTTCCCTTCTAGGCAGTGCAAGACAGCCATGATGATGGTGATGGTGGTGATAACTTGGACCGACACAAAACTTTACAGTTTACAAAGCATTTCCATAGACATGATCTCATTCTTGTTCTCACAACAATCTTGGGAGGTAAGCCTTATTATTCCCGTTTTACAGGTGAGGAAACTGAGCTTCAGAAAGGTGAAGGGATTTGCCTATGGCCATGGAGCAGGTAAGCTGCCCAGTTGGCAAGGTGGGGACCCAGATTTGTATCATAAAAGCAGAAAAAAGTGGCTAGATTAGAGTTTAAAACATAAAAACAACAACAACAACCAAAAAACACCTCATTGTTCTCTTCTGTGTTCCCATGCTACCTTATTTAGACCTTTTGAGTGCGGATGACACCTGATGGGTTTTCAATGCAAGGGCATAATAGGGGGCAGCTACTGAACGAGTGGTAGAGGTATTTGATGGCATGCAAAGAAAGTGTAAAAGAGCTGATTTTCTAGCAGTTAGGAGACTTTAAAAGTCAAATTGAGTTACTGCTTAGCTGTCCCTGGGTTACCTGGAATTTTGTCTTTCTGTTCAACATATTGCAAGAATAGAGGACGTTTAAGAGTGGACGGAGTTGGCAGTTCTTCTACCTTTTCTGGGTGGAATGTCTGGCTCATGGGAGTACATTGTTTCAATTCCTTTGTCATATGTTGGTGTGGAAATAATTTTTAGTGTCATGGGAAATTGTGGTAGATTATTAATGTTCACCAGTATCCATTTCTCCTCTACTTTTGGGTATATGGAGACATACGCTCCCCTGGCCTCTTGGAGTAAAGCAGTACCCTGTGGGCTGGAAGGTCCAGTGGTTGTCCCTCCACCCACTAGTTCTCTCTCCTCCAGCTGCACTGAGGCTACACTTAAGAATATTGAAATTTTTGGCCTGGGTCTCAGAGAGATTACCATGAATGTAATCTCCTATCAACTGTTATGGTTATGTAGAGTGAGTAAGAAATAAACCCTGATGGTGTTAAATTACTCAGATTTAGTCTGTTTGTCACTGTGGCTTAATCTAGCCTATTCTGACCAATACATTATCCACAGAGCAATCAATCTAAAACATTAAGTGCCTAGTCAATTTTTTAAACAACTTCCATCTTTTGGAACAAGATTTAAATATTTTAAAGACAAAGATATTAAAACTGCATACTTTAATAGGAAATATAAGCTTGATTTATCTTTTTGTCCCTAAATATCTCATCACATATACTTTGAAAAATGTTTTTTAAGAGTTTCATTGAGATATAATTTAGGGGCTTCTGATTGGCTCACTGGGTAGAACATACAAGTCTTGATCTCAGGTTTGTGAGTTCAGGGCCCATGTTGGACATGGAGGATACTTAAAAAAAAAAAAGATATCATTCAAATGCAATAAATTCCACATATTTAAAGTGTATAATTTGATAAGTTTTGGCATATGCAAATACCTGTGGAATGATTACTACAATTATGATATTATTAATTATAAATTATAATTAATTATAAAACTTTCCTTGTGTTTGCTTTCCCTGTCCCTTCCCACCAACCCAACCCTATCACTTAGTCACCAGGCAACCACTGACCTGCTTTTGCCCCAGAAGCTTAATTTGCATTTCCTAAAATTTTATATAAATGGAATTATAAGTGTGTACTGATTTTAATCTGGCTTTTCATCATTCAGTGTAATCCTTTTGAGATTTTCCAGATTGTTGCATGTGCCAATAACTTATGTTTTATTGCTGAATAGTATACCATTGTATGGATATACCACAGTTTATCCATTCCCCCCCCTCTCTCTCTCTCTCTTTTTAAGATTTATTTATTTATTTCGGGACGCCTGGGTGGCTCAGTTGGTTAAGCAGCTGCCTTCGGCTCAGGTCATGATCCCAGCGTCCTGGGATCGAGTCCCACATCGGGCTCCTTGTTCTGTGGGGAGCCTGCTTCTCCCTCTGCCTCTGCCTGCCACTCTGTCTGCCTATGCTCGCTCTCTCTCTCTCTCTGACAAATAAATAAATAAAATCTTAAAAAAAAAAAAAGATTTATTTATTTATTTATTTGACAGACAAGAGATCAAAGGTAGGCAGAGAGGCAGGCAGAGAGAGAGGAAGGGAAGCAGGCTCCCCGCTGAGCAGAAAGCCCGATGAGGGCTCAATCCCAGGACCTTGGGATCACGACCTGAGCCAAAGGCAGAGGCTTTAACCCACTGAGCCACCCAGGCACCCCTATCCATTCCTCTCTTGATGGACTTTGGTTGTTTTCAGTTTTTGACTATTAACGGTAAAATTACTATAAATATCTGTGCATGAGTCTTTGTCTTTGTTTGGACGTATGCCTTCATTCTGTTGGGATACCTAGGAAGAGAATGGCTGAATCATGTAGTAGTTGGTGTACGTTGAAGTTTTTAAGAAACCACCAAACTGGGGCACCTGGGTGTTGCAGTGGGTTAAGCATCCAGCTGTTGTTTTTGCTTTCGGTGGTGATTTCAGGGCTGTGAGAGCAAGCCCTGTCTCATGCTCTGCTCTCAACGTTGGGTCTGCTTAAGATTCTCTCTTCTTGGGGCACCTGGGTGGCTCAGACGGTTAGGCATCTGCCTTTGCCTCAGGTCATGTTCCCAGGGTCCTGGGATCAAGCCCCATGTCAGGCTCTTTGCTTAACGGGAACCTACTTCTCCCTCTCCCTGCTGCTCCCCCTGCTTATACTCTCTCTCTCTCTGTCAAATAAATAAATAAAATCTTAAAAAAAAACCCCAAGATTCTCTTTTCTTCTCCCTCTGCCCCTCCCCACATTGTGCATGCATGCACTCTGTCTCTTAAATAAATAAATACGTCTTTAAGAAAAAAGAAAAAGAAGAAACCACCAAACTGTTTTCCAAAGTAATAGTAACATACATTCCCACCAGTGATCTGTGGTAGAGGGTTCTCATTCTCCTGCATCTTTGCCAATAATTGTCCCTTTAGTCTTTTTAATTTTAATCATTTTAGTAAGTGTGCAGTGTATGTCATTGTGGGTTTAAAAATTGTGATAAAATGCATAAGCATAAAATTTGCCATTTTAACTATTTTTAACTGTGTAGTTCAGTGGTATTTAGGACAATCATAATATTGTGAGCCATCACCACCATAGTTGCAGAATATTTTCAGCACTCCGGAAGGAAGCCCCATATTCTTTAAGAAGTCACTGGCCATCCCTGCTTTCCCAGCCTCTGGCAGTCAGTAATCTGTATTCTGTCTCTATGGATTTGCCTATTCTGGATATTGGAATCATACAACATGTAGCTTTTTATGACTGGCTTCCTTTACTTAGCATAATGTTTTGAGGTTCATCTTGTTGTTGCATGTATCAGTACTTCTTTCCTCTTTGTGTCCAAATAATATCACATTATATGGATATATCAATTTTGTTTATCCATTCATTAGATGATGGACATTTGGGTTGTTTCTGCCTTTTTGGGTTTTGTGAATAGTGCTACTATAAACATTTGTGTATATTTTTTTTGAAAAAAAAATTGTAAGAGCATTTTGCATGAGATCTACCTCTTAACAAAATTTTTAAGTGTACAATACATCTTTTTTCCCCAGAGGCATTTATTTATTTATTTATTATTACTATTTTTTTTTTTAAAGATTTTATTTATTTATTTGTCAGAGAGAGAGAGGGAGAGAGAGCAAGCACAGGCAGACAGAATGGCAGGCAGAGGCAGAGGGAGAAGCAGGCTCCCTGATGAGCAAGGAGCCCGATGTGGGACTCGATCCCAGGACGCTGGGATCATGACCTGAGCCGAAGGCAGCTGCTTAACCAACTGAGCCACCCAGGTGTCCCAATTATTACTATTTTTTTTATTAACATATATTTTTTGTTTCAGGGGTACAAGTCTGTGATTCATGAGTCTTACACAACACATACCCTCCCCAGTGTCCATCATCCAGCCACTCCTCCCACCCACATCCTCTCCAGCAACCCTCAGTTTGTTTCCTGAGATTAAGAGTTTGTTATGGTTTGTCTCCCTCTCTTTGTTTTTGGTTTTGTCTTGTTTCATTTTTTTCCTCTTTTCCCTAGGATCCTCTGCCTTGTTTCTTAAATTCCACATATCAGTGAGATCATATGATAATTGTTTTGTCTGATTGACTTATTTTGCTTAGTATAATACCCTCTAGTTCCATCCACATCATTGCAAATGACAAGATTTTGTTTCTTTTGATGGCTGCATAGTATTCCATTGTATATATATACACCACATCTTCTTTATCCATTCATCTGTCAATGGACATCTGGGCTCTTTCCTTAGTTTGGCTATTGTAGACATTGCTGCTATAAACATTGGGGTGTAGGTGCCCCATTGGATCATTACATTTGTATCTTTGGGGTAAATATCCAGTAGTGTAATTGCTGGGTCATAGGGTAGCTCTATTTTCAACTTTTTTTTTTTTTAAGATTTTATTTATTTATTTGACAGAGAGATCACAAGTAGGCAGAGAGGCAGGCAGAGAGAGAGAGGGAAGCGGGTTCCCTGCTGAGCAGAGAGCCCGATGTGGGACTTGATCCTAGGACTCTGGGATCATGACCTGAGCCGAAGGCAGAGGCTTTAACCCACTGAGCCACCCAGGCGCCCCTATTTTCAACTTTTTGAGGAAACTCCATACTGTTTTCCTGAGTGGCTGCACCAGCTTGCATTCCCAGCAACAGTGTAGGAGGGTTCCCATTTCTCTGCATCCTCGCCGTCTGTTGTTTCCTGACTTAATAATTTTAGCCATTCTGACTGGTGTGAAGTAGTATCTCATTGTAGTTTTGATTTGTATTTCCCTAATGCTGAGTGATGTTGAGCACTTTTTCATGTCTGTTGGCCATGTGGATATCTCCTTTGCAGAAACGTCTGTTCATGTCTTCTCCCCATTTCTTGATTGTATTATTTGTTCTTTGGGTGTTAGTTTGATAAGGTCTTTATTTTTTATTTTTTATTTTTTAACTTTAATTAATATATAATACATTATTTGTTTCAGGGGTACAGGTATGTGAATCATCAGTCTTACACAATTCCCAGCACTCACCATAGCATATACCCTCCCCAGTGTTCATTACCCAACCACCCTATCCCTCCCACCCACCCCCACCCCCAAGCAACCCTCCGTTTGTTTCCTGAGGTTAGGAGTCTCTTATGGTTTGTCTCCCTCCCCTTCCCATCTAGAGGGTATTATGCTAAGCGAAATAAGTCAATCAGAGAAAGACAATTATCATATGATCTCTCTGATATAAGGAATTTGAGAGGCAGGGGGCAAGAGAGGGAAAAACGGAATAATATAAATTCTTTATAGATTTGGATACTAGCCCTTTATCTGATATGTCATTTGCAAATAGCTTCTCCCATTCTGTCAGTTGTCTCTTGGTTTTTTGACTGTATCCTTTGCTATGCAGAAGCTTTTTATCCTGATAAAGTCCCAATTGTTCATTTTTGCCTTTGTTTCCCTTGCCTTTGTTGATGTTTCTAGGAAGAAGTTGCTGCGGCTGAGGTCAAATGTGGCTGCCTGTGTTCTCCTCAAGGATTTTGATGGATTCTTGTCTCACATTGAGGTCTTTCATCCATTTTGAGTCTATTTTTGTGTGTGGTATAAGGAAATGGTCCAGTTTCATTGTTTTGCATGTGGCTGTCCAATTTTTCCAACACCGTTTGTTGAAGAGAATGTCTTTTTTCCATTAGATACTCTTTCTTGCTTTGTTGAAGATTAGTTGACCATAGAGTTGAGTGTCCATTTCTGAGTTCTCTATTCTGTTCCACTGATCTATGTGTCTGTTTTTGTGCCAGTACCATACTGTTTTGATGATGACAGCTTTGGAATAGAGCTCAAAGTCTGGAATTGTGATGCCACCAACTTTGGTTTTCTTTTTCAACATTCCTTTGGCTCTTCAGGGTCTTTTCTGGTTCCATACAAATCTTAGGATTATTTGTTCCAGTTTTGTGAAAAAAGTTGATGGTATTTTGCTAGGGATTGCATTGAATGTGTAGATTGCTCTAGGTAGTATAGACTTTTTAACAATATTTGTTGTTCTAGTCCATGAACATGGAATCTTTTTCCATTTCTTTGTGTCTTCCTCAATTTCTTTGATGAGTACTTTATAGTTTTCTGAGTACAGATTCTTTGCCTCTTTGGTTAGGTTTATTCCTAGGTGTCTTATGGTTTTGGGTATAATTGTAAATGGGATTGACTCTTTAATTTCTCTTTCTTCTGTCTTGTCGGTGGTGTATAGAAATGCAACTGATTTCTGTGCAGTGATTTTATATCCTGCCACTTTACTGAGTTCTGTATGAGTTCCAGCAGTTTTGGGGTGGAGTCTTTTGGGTTTTCCACATAAAGTATCATATCATCTACAAAGAGTGAGAGTTTGACTTCTTTGTCGATTCAAATGCCTTTTATTTATTTTTGTTGTCTGATTGCTGAGGCTAGGACTTCTAGTACTATGTTGAAGAGCAGTGGTGGTAGTGGACATCCCTGCTGTGTTCCTGATCTCGGGGGAAAGCTCTCAGTTTATCCCCATTGAGAATGATATTCGCTGTGGGTTTTTCATAGATGGCTTTTGTGATATTGAGGTATGTACCCTCCATCCCTACACTGTGCAGAGTTTTAATCAAGAAAGGATGCTGTACTTCGTCAAATGCTTTTTCTGCATCTATTGAGAGGATCATATGGTTTTTGTCCTTTCTTTTATTAATGTAATGTATCACATTGATTTAATACATCATTTTTTTAATTAAATTTTTTTAAAGATTTTATTTATTTGACAGAGAGAGATCACAAGTAGGCAGAGAGGCAGGCAGAGAGAGAGAGAGGAGGAAGCAGGCTCCCCACTGAGCAGAGAACCCGATGTGGGGCTCGATCCCAGGACCTTGAGATCATGACCTGAGCCTTCGGCTCAGGT